>NC_080696.1:10316266-10619296 GCF_030445035.2 Dasypus novemcinctus
GAAAAAAAAAAACATGTAGCACCCTTAAAGGTAAAAACATAATTCCCTTTAAAAGAATGTCTTATCACCAATATTGGAAGGAAGAGGATAGTGGAGTAGCATCCACTTATATCTAGCCAAGATATCATTAATCTTTCAGGATGGACAAAACCTATTTGTGCAGAAGCAAGGATTTAGAAATAATATTGTTCAATAATCCCATCTGGGGAAAATACTGAAAAGAGACTTTAGCCCAACAACAAATGAAAAAACTCTGAAACTTCAAAATTGGGAAAAATAAAAAGGAGTAATGGGTTTATACAATATGCATGCTGCATATATTTATGTATATATATATGAGTAATACCATATATAGTTATTAAGTTATTTGGATAAATATAAACAAGGTTCAAAGTGAATAATAGGTTATCCAGTAATGTGTAATATGAAATTAAAGGCATGTAATACAGAAGTTTAATACGGAAGAGATATAAGGAAAAGTTCATAAATACTAGAATTTATCTGTCAAGCTTAGGAAAAAGGATTACCAGTGAGGCTGTAAAAATACTTCAAAGTTTCTTTAAAGGAAGACTGGAAGGAAGGGAGGAGAGTGGCAGTAGGATTTTTAATCTCATTTTATTGGACTGTATCAAAGTAGGAAGAAAAGAGTGAATTTGCTGGGTGGATGGGTCTCAATTGTAAAAAATTGTGGACATTGGTGTCTGATCATTTAGAACAAGTAAACAGAAATTAACCATCAATGACAAAAGAAAATATAGTAGACCTTCTAAATTAGCCAAAGGGAAAAGAGAATAAACAGAAAATTAAGACATGAAAAAGAGGAAACATAAAATAAAGTGAAGTAATGTGTCAAGTATGTCAGTAACTGTATTAAATGTAAAAGGAGAGGATTCTGTCATGAAAAGACAGAAACATTTCTTTATAAAACAAAATACAGCTAGATATAATATATAAGGAAATCTTGATACAAAATAATTTTTAAATCACAAACAAAATGAGAGATACTAGGCAACTTGAAGCATGAGGAAAGTAAAAGTGGCTAAGTGGTATTTAAGGGTAAAAGCACCAAGTAAGATCAAAAGGGTCATCATACATTGGTAAATTGCACATTATTAGAAGATTTAACAATCATAACTGGCATGAACCAAACACTATAGCAACCCAATACCTAAAATAAAGGTATCTTAAAAGCAAGGAGAACTTGATAAAAATATAATAATGATGGAAATATCAATATACTTCTTGCACAACTGCAAGTTTCAGTTCATAAATAAAGGACATAGTGGGAAAAAAAAACAGACAAACATGTATAAGTGGAGAGCTTTTTTAAACTACATTCTCTGATCATAATCTAATAAAATTGAAAATCCGTCATTAAATGGTAACCAAAATGATCTTAATGGCTTGACAATAAAGAATCATACTTCCTAGATAATCTTTAATCAAAAAGGAAATTAAAAGCTGCCTAGAAGGCAATGAAAAATAACACTCCATAACAAAAGCTATGAAACACCAAAAGCTATATTCAGAGGAAAATGTATAGCCTTAATTGCCTTCAATATTAAAGAGAAAGCTAGTAAATAAAGTAATTTTTCATTTAAAACTGAAATAGAAACAGCAAAATTAAACAACAAAGAGAAGGAAATTAAAAAATCTTTTTAAATGTTGGAAAAAATGGAGAAAGGACAAATGATCCCAAAGCTTGTATTTGAAAAGAGTAATAGAATAGATAAAATGCCTTATGATTCTGACAAAGGAGAAGAATGAGAGGGAGAGATAGACATGGATGCAAAAGAGATTACATGCATGATGAGGAAATGCTACATGCAAATCCATGGCAACAGAAGAAAAAAATAATATTTTAGCAGCATATCTCCAGCCCACCAACTCTTATGTAATACCCCCATTTTACCTCATTTACTATCCTTTATATACATCTCACTTTCACCACCTGCCTTCTCCATGTTCAACTCCCCCATACTTGACTGGAATATTTTCCTTCAGTCAAGCATCACTCCAGTTTTATCAGCCTACTCTGTGCCTGCAGGATTCTGTTTATTTCAGCTCAAATTCAGTAAAGATTGATTTAGTACTTTCACTTTCATAACTTACTTCCAAATTCTTGGAACATCTCTCTCCACTTTCCCATGTATACATAGCATCTCATCGCTTGTAATATTTCAAAGCACTTTCATACTCATTATAGTATACGCTCACAGGGTTTATAGAGGGTTTTTTGTTTTGTTGTGTTGTGTTTTTGTTTGTTTGTTTCAGAGGTAACGGGGTCCAGAGATTAAACCCAGGACCTCATATGTGGCAAGCTGGTGCTTAACCACTGAGCCACATCACCTTC
Source organism: Dasypus novemcinctus (assembly GCF_030445035.2). NCBI lineage: Eukaryota > Metazoa > Chordata > Mammalia > Cingulata > Dasypodidae > Dasypus > Dasypus novemcinctus. Next base: position 10,318,620 of record NC_080696.1, read on the forward strand.
ACGGAGCTGGTTTTATCTTTGTTTTTGTTTTCTCAGGAGGCACTGGGATCCAAACACCAGAATTTCCTATGTGGGAGGCAGGCACTCAACTGCTTGAGCCATGTCAGCTCCCCAGCAGATTTATTTTTTTAAGCAGCAATTTTTTAAAAAGATTAATTTGTGAAAAAAAAAGTTGCTACTCCAGATAAGAGTTTTACATAAAAAGTAAAAGGAATTCTTTTGACAAGATAAATGAGAGAAAGTAGTTCTTCAGTGTTTTTTAAAGCAATTTTATTGAGATATATTCACATATTATACAGTCCATCTAAAGTGTACATTCAGTGGCTTTTGGTATAATCACAGAGTTGTGCTCTCATCACTGCAATCAACTTTAGAGCATTCTCATTACTCCAAAAGTAAACCGCCCCTTATCCTTTAGCAGTCACTTCTCAGTCCCTCTATGCTTCCCCAGCCACATATAACCACTAATCTAATTCCATCTTCTAAAATTTATTCACACTTTATCTAGTACTTTGCGTCTGGTTTCTTTCATTTAGCATAATGATTTTTTTTAAAATTTACAATTGATGGAAAAATATTCTTCAGTGGTTTTTAATTATCAAAGGATAATTATTAATTATCAAATTTGACAAGCAGACACATGCACACACATATGTATCCATATATAGTTATATTATCTCATCAGAAAGATTTATCAGTCATGATCCCCAGCCTCAAGAGACATAGGACCAAGTAAAAATCCTTAGAACCTAGTGAGATTATAGAGCTTGCAGAATAGTTTTACCTAACTGGTAGGGATGTAACTGGTAAGGGTGAACTTCTAGCTCTGTGGTGCTTTCCGTCCCAAAACTTGTAGAATTTATTAGGCAGATCATATACTTTTCTGGTCATTCTCAGCTACTAAAACATAGTCTCATTTTCCAAACAGAAAAAATCCAATAGGATCAACACTCAGTCGTCACTCTCTCTGTATCAGTAAGCATTTGTTGTGTAACAAACCACCCCCAAATTAGTTTCTGATAATAATAACAACCAATTATTTAGCTCTCAGTTGTGTGATTCAACAATTTATGCTGGGTCTGACTGGTTTGGCCAGTTATACTGCTCTTAGCTGGGATCCCTTATGTGTCCATGGTCAGCTGAAGGTCAGCTATCTGATACTTGGTGAGTCCACTTACATGACTGAGACCTTGGCTGGGACAACTGGGCTGACTCAACTCTGGCCCATGTAACTGCATATCTTCCAGCAGGCTCAGTCTTGGTCACAGGGGGCCTGGACATGGCTCCATGAGAGAGTTGAGGCACGTGAAGCCTCTTGAGGTAGAGGCCTCAGATAGGCTCAATGTCATCCCTGCTAAATTCTATTGGCTGAAGGAGATCACAGGACCTGCCCAAGGTGGGGGATGGGGAAATAGGCTCTACTTCCTGTCAGGAGATGTGCAGGCACATTGCACAGGTGTGGACACAAGGAGGCGAAGGGATGTGGCCACAGCGCCCTGGATTTGGTGTCTTCCCCTGGGATGCAGGACAGAGCCACTCTCGTCTCTTTCCACCTGCTCCCTCTCAGCCGGCTCTATTCGACAGCTCACCCTCCTGCATGCACAGGCAGGCGAGAGGCGGCAATCCCCGTGCCCCTCCGTGGACTACGCATCAGGTTTTCCAGGGTGGCCCAGAGCCTCCCCGTTTTCCTTGGCATGAGAGACAATCGCCCTTTCCTCCCCGTGGGGTGAGAAGAATGCCCGCTGGCCAGCAGTTCTCTCCACGGAATCCTCTCCTCCTTTCTCTCATCTCCTCGTCTCATTTTAAGGGTGATAAGCTAAGGACTGAAAAGCTGGTTTCGTGTTTTTCTTAGTTATGATTTCCCAACAGGCAGGCCTGAGAGGAGGCAGGAGACCCCAAATGCAGACTGGGAAACCGGTGAGTCAGGGAGGAAGAAGCCAGTGAAGACATGTTTTCCAGTTTCCACTGTGGGCAAACCTCTGGGAGTGGGTGGACAGCACACCTCGGAGTTATCCCACCCAGGGAGTGAGGGCGCCGGGCAAAGGAAGGCCCGTGGGGAAGGTGGGAAGGAGGCCGGTTCGCACGGAGGTGTAAGGGGTGGCCACCAGCAGTGCCGGCTCCCTGCTGCCTTACTTGTCCTCTGGACCTGGTGCAGCAGCTCCATCAAACACCAAAACAACAGGCAACACCGCGTTGGGCATCCTGCTACAAAGGTAGTACTCTCAAATGTCTTTCCCATAGTCTCAGCTGCTCTCAAAAAAAGGGGTTTCACCCCTAGCTGGTCCCTGTGACTTTTGTGATACATATTCCTGCCCTGTTGTTCAGAACGCCTTTGATCCTCAGATCAAGATTCATTTTCCCCTCCCTTTCCCTTTCCTGTAAGACTCCATAAATTCTCTCCTGCCAATTGCTTCTTCTCAGATCTATAGCCTACAACTACCGTCTGGTCCATCGGAGAGGCTCAATACATATTTCTGGAATTCATTATTCTTGGCAATGAGGCATCCAGGATATTTTCTGTTACAATATCAGATACAAAACATGCTTGTATCTCCTTTTCTTGACTCCCCTGAGCGGCGCGGCCGCTCATTACCTGAAAGTTTATATTAGTTTTAAGCAGTGGTTTATCATGGAAAAAATTCAGCATGACACCTTCCATTTGTCACAGTTATTCTATTTCCTGCAACATCTGAATGCTTTTCTGAAGGTCTGTGCCTATCATTTTCCATTTGGTAAGCTTAGATTACCATGGATTTTATGCATTGTGCTCTAGAAATAAAGAGCTGCATTTCTCCCCTCCTCCCCCTCCTCTCTCCTTCCCTCCGTGCCCCACCCCCCCGCCTCCAGCAGCCCTCACTCTCACCCTACCCCTCAGTCTGACACGTGCACAAACACAGCAGCTGACCTGTGCTTTCCCTGTTGTTCCCTCTGCTAAGCACCGCCTCCCTTTCTCATCATCACCTGCACATCTCCATTGCTTTTAGTAGACTTTCTGCTGAAGCCAAACACGTAAATAGAGAGTGCACGCTCACAGGCACACGGCTTGGTGGATTTTCATGCATGCACACACGTGTGCAGCCAGCACTCATCCCTCAGGCCAGCAGGGCACTTCTGCTGCAGTCACCTTTCCCTTCCAGCAGGCCCGTGACAACAGCCCTCAGGCTCTCTCCCTGTCGCCCACACCGTGTGTGGGAATCCCAGGCACCCCTGCCCTCCGGAAGGCCATGCCATCTCTGGTCTCTAATTGTCTTTTCCTTCCTGTCTTGGTCTTGCTTTCTGTTCATTGCTGACCCTTGCTAGCTCACTCTCTAGCTTCTTCTCTACATGTATCATCTATCGTCTGGTCTCTTACATGTGCGTTCTCTTTTCAAGCACCGTTGCTCTCTACTTTCTGGGAGCCAGTAGAGAGGTACTGATCTAAGGGACCCCCTGTTTCATGGAGTAAGTTTCCCACAAGCATTCTTCACTTGTCTCTTATTATGGTGTTTATCTCACCCTTTTGGAGCATAAGGGCCCCAACTCCTCTGTTGGCTTCCTGCCGTATGCCAATGCCTAGAACAGTGCGTGGCACATAGATATGGAATGACTCTTCCTGGATTCCATGTGGGAGGCTCTTGACTTCTGGGTTGCTTTCCTAGTGCTGCTGTACTAAATTACCACCAACTTAGCTACTTGAAACAGCCCCAATGTGCTATCTCATAGTTCCATAGGTCGGAAGTATGGCACAGGTTTCACTGGTCCAAATCAACATGTCAACATGGCCACAGCCCTTCGGAAGGCTCTGGGTGCGGATCTGTGTGGTGGTTTGATATTATTTATGAATTTCAAAAAGAGATATTGATTATACTTGTAAACTGGTTTGATCCGCTGGGCATGACATACTTTGACTGATTTAAATTCAAAGACTTTCTGTTTACTTGATTAGATCAAGATTAGGGCTTTGACTCAACCATGTCATTAGGGTGTGCAGGGTTGAAGCCGGGCCCCCTCAGTGGGCTATGTAAATGGACACTCAATCAAGAACACAGAGAAGTAGATACACACGAAAAGAAAGGGAGTGCCATAGACATGGAAGAGGATCCTGTGGCTCCAGGAAGAGAGATGAGTCACTCACCTGATAGTTTATAGCTGACCTCATGAAAAGAAGAGAGCAGCTGAGCCCAGAAACAAGCCCCAGAGGAATAGAGATGAGCCCTGTGCAAGCCTACAGCTGAGATCAGAAGAAGCTGGGACCATGGAGCCTTAAGAGAGAGAGAATAAAGTTAAACTCTTGCAGACATCACCCGCCATCTTCCTTCAACATGTGGCAACTGACTGGGTGAGAAAAGTAACCTTGAGTTGGATTCTTTAGGGCCTTGTAACTGTAAGCTTTTACCCCAAATAAATACCCCTTATAAAAGCCATCAGCTCCTCTTCTGGCTAATACCATCTGTTTCCTTGCTATTATCCAGCTTCTGGGCCACCTGCATTCCTTGGCTCATGGCCCTTTCCTCCATCTTCAAAGCCAGCAGCACAGCATCTTCAAATCTCTCTCTGACTCAGGACCCTTGTGATTATATTGGGTCCACTGAGAGAATCCAGGATGATCTCTCCATCCCAAGATCCTTAACTTAATTGCATCCACCAAGTCCCTTTTGCCATCTCACATTACATATTCTCAGATTTGGGGTTTAAGAATGTGGACATTTTGGCAGAGCCAAGAAGTTGTTGGGAGCAACTCTCTCCCAACATGCAATTTACTGAAAACCATCAGGAGAGGTCTGTGGGATGGAGACTGCAGTAGCAGATCAGGTGGGTGCATGTTGAATTGGGCCAGCCAGCAATGTCAAAATAAATATGGTGCTTTGGAATTGCTTCCTACTAATTTTCTACAGTTTTTGTTCTGGGAATCTTCTATCAGCTTTAAATGTCCTCCCACATACATACATACACAGCTATGCACACGCCCAGTAAACATCATGTTAATGAAGAGTTTCAATACTGTTGGCCACTTCCTCTAAGAAAACAGGCCATCTTACTTCTAGTCCAGTTCTCTAGGGTAGTAATGCAGTCTGCAAAAAGGAGCAACAAGGAAGATGGCAATCCAAGCTATCTTTTCTGCAGCCGCCTGCCCCCATTGCAGTGTCAAGCCAAACAGCACATCTCAGGGATCTGCCCCCATCTCCCTCCCTGACCCCCTCCATGATGCATTTCTTTTTTTTTTAAATTATTATTCATTTTTTAAAAATATTACATTCAAAAAATATGAGGTCCCATTCAACCCCACCGCCCCCACCCCACCACTCCCCCCACAGCAACACTCTCTCCCATCATCATGACACATCCATTGCATTTGGTAAGTACATCTCTGGGCATTGCTGCACCTCATGGTCAGTGGTCCACATCATAGCCCATACTCTCCCACGTTCCATCCAGTGGGCCCTGGGGGGATCTACAATGTCTGGTAATTGTCCATGAAGCACCACCCAGGACAACTCCAAGTCCCGAAAACGCCTCCACATCTCATCTCTTCCTCCCATTCCCCGCACCCAGCAGCCACCATGGCCACTTTTCCCACACCAATGCCACATTTTCTCTGTGGACCTTGGATTGGTTGTGTCCATTGCACATCTATGTCAAGAGGGGGCTTAGATTCCACATGGATACTGGATGCAATCCTCCTGCTTTCGGTTGTAGGCACTCTAGGCTCCATGGTGTGGTGGTTGACATTCTTCAACTCCATGTTAGCTGAGTGGGGTAAGTCCAATAAAGCAGAGTGTAGGACTTGAAGTCTATTGAGGTTCAGGGCCTGGCTATCATATTGTCAGTCCAGAGATTCAAAGCCCCTAGATATATCTTAAACCCCAGCACCAACTACAATTCCAGTAAAGTAGCATGAAAGGCTTGTGAAAAGAGATCCCATCTGAGTCCAGTTCCATCACGCAGAAACACCAGCTCCAAAGAAGGGCCAACTGACATGGCAGTGAACTCCATCTGCCATGACCATAGAACCCGTGGGTCTCTTTAGCCCTCTAAAGAACCAATACCTGAGGTTGTATCTACTTTATCTGTCTCTGAGACTCTGCTCAGGTGTGCATAAGGGCAATCCTTCTGACAACCTCCAGACTCTTTTTTAGAGACTCATAGCCATATAAACCCATTTCTCCTTTCCATTTCCCCCTTACATTAGGTCAAACAGCATTTTAAACTCCTGTTATTATATGTAGACAGGGATATTCTGCTGGTCCGCGTTGAACCTTTAATTCAAGGTCATTTTCTAGTTGCATCATCAGCTGGTATTTGGTAGTCATCCCTCGGTTCCAGGGAGGCTCATCCCTGGGTGTCATGTCCCACGCTGGGGGGAATGCATTGCATTTACATGCTGAGCTTGGCTTCGAGACTGGCCACATTTGAGTAACATGAAGGCTGTCAGGTGGAAACTCCTAGGCACAGTGCTGCTCTAGGCCTTGTTCTTATTTCAGGTGTATAGGCTCACAAGCATAGTCATTAGTATCAGGGGCTCACTGTTGGACCCTCATTCCTTCCTGGTCCTTACCGTTGCACCTGGGCAACTGCCGCTGCTCCCCTAGGGACCACAACAAAGCACCCCCGGCCAGGAACCCAGTACCCCACCAGCTGTTGTTTTTAATTGTTTCCACTATGAGTATATCCATGATGCATTTCTTCATCATTCTCCACTTTATTTTCAGAGAACACTACATCCTGCTTTAAATCTGAATGGTTCTGCATTCCTTTGGGCATCTTCCCTTGAATGAGTCTAAATTTATCCATGTTCAGTTAATGTTTTTTACAGTTTGTTACCATGAGTGTTGGTAATTACCAGTGTCGAGTGGTAGTAGGGGCCTCTTAATTTTCTATCCTTCCTTCCTCACCCTCATGTCAGCAGGTTTCAGGGTCAAAAATGGAAAGAAGTCATTGCTCCACCCACTTTTCCAGGAAGTCTTGTTTTATATTTTAAAACATTTTTAACTTATGTGCTCTCACATCATAATTGAATGCTATTTTCCTTGTTGACCATAGGAAGAGTAAATCCTAAATAAATACATTTCACAGGCTATTTTCAAAGGAGAATTTGGCATTCATTTTCCATTATCCTTAGCCACATTCTTTGGACAACTCCTTAACCAGTGTCCCAGAAGTGGCGGCGTGATGGCTCATGAGCTTTGAGATACTGTTAGGTTACTTCTGACCTTTCATTGCTACTCTTCTCTGTCCATAGTCTTCCCAAAGTATGAGGCATGATTCCTTATGCACTAACAGCAAATCAAAAATGGAAAGGAGAAGCTGAGTCAGCAACCAATCAGAGAACCATTTTGAAATCTAGAAAGGATGTCAGAAAATTATATTGCTGGATGTCTGAAAGTGATACATCCCATGTCACTTATGGGAGATGTCTTTAATACAGATGTCGTGGAGTACTGAGAAGAATCCCTTTTCTGATAAGAACCAAATACATAAGTGGGTCCAATGTGGCATGCATGAATTTCAACTCCTGCCATTGAACTAGTCAGTTATGATGGTGACATTTGGGCACACTCCCTCTGCCCTCTCGGCCTCCATTTCAAAATTATACCTGGATATTTACTGCTGCCACCTGGACACTGGGATCTTTTTAACCACAGTGTTCAGTGGGTTAACTGTTTCTCACACTGGCTCCCCTATAGCCTGAGGTCTCACAAAGTATTTTGGAGGGAGGGGCATTCAAGAGGAAAGCTGAATATATAAGCTTCCAGAGTCTTCACCATCAGGCCATCTAATGCAACTCTGGTTTATCTGTTCTGTATATGAGATTCTTTATACAATTGTTACATAAAGCAAGTTTCTTTGATAAGAAGTTTAAAAGCTTCTACAACCCAGATGATGTTGCTACGTCGGTGTTCTATACCACCAAACTCTTAACTGGGAGACCTCTATCCTCATCAAGTACTCTAAATTAATAGTAGACTATAATGAAAAATCAAATAGAGCAATTTCATCTTCCTTCTACCCCTCCCATCAATGTAGTGACCAAACAACTGGTTTCTCCCACCCCAGAATTTCGGTGTCAGGGCCCTAAGCTTGTTCTTCTGGGCGCATGTATAGATGGCAGTGGTAAGTGTTTGCAGGTTATAACCATAAGGGTTGGGTGGGACCACACTCATTGAATGCAGGACAGCAGTTGGCTGAAGTCATAATAAAAGTCAGCTTGTGCCAGCATTAGCCAAATGATCAAAGGTGGCTGTCGACAGTCAGTGATTCTGAGGCTATTTAGGCTAAGACGCCAGGTGGTGGGGAAGACATCTTTGGCCAGAGTCTCTCAAAACAACACATAGACAAGAAACTCAACATCCAACTGCTTATTCTCCTGCTTTGATTTACTCTGTAGGATCTGTGGTCTTTTTTGCCACATTCACAGCACACACCCATAACTCAATGTTATGGAGAATCACTACTGGTTTGCCTTCTAAATACAAATATCAGCCACACTTCCCGGCTGTAGATGAAGTATTACAACATCCCTTGTAAAAAGGGCTCCAAATCCCACAATTAAGTAATAATTAAATGGTCTAAAATAGTTTCACGGCATTTTAAAAAAAGAGCTAAAGTCGAGTGTTTATTAGCCTAAAGGTAATAAATCTTTTTTTAATTGGGGATGGGAGGTATTGTAGATGTGTGTTTATATGGCCACTAAACTTAATCTGCTGCTCACTGAATTGTAAAATAAATGAAGAATTATTCTGCTCTCTTCTTGTCAGCCAAGGGCTGGGACACTAAGAATCACCAGAGAGTTATTTGAACAAGTGCACATGGGGATTTTTCTGCCAAGGGACTGGGTATGCCAGCAACAAAATGATGCTTCTTTTCCCCAGTTCTAGATGAGGGGCTGTGTTTGTTGGATCCTTGACTTCTGCTCAAAAGTGAGGGCAGGCTCTTAGGGCCTGATCTGGTGAGACGGCGGAGCAGAGGATGACTCATGTAGACACGTTCTCACACACACGGGAAGAATCAAGGGATAAATCACCTTACAGGACCTCGATCCTGAGCCCATATTTTTAGCTGTACAAGTGAGAAAGAGTATAGTCTCCTATAATCTCCTTTCAAATGGAGCAGCAAATTCTTAACCGCAGTGGAAAGGCTCCCCTAAATAAATCTTCTGTCTGTGGTCTGTGGCTTTCTTAAGTATACGAGCACAAAAATAGAATATATATTTTGTTTTATATTTTTGTATATATACAAAAATATTTTAAAATGCAGACACATGTATATTTTCCACAGGCAATGGGTTGTCGCTCTGGTTTTAAGTTCTTTTCTGTGGTGTCAAGTAATAAAGAAGAAGACTAAAACCTAGTTTACCCAGAGGGACACTTGAGTCAGCTCTCCTGGGGAAAGTCTAGGTGCATGACTGGGCTGACATGAAGAACTCCTCCATATGAGTTAGGAAGCCCCAAAGAGAACCAGAATTAATTTCCTTAATAACAGCGTTGGAAGTGGTCTTTACCCCAAATATTCAAAGTTCCATTGGTTTATTTTTCTGGGTTAATTTCTTTAAGTGAGATATGCTTCTCTCCTAGAGTCCTCTTTTAAAGGTCAAGTACCCATTTAGAAACATAATACATTGTGGCACTAATTAGTTACAGGCCCATTTTCCCTTTCTCTGATGTCAAGCTGGAAGAATGCAAACAAAGGGCTGAAGTACTGAAGAGAAAGGTGATAAGAAAAAGCCACTAGCAACCATGTCTCCATTTCAGTTTTGCTCAGTTCTGGTCTAAGGCTACCTAAGCTAGCTTTCTGCTCCCCAGAAATGTTGTCCAGCTTTAGAATTCACTAATAAACTTAGAAGTTATGAGGACCCAAACCATCTGGCAACAGTACTGAAGAGATAAATAAGTCTAATTCATCATGAAGCCTGTTAGCCTGTTGAATGCATGACTCTACTTCTTCCCACTTCCAGCACCCTTGCCTCTATGAGGGCCTCCCAAGAGGTCTCCCCACATTCATTCCTGCCCCCTACTCCAGCATAACTCACAATGCAGAGAGAGTGATTTTTTTTTCTCAAGATGTAAATCTAACCAGGTCAGCCTCACTCCTTAAAACTCTTCATTGGTTCAGACCCCTAAATGGCCCACAAGGCCCTACAAGCTCAGCTTCTCTAGCCTCCTCTAACCTCCTCTCACCCTCTCTTTCCCCTGTCCCACCTGCTTACCAGAGATCCCCTGCCACAGGGTCTTTGAATAATTCCTTTTTTTCGTCCATTACCCATCCTTGAGATCTAAGTCTTGTTCCCTAGAAGACTTTTTTCTGGTTTCTCTAATTAGGTCAAAACCATCTCTAAATAAGGGGCTCTCCCGGCACCTAATTCCCTCCTTTAAGAGCAACCACTGCAGTTGAAGTTGTCCATTGTTTGTTTGTTTGTTTGTTTGTTTCTCTGTATTTTTTTTTTAGATGTTACATTAAAAAAAATAAGAGGTCCCCTTATACCCCCCACCCCCCTCCTCCCACATCAACAACCTCTTTCATCATCATGGTACATTCATTTCATTGCATTTGGTGAATACATTTTGGAGCACTGCTGCACTACATGGTTAATGGTTTATAGTGTAGCTTACACTCTCCCCCAGTCCACCCAGTGGGCCAAGGCAGGACATACAATGTCCAGCATCTGTCCCTGCAGTACCATCCAGGACAACTCCAAGTCCTGAAAATGCCCCCACATCATATCTCTGCTTCTCTCTCCCTACCCATTGGTTTTTTATTGTGAGTGACAAACAAGCAAAGAGAGAGTCTTTTTTATTACTCTTTGAGCATGTGTTTACATTTCTCAGCTTCTCCCTAAGTTAGTGTGGTCATATGAATTAGTTCTGGGCAGAGTAACATAGACCATTTCAAGAACAGGCCCAAATAAAATGTCCACAAACAATGCCCATACCTTTTTTCCTTAAGCTGGGTAGAATGGAACAAGGATAAAGAACTTGAGAAACCACAAGAGAGAAAGACCCTGTCACAAACAAGAGAAACTTACCCAACCAAGGATTGGTTAATACCGAATGTTAACTTTTATCATATTAAGCTCAGAGATTTGGGAGTTTATTTGTTATAGCAACTAGCCGTGCACTAATAAAATGCCATTCTGTTCCCAGTCAGTGGTTGGCACAGTATCTAAGACATAGTAGATATTCAACAAGTATTTTGATTAAATTAAAGTGCCAGTTCTTAGTGTATGGGATAACATTTGGAGTTGATAGAGGAGATTGGGGAGCTGCATTTGATTAAAACTTTGGGCAAAGCAGATGTGGCTCAAGTGATTGGGCTCCCATATATTATATGGGAGGCCCCTTGTTCGATTCCCAGTGCCTCCTCGTGGAGGCAAGAAGGCCCACACTGCAGAGAGCTGATGGTCTACACCATGGAGAGCTGATGGCCCATGCCGTGGAGAGCTGACAGCCTACACCATGGAGAACTGGTGCAGCAAGATGATGCAGCAAAGGGAGCAGCAAAGGAGAAACGGTGAGAGATGCAACTGACCAGGGAGCTGAGGTGGCTCAAGCAAATGAGTGCCTCTCCCCCATACCAGAGGTCCCAAGATAGGTTCCCTGTGCCTCCTAAAGAAAAAGATAAGAAGAAAAGAAGAGCAGACATGAAAAGAACACACAGCGAATGGACACAGAGAGCAGACAGCGAGTGTGAACAACAAGAGTGGGAGTTATAAATAAATAAATATATATTTTTTAAAACTTTGGGAAACAATGCTATTTTTCTAACATTATCTGAAGATGAAAAAGGAAGATGCAAAGATACCAAGGAGAGACCCAATTTTCAAATCACAAAAAATAATTCATCCTTAATTTGTAAGGTATATTAAATAATGTGATTGTATATGCATCTGAATTTAATGACAATCAAAGAGGTATTAAAAACAAGTTTTTGCCTCTGAAGTGTTCATTTGAGGCCAACTGGAATTTTCATGAGACACAGCATTGCCAAAGGGAAGGAGCAGAGACTGCAGAGCTGGCCAGTCCTGCAAGCGTCCTTGTATGTGCTATGTGACCCTATGCAAAACCCTTAATCTCTCCAACTTTGGGTATCTTCTGTTAAATGAGAATAGTACTTAAAAGAGTAATTGATATAATGTGTAAAACACCTGCCAGATAGGAAACATTTTTAGAACATCATTAATGATGATGCTAATGATAGTAGCCACTGTAAAAAGAAGAGGGGCATTCATTTATTGGGCTAGCAAACAGATGAGTAAAATGACATAACTTTGGTAGACACCGCATCAAGGAGAAGTCACTGGGCTGAAGTCACCTTTGAAAAAGTACTTTGCTATGATTATAAAAGGAATGCTTACTGCATGGTTTTTTAAACATTTGGGTAGAAAGAAGAAAATTCTCGAGACAACTGCAGATAATAATGAATCATATATGAATATATTAGTTCATCTATGTTAAAACTTTGACCCTCTACTTAGAAATACTTACAAAATAAAGATGTACATGTGGAATTGGAGTTTAATCCTAAGAACCTGGGTTCTGATGCCAGACTCTCTTTATTTGTGTCATAACTTCATCATTGCTATTTGTGGGCAAGTTACTGTAATTTTCCAGGTCTCAGTTGCTTTATCTGTAAATTGTGGAAAATTCAAAAAGTTGTTTTGTCAACTGAAGGAATTAAACATGTAATGTGCTTAAAAAAGCTCCTGGCATAACAGAAGCATTAAATAAATGTTAGTCGCTGCTGTCGTCATTATTGTTGTATTTGTTTGAGCGTATCTATTTGTCTAGAAAAAAATAAACGCACAAGGGAGGACAAGAGAAAAAGAGACAGGATATTAGTACTTTGATTTTTACCAGGGCTTTGATTTCATATTAAGTATAATCAAGGAAATCTCCTGATTCTTTGACAGTTTCAGTTTTGAAGTCTGTTCTAGATTTCTATTTTATTTCACTATTTTAGTGCACATATTCTTGAGATCATTATCAAACCATTTTAATTTTCTTAGTGTTTTCTATTTGTGTAAGTCCATTTACTATTTGTCTATTCCAAAATATTCTTGGAATTAATATCTTTTCATTCTTGCAAGTAAATTTCAGAATTTTTAGTCATGCTTTCACCTGATTTGGTATCATTTTGCAATTGCATTAACTTTTAGAATTTGTTCAGGAAGAATGGAAAACTAAGTCTTTCCATTTAGAGGATGGTTTGTCTCTCTATTTGTTCAATACTCTTTTGTTATATGTCTTAATCCACTTTTATAGTTTTTAAAATAGACTTGCATGTTTCTTTTTTAATCTAGATACTGTCCATTTTTATTACTATTGTGAAAGGGATTTCTTTATTTCCACTTTTTTTCTTAATAGTTATTTTTGCTATAGAAGAAAGCTATTGATTTTGGCTTGTGAATTTAGTACCCCGGAAAATTACTGAACTTTTATAAGTTTAATAGTTTGATTCATCAATGCTCTTGGATTTCTGAAATGGACAATAAAATCCTCTACGAATAATAGCTGGGTCTCTTTTTTCCCAATGATTCACTGTTTATGGTTGTGAACTTAACTACACTGACAGAATGTCCTTCTTTAAAATATGCATTATGACAAAATAAGAGGAAACCATATTTTTTGCCAACTCCTTGACTCTAAAGGAGGTGCTGCCAGTGCTTTAACATTAAGAATGAGTGCCAACGTTGTGAGTTTGATAGAGATTTTTAAAATTCAAGTTAATAAAGGATCCTTCTAATCTCAGTCTGTATAGTTTAACTTTTAAAAATCAACCTAAAGCTGAAATTTATCAAGTGAATGTTGTCAAATATAAATATGACAATAGTTTGGTCTTCTTTGTTCCATTAAAGAGAGAGACTAAATCATCAGTTTTTTTATATTGATATCAATTACTTTCTGAATACGGAAACATGTTTACCTCACTGAAATAAACTCTACTTAGTCATAGTGTATTATTATTTTGATCTTTTCCTGGATTTGATGCACTAGCATCTCTCTTAGAGTTTCTGCACCTTTATTTTTAAGCATGATGATGCAGTTACATGGGTGTGAGTGCATGTGTTTTAGAATCAGGAGTTTGCTCAGTATATAAATTGTAATGGACTATTGTCCCCACTTTTTCTCTGAAAATTTCAATATGCACAAAAACATCTGGGGTCAATACCATTAATGTAGTTAATAATTGTTCTTTTCAATTTATTCTGTGGATAGTAATCTATTTTCCAAAAGAAAAATATATCTGAGCTAACCAATGTCTACACGCACAGAACTCATTCTTGTCAAGAATTCCTTCCTTCTTTAGAAGGAAGCATTGGCATCTGAGCCTACAAGGAAATGATGGCAGAGATACCAAAAAGTCCCAGAAAGTAGCATATCCTAATGCTTATATCCAGAATCTTAGTAGAAGTTTGGTCCTGGGTAAATTACTTAACATCTCTGTGCCCTATTTTCTTCATTAGTTAAATGGGGATAATATGGTCAACTTCAAAAAATCATTTGAGGCTTAAATGTGAAACTCATCAAATTCCATGCATTGGCTAGCACTTCATCAGCTCTACATGGGTATTATCAATCACACTTCCTCTAAGTTGTGTATACTTTGTTCCTCTCCTACTCTAGTGGTATGCTGGTTTCCCATGCTTTCCTTCGTTCCTGTTTTGTTTCTTCATTTCTCTGTTTTTTTAATTAATCATTGCTTAGTTCAGAAGAAAGCAGTTTTAGATAGAAAGGATTGAAGAAAGAAATATCTCATCCACACACACAAATACACACACTCACATACACACAATCACCACAACCAAAATAGCATAGAGCATTGCTGTTGGCCTGGGATCAATGAAGACCTTGGTTTAATTTGTAGCTCAACCATTTCCCATATATACCTAATGGCTGTTGTGATGGTTAGGCTATTGCGTCAACTCAGTCAGGTAATTGTGCCAAGTTGTTTGGTCAAGCAAGCACTGGGCTAACTGTAATACAAGGGCATTTATGGGCTTTAGTCACCATTGACTTTACTGCAGTGGTAAATCATACATAGCTGATTACAATTACATCCATCAGGGGGATTGCCATCAGCAATGAGTGATGCTTTATCTAACCAGTTGAATGCCTTAAAATGAGAAGAGATTCCAGCACTAAGAGAGAATTTCCCAGCTCCTCTTTGGGCAGCCAATGTCTCCCAGAACTCATCAAGAACCTTTATTGGACTTTCATTGGAGGCCCTGGTTGTAGCCTGCCTGCGGAACCTGGACTTGTGCATGCCCACAGTCACGTGAGAGACTCTGATAAAAACACATGCTATTGACAGATATTGTTTGTTGATTCTGTTTCCCTAGAGAATCCTGACTAATATAACTATTTTTCAATCTCTATGAGAAACACAAAGATAGTAATTCTTATTGGGTTTTAAGGAGACTTAAGCAAAATAATTTATGTAAGAACATTTGCATTTAATAGGTTATCCACAACTTATAATTCCCTCTTCCCCTTTCTTCCCTCTGTAATCAGTGAAAAAGCTATTTAAATGGGTAGATGGGAACACTCATTAATGATAATTTGCAATGTTTTCTAAAGTGGAGTGGACTTTCCTCGGTTATTTCTTTTAGCCAGTGCTGGCAATAATATCTAGCAGAAAAAGTCTTACTCAAAAATAGAAGAGCTAACTGAAGTCTGAAGAGCTAACTGAAGAGCTACTGAAGGCATGGTGAAACCCTGTTGATTTCAACTCAGCCAACATTCTCCTTTAAAAAAAACAAAATTTTTTTATTGTAGTACCACATTCTCTATTTTAACCACTTTCAAGTATCAATTCGGTGGTATTAATTACACGTGCTATATTGTGCTACCATCACTAATATCCATTACCCCATTAAGCAATAACTAGCCTTTCCCATCATCCCGGCACCTGGCACACTTTATCTTCTGTCTGTCTCTATGAATTTGCTTATTCTAGGTCTTTAATAGAAACATGATCATACAATATTTGTGTGGGGGGGGTGTCTGGATTGTGTCACTCCACACCATGTCTTCAAGGTTCATCCATGTTGTAGCATGTATCAGAACTTCATTCCTCTTTATACCCAGGGGACAGTCTTCCCTGACTGTGGTGGATGCTGGAATTCCACAGTCTCTTCTTTACTTTTGGCTTTGATACCTGTTAAACCTTGTGTTCCTACAAGAATTACACATTTATACCTTCCCTAGAGTATGAGAGTGGATGCGATTTTTAAACAAATTTTTGAAATTTATTTTTATGGATCTGAATGAGGGAAGGAGGAGATGAAGAAAGGAATGCTTGGGACTACTAAATACCAGAGAGGAATGGGAGAAGTCAAAAGAGAAAGGCGAGTATATTGAAGACAAAGAAAACATTGCCTTTTCATAAATCTGCTCAGATTTGATCCTTAAGCCCGATGCAGGAGTAGCCTCCACTATGCACTTGAGATATCTAAGTGAGCTTCATCTCAGGGAGAGAGGCACACATTTTCTTACCTGTCTTCTGCAGCTACTTCAGGTTTAGATACTTTAGATGCTTTATCTAACCAGTTGAAACTGGTAACGCAGAGAGGACTCTCCTGTTCTTTAACTCTTTTCTCATCTTGTTGCTGAATCCTGGAGGCCTCCCTGTGGAAATGACTTCAAGGAAGACAGGACCAAAATGCATGCTGTTTCAGAAGTTCTCAAATGAAAGGTGGTATGACTCACAGCTTCAACTAGTGATTTCCTGGACTGGATCCCTAAGGACCGACAAGGAAAAGAGATAAAAAGAAAAGAGAAATCCACTTAGTTAAAAAAAATGTTTCCATTTGAAGAATTATCCCTGAAAGACAACAAGAACAGGTGTTTCCAATGAGATTGATTCTTTTAGAACACACCCCCATGCCCTACCCATTTTATCTGTAAGCATCTCCGGAGATGATGGGGTTGTTGAAAGGCCAGGTAAAGAAACCAAAATTCAAAGTAAACAACAAGATAGAACAACCTTTCTTCAGTTTTTAGATACAAATCAATTGGTCTGTCGTTTCTGAAAATTTAATTGTAAGCTATTTAACTCTGTGTTTCCGTATCAGTGTGCAGCAGGGAAGCACAGGTATGTCTGGAGGTATAAGCACTTGTGTAACCACAATCTAACTCTTATAACACGGCTAAGGAATGATGACCAGGGGGAGGTACATTCTGTACATTCAGTCCTTTCTTCAGTGTCTCCATGTGACTAAAATCTCATTGTTACCCTCAGGATTTGCCTTTTCCCAGGGATCCCTTTCAAAGCATTTCACTGGCTGTGACAGGACAGAGTTAGTAAAATGCTGATGAGTTTGGATTTCTTTCTCCAGTCTCTCAGCTTTTCCATTTTATAGTTTGGCATCTCATTCCTCTTTTACATAAGATACCATATGAGAAATTCCTACCTGATATTGAATGATAGGAAAGGCACAAGGCATTAGGTATAGCTTAAATTAAGCCTTTAACTACTTCCACTTTTAAAACATTTACTAGCATAATTAGGAAAAATTCAGAAAGCACTTGAAAACTTCACATAATGATAAATCCAGAAATTAGAAAGCCCATCAGGTGATATTACTCCACTCTTGAATCCAGTACCACAAGGATGAGGTGATTTTTCAGTATTTTGAGAAATAATATTTCAGACTGAAGTATGAACTGGATGTTCTATTTTGGTTTGCTCTTTCTCTTTTTCTTTTTTTTCCCCGCACATATTCCCTTCTCTTTCTTGAAAGATGTGTCACTGAATAGAAAAATGTAAAAAAAAATCCCAAGTTCTTTCTTGCAAGCACAGATAGCAATTTTTAAAATTCTCTCAGAGAAAATTTGGGTAATGTGGAATCATTTTCTAGATTAAATGATTAAAGATTTTTTTCAAAGCCTATTAAATCTGGGCTAACTAGTTCCCCATTTGGTTTATTATACTAAAATTAAATCATCAGTAAGGAATCCAACATTTTGCACTAATAGGTTTACTTTAAGAAGTCCCAGATGATGAAATTCTAAAAGAAACATCACTGGGTGCATATATATTGCTTAATTACTAGTTCCCTTAACAAACCAATCTGAATATTGGGAGTTTTGCTTCAGTGGGAAAGATGCCATACTTAGTTGTTTTCCTTTCAATACCAAATCAGAGAATGTTCTTTAAAACAAATTGATTGCATATTAAATATAAATATACTGTTGATATTCACTTGGTAACTATGATGTTTTTCTTGGAAGGTGAAAGGGAATCAGAGCAACTACTTTCAAAAGAAAAAAAAAAAGTTATGTGTTTCCCATGCCTACGATAAATACTTAATTTTCCATCAAAATAAATGTTGAATTCTATGCTCAGTCAAGGAGGAAACCTGACTTCACAAGCAGAGGCACATGACGTGAGAGTCATTCAAAATGTTTTGCAAATAGAATATGCCAGAGTTAACAGGAAAGTCTGCTTTGGAAGGAGGGAAACTTCCATTTTGAATAGAATTGTTGTCACTTTTATTTTACCAGGAGTCAAATTAGTCATCTCATCACCTGTTCCTTTTTTTTCCTCTTGAAATCAGGTCACTTAATCCCTTCTGAGATGTATTCAGAATAAGTGTCTATATTTTCCTCTCCGATTAATCTGGAGAGAATTTCAAGTCTCAGGCCTTCTTATAATAGGACATATGGAAATGAAGTCTAAAGTGCCTGACACGTCTAATGATATAACTTCATTCAAAATGGCATTACTTGTGAATATAATTTAAATGAAAATGTAGGCAGCTCAAATTCCCACATGACCTCAGCAACTCTAAAATTGCAGCCCTGCTCTCTACGTTATGCCTCCAATACCCCAAATACACTGGGGATTCTCTTAGCGCCAGCATTTATGTATGGAAACCTATTTCTAAGCACAATGTATTACCTGTTCCTAGGACATACTGTAACAGTTATTAGTTTTGCTTAAATAAGGATCTATAGCTAAGAATAGTTGTCATTTAGAGTTAGAACTAGCTGAATGCAGGAAATTTTAAAGTTTAGGTGGACCGTCAGTTCTACATCCATCACCTACTAGGTTTTTGTCAAGTGTCTACACACAATGGTGGCTCTCTGAGGACAGAGGATGGGTTTTGGTTCCTGATTTAAAATCTGAACTACTATTGCATGATTATTGAACTGATAGTACACCTGTGAGAAATGTGTAAGATACACTATTTCCTGTTTTCACAAAAGATCCAAAGTAAGCATTTGAACACTAGTTATGATCCTAATCACATAGGAAAAACAAACAAACAAACATTAAAAAGTTGACCAATTTAAGTTAAGCAATAATTTTTAAGAGCTCTATATTGGAGGACAAATTTAGTTTTTTTAAATTCCCAAGCAGTCAAGGATGGATAGTTTTGTAAAATAAAATAAAAATGACAATAGAAAATGAAATAAAAAACTAAGCAAAGGCATACAAAAAACAAGCCCAGATTTTTATTATTAGATGCAACAAAGATATCGTTTTGTAATGAATATGATCAGGAAAATTGTTAAAAATGTTTCTAAATGCTTATTCTCAGCTTCTGTATTTCAGTTATCACAGACTGGTACTTACCGTAGGTCATAGTTTGAGAATCACTGAGATACAGTGAATATTCTGAGCTTGTCTTTCTCTTATTCATTAGCAAACTGGTGCACATCTCAGCATTTCTAAGCAGGGTGGTAGCAGCAGCATTTTGAAAAAACAGCATTATTTTCCTGTGTCTGCTTATCTATCCATAAGTTTGTAGCTGAGGGTGATACTGGATAGCTAGAGAAGGTGTTTACTGTAAAGAAAATTTGAAGATGTAGTTTCCACTCTGTGAGAGTTAATTTTACATGTCAACTTGGCTAGGTTATGGCATCCAGTTGTGTGATCAAATACTGGCCTACTTGTCACTGTGGATTAGCATCTACAATCCATTGACATTAAGTAAAGGAGACTGCCCTTCATAATCTGGGTGGGCCTCATCCAATCACTTGGAAGTCTTACAGCAGAAACTAAGGATTCCAGAGGTCAGAAGAATTTCTGCCTCAGGACTTGAACATCTACTCTTACCAGAATTTCCAGTCTATGGCCTGCTGTATGGAATTTGACCTTGCAAGCCCTCATAACCATGTGAGCCAACCCAATACCTTATAATATCTTATAATACCTGTAGGTTGTGTTCCTCTGGAGAACCCTAACTAAAGAAATATCATCCTTTAAGAAAGGAAAACATTGTGGACATCCTAAGCAAGTGTTTCCTCCCTGATGGTCCTGGATTAGTAGAAGGTAATAGACTTCTTTTAAGGTGAAATACCTATGCGGACCAAATATTGTCAGCAAACAGAATACATTCTTCATGAATATGGATGCTCCAACTTTTCCCATCAGTGGAAGCAGCTGTGATTAAAGTTTGTTCATTTAAAAATGCTACTTGAATAGATAGTACTTAAATGCCAATATACGTTTACTGTGTCAGTAAATTCTAGAGACACAAGTAAATTGTTGGTTTTTTTTGGGGGGGTGGGGTGGGGGGACACTGATAAAGATGGAAATACCAGGAGACATGCTTAGAGGAGACGTAGCAACGAGGAGAGCTAAAGTGGTTGTGGAAGTCCCTGGGCGTAATAAAAACCTGAGTTGGTGCAGGAGGAATGGTTGATTTCTTTTTTCCATAGAAGTCATTGTAGCTGGGGAAAATAACCCAAGAAAAGACATGCAGCCAAAACTAACCCTGCTAAGGAAAATGAGGTAGACTGCAGGGGCAAGCTGGTTGAGAAGAAAATGTGTAGATTGATTGTAGCGAGCTTGCAACACCAGCCAAAGGTGGACTTCCCCCATTAGGCCAGGGGGGGGCCTTGAGCTGTGTCCCCCAGGAATCCGTGTTCTTCATCTTCATCCATTCATGTGGGTGTGGACCAGGCCTCTCGATGAGGTTACTGCAGTTAAGGTGCAGCCCAGCTAAGTCAGGAGGGGTCTTAATCCTCTTACTGAGGTCCTATTAAGCAGAATGAAATTCAGACACAGAGAAAGAAAACAAAGATCAATAAACACAGGAACACAAGGCACAGCCAGAAGCTGAAGGTCAATGGAACCTGCAAGAGAAGGAAGAGTACAGAGGAGGCTGCCCCGTGCATCGTCATGTGACAGAGAAGCCAAGGACCGAGGATCCCTGGCAGCCAGCCCCAGAGCGCCACAGTCTTCCGGGAGAAAGCGCCACCTTCATGATGCCTTGATTTTGGACTTCTCTATCCTTAAAACCATAAGCAAAACAATTCCTGGTGTTCAAGCCAACCCATTGCATGATGTTTGCAGTAGCAGCCAGGAAACAAAACAGCCAGGAATAGCAACATTATTTCAACCTAAAAACTGAAATTTCTGATTGGCTGGGAGCAGCTCCCTAAAGCTCAGGGTTGAAATGATGCTTAAGCTAATCCATACTCCAAGGGGAATAGCACCCGAATTGACCACTGATACCTGCCACAGGCACCTACCAGGGAAGCAGTGGCAGACATTCACTGTTTCTGCCTTAGAGTTGTGGTTTCCAAAGCTGCCTAAGAGGTGAAGACTTGAAGGATCTTTTAAAAATTCAGCACTCCAAGCCCCACAGTACTTAGGAACTGGGCTAAAGAGTGGAGGGGAAATAAAGACTTTCAAGTACATGAAAGTGAAGTATAAGATGAAAGGAAAGCTATGCAATGAATACAGAATGGGCAAGAGTCCAGAATATGAGCTGATGGAGTGTTGTGACAAAGTAACTTCAAAGATAAAACAAAACAAAACAAAACAAAAAGAACATTTCATTTGGGAAATACTTCAGAAAGTCATAGAACAGTACAGCTTAAAAGTAACTTTAAAATGTCCTCCTCAAACTCTTTCATTTGAAAAATACAGAATCAGGGACACATAGAAATTGTCTTCTGCTCAGAAACATCCCATTTGCAACCTAAGGAACACAAATTAGAACCACAGCATCTTGTGTCACACTCTTTATTTCTGACAGCAGTAGAATTTAGCAAATCATTAAACATGATGACCAAGATTGAAGAAAGGCAGATAATTCCAGGTTTTTCAGACTAAATTTCTGGGAGAATGACAGATTTACTGTCAGAGGTAGTCTTTTAATTTTCCCTCCAAAAACAAAATATCTGTCAATGAAACAGGTCATTAAAATATAATATCTGTATTAATAGAGGCATTCCTCACTCAGGAAGAAGAGATGGTGTACTAGTCTGAATAGATTAAGTTAGGCTGCAGCAACAAAATCCCCCAAATCTCGGCAATTTAACACAATAAAAGCTTGTTTCTTTCTTTCACATTTATGGGTCCAGGCAAATCTCCAGGACTATTGTCCTGCAGGTGCGAGCTCAACATTTCAGAGTCCTTATCATTGTGCAATTCTGTGAGCAGCAAAGAGGAGTTTAAGCTCCAGCAATTAAATGTTTCTACCCAGAAAGGACACATATCCCTTAACTCACATTTTTTTGGCCGTAGCAAGTGACATGGCCATGCCAACTTTAAGGGAGTGGGGTGGTATAACCATCCTGTGAACTTGAACGTGGAGATGCTGGTAAACAGTTGTAATGCCACTACCAATAACATGTGCAATAAGATTTAGAAGAAAGTGAAGACGACTGTGCCCTGAACGATGAGCACCTGATGTGTACGTGAAGGCATTTTGCTAACATTCTCCTGGCCAAAGCCTTGCACGGTTACTCTGTGATCCCTGAAGGGATTCTATTCCATAAGAATGTAAATAATCAGTAAAGCTGTGTTTTTCTGCTTCTCCATATGGTGCATAGCTCAAAGGGAAATGCTGTAAAGGAAAAGTAAGTTTCAGACCAAGACCAGGATACATTTTATGACAACATTATGGCAAATAAACAAACATGAATTTAAAAGACACTCATTTTTAACAGAATAAAATTCGAATTTACCTATGAAGTAGAGGCATAAAGATTTACTGATCTTCCAAGTTATGGAGCAAAACATTACGATGTCTAGTTACATGTGTGCATGTCCTTATTGTGTTTGTTAAAATGCTGGTGTTTTCAAGCGTTCCTCCTGAAGGGTTTTTTCCAAAAGATCCTTAAAAAGCTGATGGAAATAACAGTTTTTTATATCTTAACTATAACCTCGCAGGACAATTTTGAAAAAGAAAGTTAGAATGAAAAAAAAAGATGTGAAGCTTGAATCCTCAAATCCCAAATATCAGTTGGATTGCCACAACAGCAAATCCAATGAATGAAAACTGAAAAGCCCTGCTGATCAACAGGTTATCTGTTGCCATGATGCCCAAGAGCCACACTTTGTATTTTCTAGAAAGTAAATGGGTTATAGTGGTATGTCTTTACTTTTTCATTTCCACAACTCAAAATTGTTGGAAACCGTAAGGTCAACAGGTAAACATGGTGCCTGGTTATTACTCAGACCTGTATGAGGATCACATTTTGTAAATTTCTTGCCCACAAGTCAGTGCCCTGGTGGCCAATATGAGAAGTGGTAAAAGGGCCCTTCCCAAATCTAGGTTTGCCTGCTGTGGGGTTTGCCAGCAGAGGGTGGGATGGGATCTGGGCATCTGTCCCCATCGCAAGTGACTTGGCGCAAATTTCTCTGGAGTAGAATTTCCTGGACCCTGGGGACATGTGGGTGAAAGTTGAATAGCAATGCCACCTAGTTTTCCAAAGTGGCTGTGCCAATGTCTCCTCCTACACCAGTGAGAAGTGCAAACAAGGGCAGGGGACCTACAGGACACAGCAGGCCTGTTGAAGGGTTTTTTATGGGGGAAACACATGGAGACGGGGTCAGTAGCAGGTGGGGCGTTCTCCGTTTGCCCCCCTTGCTCTCTGGGGCAGCACACAGCAAAGTGACAGGGCCAGAAGTCAGGAGAAACCCCCTCCCCGCCCAGTGGTTTGAAGGTTTTTAAGCATCACTACTGGGGAAAGTCTCTTCCTTTCTGTAACCTGACTCAGATGCTCAAACCCCCCGCAGTTCCGGGTTCAAAGCAGCTGCCCTCCCCTGGCAGGATCCAAGGGCTGCAGCCCAGTCTTTAAGCAGGAAATCAGAGCCTATTTCCTTGGCGCGCTGAAGGAAGCCATTTCCCTTTTTGGAGGACCAGCTTCTTCTAGAGTACCAGTTTGCTACAAATTAATCCTTACATCTCCCTCCATATCTTTCTTTTTCATGTTTTTGTTATCAATTTCCAATGTAATTGTGATGAAACTAGAGCATGCAGTCTGCATGATAACAAATCTTTGAAAATTAAGATTTTCTTTCTGGCCAAAAACATCATTAATTTTTAATAAAATTTCTAAGTGCTGCCAAACAGTATTTTAAAAATATCTATTATATCAAATTTGCTAATTACATTGTTCAAAATGTTTATAGCCTTATTTTTGGCTTCATTAGCCCATCAATTACTTAGAAAGGTATACTGATATTTTCCAATATGCAGGTCAATTTTTTAGCTTCTTCTATGTAATTTTGTGAATTTCTGGTTTACTTACTTAGACCTATTTTAGAAGGTACATACAAGTTTATTACAAGTCTTTCTGGTGAATAAAAACTATTGTCAATAAGTAAATGAACCTCTTTATCTCCTTATAACACTTTTTACCTGGTAAGTTTTGTTTTATATTATTATAAAACAACTCTAACAAGTTTTAAAATTAGGATTTAAGTAGCATTTTTTTTCCTATACTTTCACTTTTAACCTCTCTGTGTTCTCTGTTTTAGGTGATTGTCGTTGAAAAAGCATTTACTTATTTTTTTCTTTTATCCAGACAGATCTTTACATCTTAGTGGGGAGCTTATTCTTTTGCTTAGACTATTAGTGCTGATATGTTTATTTTTATTTCTCTGCTTATGTTCTGTACCTCTTTCTTGTAACTTTTGTTTGTGCGTTTGTTTACTCTTTTTTTTTTTAAGATTTATTTATTTATTTATTTCTCTTCCCTCCCCCCCCCCGACCACGGTTGTCTGTTCTCTGTGTCTATTTGCTGCGTCTTCTTTGTCCGCTTCTGTTGTTGTCAGCAGCACGGGAATCTGTGTTTCTTTTTGTTGCGTCATCTTGTGTCATCTCTCCGTGTGGGCTGTCATCTCTCCGTGTGGGCGGCACCATTCCTGGGCAGGCTGCACTCTCTTTCTCACTAGGCGGCTTTCCTTACGGGGCGCACTCCTTGCACATGGGGCTCCCCTACGCTTGGGACACCCCTGCGTGGCACGGCACTTCTTGCGCGCATCAGCACTGCGCGTGGGCCACCTCCACACAGGTCAGGGAGGCCCAGGGTTTGAACTGCAGACCTCCCATGTGGTAGATGGATGCCCTAACCACTGGGCCAATTCCACTGCCTGTTTACTCTTTTCTTGATACCACTGGAATTGAGGTTTATGTTCCTGTATTTGCTGACTTCTACTAGTCTGGAAGTTCTGCATTCTATTTCTAGTCCTCTAGGGATTCCTCTGGGATCTTAGCTTAAGACCTCTAAAGTTAATCAATACCTTAAATCTTCTCCCAAACAAGACATGTACTTTAAAACACTTAGCTTCAACCATGCCTCTTTAAAGACAAGCTAGATTCCATGCTGTCCAGACTTCAGGTCAAGTTTGATTTTTTTTTAACTTCACGAATTAGATATCCTTGTTATATCTAGTCAAGATTTGTTTAGATTTACCATGTTCATTAACTTAATTTTGCTTTGTTTTGATCTCTGACCTACCTTCTGGAATCATTTTCCTTCTACCTGAATCAATTCTTCCTAAGTTCCCCTAGTGAGGGTCTCTGGTCAGTTTTCTGCAATGTCTTTATTTCACCCTTGCTCTTTCTTAAGGTATAGCTTAACATATGGGCAGGTTTCCCCCCTCAGGTCTTTATAGCTTACTCCCTGACACCTGCCTTGCATAACTGTTGTGAGGAGTCAGATGTCAGTCTAGTAGTTATTCCTTTGTAGATGATACTTGTCCTCTTTGTTCTATAACTGATTGCAAGATCTTCTCTGGCTTCAGTATTCTGCAATTACACTACAGTGTATTTAGATGTGAGGTTTTTTAATTTATGTTTCTTGTGATTCATTGGGAGATCTTAATCTGAGAACTGTGGTCTTTGACAATTCTGGAGACATCTTAGGAATGGTCTTTTTAATTATTATTATTTTTCCTTTTTTTGTATTGCTTTTTGGGTGTGTGTCTATTATTTTGAGGCATGTCTTTACAAGTTCTCCTACCCTCCCTTCTTCCTTTTGCTTCTGTCCAGACATCTGTCCCTCCATGCTCACATGCAGCCTTAACCGCATTTTCATATTTTCCATTCCTTTGTCTCTGTGCTGCATTCTGGGTAAACTCTTCAGACCTCTTTTCCAGTTCACTAAATAGCTCCTCAGTTGTGTCTCTTCTGCTGCTGGAACCATCTGTTGTGTAGCCAGCCAATATCTGAAACTCAATGGCTTGAAAAGACACAAATGCACATAGATTTTGTGTCAAGGATGTTCCTTGTTGAAATGGAAAAAAATAAAAACCTAAATATCTCACAGGAAGGAAATGGTTCAATAAATTATACACATCTGTTTTATTTAATGAACACTACATAGCTGTGTAAATCAAGAGCGTTACTTCATATATTTGAAAGTGGACCAATGCCTATCTTAAAGAATAAGTGCCCATTGTGTATGTATGAGTGTGTGCGTGTGTATGCATGGACAATGTTCTAAATATGGCTACTCCTAGTTGAGATATGCTGTAATTGTAAAATACACTCCAGACTTCAAAGACTTGGTATGAAAAAAATAATGCATATTATCTCCTTAATAATTTCAGGTTGAATTGATAACACCTTAAACAAATCAGGGTAAATAAAATATATTGTTAAAATTAACTCTACTCGTTTCTTTCTACTTTTTATGTGGCTGGAGACATTTTTTAATTACATATAAAAATCCCTTAATTTTCTAATTTTACATTTCAAGAATTACTATTTGGTTCTTTTACAGATAAGCTCAATTTTTATATTCTCTATTTCTTAGTCACACTTCAGTACTCTCATTTTTTAACATATCCCACATTACGTATTTTATATTCATTCTCTGGTCTTTCCAATATTGACCGTCATTGTAGGACCGTTTCTGAAATGTATTCTTTCTCCTGACCCTCTCCTATGGTGGTTCATGTTCTCTTACGTCTATTAATTATCAGAAATTTGTGAAAATTCTCTGAGTTTAATTTACATTTCTCCAAATTAGATTTGCATTTTCTTCTGCCAAGAATGTGGGACTCTACCACCCCATGATAAAGCAAAACAAATATGCACCTGTGCTTTGGGGGGTAAATCACATGGGTAATAGGATTTTTTAAAACTTTTTATCGAAATATAATACATGAGCACAGAAATACACATGTACATTTGTGAGTTTTCACAAACTAAACACTTCTATAAAGAAAAAGAATATTACAAGTACTTAGAAGCCCTCCACACGCGCTAAACTATGGGAGGAGGTGACCGTGTTTCATTTCCTTGGGGCCAAGAGCCAAGGCTGGGTTCGGGAGGTACCCTCGAGGTGGCCTCTGAGGCTGTCCTCCGTCTTGCCTGGCTTGGCTTGGCTCCCTCACTCAGGGGGGTGCCCAGGCTTTGTACTCTTTCCCCCTTATGAGTGACCTATTTAAACCTTACCTCTAGGAAATTAGGCTTGTGCAAAAAACATACAAAATAAAAATTAAAAAAAAAAAAAACAATGCAGAGCAAACCTTATTTCTAGCACTGAAGTCTTCAGGTCTGAGCTTTTCTCTTGCTTCTGATCTTAGAAAAATTTCTTATTTTCCACCAGCTCAGAAATGTATATGTGTATGAGAAAGGGCAGGGAGAGGGAAAGAGAAAGAGTTGGAGGGAGGGAGGGAAGGTGAGGAGGGGTGGAGAGAGAGATTTTCTTTGTTTTTTAACATTTAATCCAGTGTGTTCAGTTGTTCTGTTCAGGTGAGTCTGAACATTTAGTCTGTCATATTGACAGAAACAGAATAAAAAATTTAAAATAACCTAAATTTCCAACAATAAGCAATTAGTTCAATTATCATGAACGATAAAGATGAAAAACTCTACAGCCATGAAAACCCCTATTTCCAGGGAGTATTTAGTATATGCAAACATGTCCATGGCATTATAGAACCACAATTCAAAGCTGTAAAGTCTGATCTTAATTTTGTAAAAACTTCTATGTATTTGCACGGACCGAAAAAAAACACAGGAAAGAAATGAATTAAAATATTAACAGTGATTTTCTCCAGGGGATAGACCCATGTGTTTGGGGTTTTTTTCCCATTCTACAAGGTGCACTGCATCATTTTATAACATTAACAAAAAAAGAGGAATTAAAAAGAAAAGTGGCAGGAGCCAGAAAACACTTTTCATCACCTACCTGTCCTTCTTGCCACACAGTCAGGCTTTGTCAGCGACACGAGAGAGGATGGAAAAAATGAATAGCCCCAATAATGCTCAACAAGAGAAATCTGCAGCCAAGTGGGCACGACACTGCCCTGTTGTCTATAAACGCTCATTACCTTCGCATGGAAAATGCGACTTCATCTAGGGGGACGCGTCCACCTCTTTCCATGCATGGCTTTTCTTTCATACTGCTGCATTCAGCTGCCTCCCTCCCAGCAGCACACTGCAGGTGTGGAAAGGATACAACAAAACTCTTCATGTCCTCTAATTTAAGACTCATAGCCTTTGTGTTTCCTCAGCTTGACTGACTTTGTGAAATATGGAAGGCACCGGATTCAGGGAAGAAGAGAAAAGCGAGATTACATTCTTAACAATTCGCATTCTTGGCAAAGAAAATATCAGAAAGAACAGTATCCTTTTTTTTTTCCCCAACCAGGCTTTCTGGGCAATAATTAGAAAAGAGGGATAGTGATTTAACACCACTCATAGATGAGGTTAAAAAAAAAAAAGATGGAAATAATTTGCCTATAAGAAAGAATGATTTTAGATTCTCTTTGGAGTATGGTGACGAGGGGACACCTCAATCTCTAGGGTCTGAAAGTGTGGTCCCCAGGTGATCAGTAGCAGCATCACCTGGGAGCTTGCTGGAAATGCAGATTCTTGGGCCCTATCCCAGTCCTGCCGCATCTGAATCTCCAGGGATCTACTGTTTAGCAACCTCACTGATGGTTCCTATGCACATTAATATTTCAAAACCACTTTAGGGCATTCAAAGCAATATCAGGTAATCACAGTTCAAACCAAAAAGAAAAGGATCCATCCACTTTTACTCAGCTAGGAGGGAAACTTGCTGTAAACCCTCCCCCAGCAGCCTCGGTTAAGTGTTGGAAGTTCATGTGCGTCAATAAACACAGGTCCAGGCCTCTTTTAAGCAGCGTGTCCCATCCACAGTCAAACCCCAAGAATGGACTTTCTGTTCCCTTTCTCCTTTCATTCTCTTTGAAGAGATAGGACTGATCTGACAGTACTCCTGTTGCGAACTGTTATGTGCCTGCCATAAATTGTTCCTTCCTCTGTGACTCTGGTGAGCCAGTTCAAAAACAGGATGAAACCAATAAAAACTGCAAAGGAATGGGAAACTCTCTAGTTCAGGGAAGGTTTGACAAGTATAGGCCAGATCATGAAAAACTGCAAAACTTCTACATGAGCCCTGAGAGTCTTCTCTCTTCTTTTTTTAGTGTCATTTGCTACTGAGGACTGACGTTCTCATCAACTCGACTTTAACAAAAGTTGATTAATTACTTCTATGTGTTAGGAAGGTGTCAGGGTAACAGTTTCCTGTTACCTATCAGCCCTATTTCTCATTCCCTCCAAACTCTGTAGTTAAGTAACACATTAACCTCGGCTGTGATAACAATGTGTACTGACGACTGTGCTCCAAGTGTTTTTCTCCCTTGCTCCTGCATTAGTTATCTATTACCACAGTAATGGTGCATAACAAACACCCTAAAACCTCAGAGGCATACGATAAGAAGCTTAGCTCATATAGCTGGAGTCAGCTGGGGATCTGCTAGATGGCTTCGTCCCTTTCAGCTGGGCTTGCTCACTTGGCCAGAGGCCAGGTGCCTGCCATGGATCTGGACCAGGATTAGCTGAGTGACCAGGCACCTGGGGTCTGCTCCATGGACTACTGGCATCCCTGCAGGTCCGTCCTCTCCTCATGGAGAAGAAAGAGCAAGGCTTCTTGAGTCCTAGACTTGGAACCACCAAACTGTCACTTCTGCCTCATTCTACCGACCAAACCAAATCATGTCAAGTCCAGAGTCAGAGACAAAGGACACTTCAAAGTCACATGGCAAAGGGAGTAGAGGAAAGGAAGGTGAAGAACGGGGGTCCTGTTTGCAATCAATCTACAACACCCCTCATCCAAGCCATCAACAAGACCTGTCACTTCAAACTTGAAAATATTTCCCACATCCGCCCAATTTTCTCTATCCTATTATCACCACTTCAGGCTACCATTATCTCTTACCTCCTCACTGTTCTAGTCATGAATTTCTGGTCTTTCTCTCCCCAGTCCATTCTCAACACAGCAGCCAGAATAATGTTTTTGAAAAGAAAATCTGCTCTTGCTACTGAATCCCTAGAATCTGTTCAATGGTTTCCTGTTGCTCTCGGTATAAAGGCTAAAATCCCTACTATGGCTCCTGTGGATGTGGAGCCCGACTCTTTCTCTCCAGCCTTATTTAGTTCTCTGTACCCTCTGGGCTCCAACCACAGGAGCCTGCCTTCACTTTCATCAGTGCCAGGCTTTCCTGCACTGCATGCAGGTCCTTAAGACACTGGTCTTTTTTTTTCCTTTTTAATTATCTTTTTTTTTTTTTTAAAGATACATGGATCACACAAAATGTTACATAAAAAACATAAAAGGATCCCATATACCACACTCCTCACCCCCCACCCCCTTTGGTATGGCCCAGTCCCACACATCTATCAGATCATCATTCAAATATCACTTCCTCTACTCCCTCACGCCACTGACACTGCAACAGGGGGTTCTACTTTCATGCTTTCAAAGCTCATTTAATTCTCCATCATTGTCCTTTCCACAGTTTGCAACTAACAATTATCTGAGTCATTAATTGATTAACATCTCCTCCCCACTAAACTATAAAACTCCATGATGTCGGAGAGTCATGTCTGTAAGTTCAATTTCCAAAACATTTATCAAAGTATAAAAGAAAAAAAAATTACACTTTTCTTCATTTTGAAACCAAGAATTCTTTTATCTTGAACTAAACTGAAATGACCTGTTGGCAATGGTGTAATGGACTTAGCTTCCTTTAAAATGCATTCCAAATAAATGCTGCAAAATGTCAATTAATTTCTCTGCCTCTCAAATTTATCAAGCAAATCCTCTTTTTAATTTGAGCACATATGCCTTGCTCATGGGAATAAAACCTTGCAATGATTAGCCAGATTGCTGGTAAAATTATTCTTGAAGGGTTTGAGTTTATTTATTTATTTATTTTTTTGGTCATTTTCTTTAATGATTCCTTACTTCATCTGTTGTGGGAAAGTATAAATTAAAGACTGCACAAAAAAAGGCATGAAGCAAGTATTGGATTTGTATTCTAAAGAAACACTATGTACATGTTGAACTCAAATAATATTTCTTTTCACAAAAGGCTCAATTATAATGAAAACTGCAAAAACATACCCATGCAACCGTAGTTAATAATGATCTGATGTAATCCAATTTTAAGTATTTCTGAAACTTGGCCAATGTTTTATGATGTGTTGATCTGACAAACCAATATAAGTATGAAAGACTATTCTAGAAAAGTCATTCCTTACATCCAGGTATCATTTTTCCCCAGCTCCACACTTTCATTTCTGTGATCCCACCCATCAGTCATTCCCAGAAGGAACAGCCCTATGGAACATGTGACCTCTCCCACATTCTGAACCAAGCTGATTTGACTGGATTTGTGCCTCTAATTCTAGCTGTGCAAATCAGAATCCTCCTCTTCCCAGTTTGGAATTGGAACACAAAGCTATTAAGCTATATGCAATCGGAAGTTCAGGTATTTCCAGAATTGAATCTTGCCCCTTTTTGGTGTGTGTATGGTGGTATGGGAACTAGTTAGGTTAACGAGTAATCAGAGTAAGGCAGTCTAAGTAAAGGAAGAAAAGAGAATAAAGGACATGCACAGGAGAATGAGAGAATTCTTGAGGGGAGAAAAGCAAGGAGAAAGAGGAAGAACGAAATCCTTAGCTCCTAGTGCAGTTCCCTCCTCATCCTCACCTGGTGAAGCTCAGATGTATATTCAGTCATACATTCTGAGAGAATTCCATAAATCCATGGAATAAATTTCTTTTTTTTTTTCAGGGAGTTTCTGTTTCTTGCAAGAAAATTATTTTTGATCAAGACAGAAATTTTCAAGGGAAAAGAAGAGGCTGACTAACATGTTTGGGTCCAGGGCACATCCCCTTTACAGAGTTTCACTATAGGACATAGGACCCTTCATTCTGGGGATGGCCTAATATGATTCTGACTTTATCTGGGCATTTACTTATTGTATGTCTTTAAGGTAGATTACACTCCCAAAGGGGGATTAATTCCGATGGGAATGTCATACACTTTTAATGTCATGAGAAAAGCTTCAAGAGGTTCTTTTCCTTCTGGCTATGGTCAGAGAACTGTGAAATTTATAAGAACATGGAAGTTGGGGCAGAGCCACCCTGCTTCAGTAGCTCTGGAATGGAAAAGAGACACTAGACTGGCAACCACAGGTTCTTCTTGTGCACTGTCTCAGTTCAAAACCACAGTGCCTTAAAAATCAATCCACCAACTCTTTCTTTAAGAGGAAAGAATGGAGAACACCATCAGTTAACTATTGTTGTGCGACAAACAACCCAAATCTCAGAAGCTTAAATTATTTAGAACTCTTGCTCTCGAGTCTATGGGTCAACTGGGTAGCATTCCTAAAAAAGATCCAGAGCTCCTTGGAGAAATGGCTGATTCTGGGCTGGAGCAGGAAATATACAAGATGAGCCTGGAGATCTTGTAGTGCCAGAAAGTAAGGAAATGCTCAAAACAAACAAAAAACAAAACACCTTGATCAGGATACGTTGATAGGGTATAGGAGCCAACTAAAAGAGCCCTCAAATGGACAAAGCTGGAAAAATTTAAGTAACAAAATAGAGTAGCATTGACTTATAACCCCAAGAATAAAATAAAATATCTAAGTCTCTACTGATATAATTTTTTTAAAAAGATTGAGTTTACTATCAAGAAACCACTACCTCAGCCAGGCAACCAGGGTCAAATCAACAGTCATAAATCATATTGACATCATGTACCTTAACTATGATGTGATCTTCCTTTGTGATCTTCTTCCCAAAAATCTATACTCCCAGTCTAATAATGAGCTAAATATCAGACAAATTCTAATAAAAGAGAATCCTACAATATAGATGACTAGTTCATATCAAAAATGTCAAGATCATCAAAAACAAGGAAAGTCAGAGAAACTTATCACAGCCAAGGAAAGCTGGAGGAAACATAATGACTAAATTTAGTGATGAAATCCTGGAATAGAAAAGGGCATTAGAAAAAGGAATAAAGTATGAGGTTTAGTTAATAATAATGAATTGATAATTATAACAAGTGTGTCATACTAATATGTTAATAATAGGGGAACTGTATAAAGGGTTGTATGGGAATTCTCTGTACTACCACTTCATGTTTTCTTTAAATCAAAGTATTCTAAAAACTTAAGTCTATAATTTTTTAATAAAAATCAAAATGTATTTTCCAAAGAAGATAGACAAATGATAAAAAAGAATGTGGAAAGATGCTCAAGATCATTAATTCACTATGGAAATACAAATCAAAACCATACTGAGAAGGAATGTCATACCCACTCTGATGATTATAAAATGAAAGACAATTACTATTGTTAGAAATGATGTGGAGAAATTGAACCTTGAATGCACTGTTGGTGGGAATGTAAACTGGTGCAGCCACTTGGAAAAGAGTTTGGTAATTCCTCAAAAAGTTAAGCATGGAGTTACTGTATAATCTAACTGTTCCATTCTCAAGTATATATCCAAGAAAACTAAAAAAATGTGTATATACAAAAACTTGTGTAACAATACTCATAGCAGCATTATTCATAATAGCCAAAGGAGAAACAACCAAAATGTCTATCAACATATGAGTGGATAATTGAAATGTGGTATATTCATACAATGGAATATGATTTAGCCACCAAAAGAAATGAAATACTCATATATGGTACAGTATGGATAAACCTTGAAAACACTATGCTAAGTGAAAGAAGCCACATAAAATGCCACCTCCTGTGTGATTCCATTTATATGCAATGTCCAGAATGGGCAAATTCATAAAGACAGAAATTAGAGGGAGGTGGTAATGGAGAGTGATAGCTAAAGAGTAAAAGATTTCTTTTGGGGGAAATAAAAATGTTCCAAAATTAGATGGTTGGGATGGTTGCACATCCTTGTGAATATACTATATACCACTGAACTATATACTTTAAAAGGGTGAATTTTATGGTATGTGAATTATATCTCAACAAGAAATCTGATATGTATTTACACTTCTAGGACATCTCAATTCGGTGCCCAATAGCTGCATATAGCTGGTGAATACAGTATTAGAGAATGCAGCTCAAGACCTTGCTCTTCAGATCAGAGGCTGCTTCTAGAACCAGGAACATCAGCATCACCTGAGACTTTGTTGGAAATGCAGCAGCTCAAGACCCATCCCACTCATGCTGCATGAGACCCTCTATTTTAACAAGATCCTCCATTGACTTTTCTGCGCACTCAAGGTTGAGAACAACTGTTACAGTGTTGCTGACAGCTGACCCTGCTGAGTAATTCTTTGATTAGCAAAGAAGAAATCATTCTTTAGTTAGATTCTAAATGATCTATCACCCATTACCAGCCTTTTGATTCTTTTGTACTCACCTCTAACCCCTCATGTCAGAGTCTAATCTTGTTAGTTATCCTTAATTGCCCCTTAGACTTTAGTGCATCCCTGGCTTAGAGAACCAGTTCAGTATTATTCCAAGCTTGGAGCCATTGACTAAACTTAATGACAGTCTTCTTTGTGGCTGTAAATCTACTGGGGATGGCAGTTTTGAAAACCTTCCAAGTTTCCTTACACAGAGCTGTGTCGCCTGTTGTCAGGATGCTGGAGGGAACAGGCGCTTTTTCCATAGTGCCTCCACAG
Organism: Dasypus novemcinctus; assembly: GCF_030445035.2. Taxonomy (NCBI): domain Eukaryota; kingdom Metazoa; phylum Chordata; class Mammalia; order Cingulata; family Dasypodidae; genus Dasypus; species Dasypus novemcinctus. The sequence goes on from NC_080696.1 coordinate 10,353,776, forward strand.
CGCTGGGCAAACTAGAACAAGTGAGAGGCAGATATTTTCCACACTGATGGAAACAGTGGCTGCTAACGCTCCTGATGACAACTCCTGACATTCTATATCGCTCTTTCTACCAATATAAGGAGAAAAAAGGGGAAGGAGGGGGAGTCCCAAACATTTGTGTTTATTTTTTATATTTTAGTTTTGCCTGGAGTAAATGCAGTGGACTGTTTCAAGAGCATACATTATTTATTTTTGAAATATTCTGAAGAAGTCTCTAATACATTTTTATATTTACCAGGAAGCAATTCTCTCTCTAAAAGACTCTCCTCTCTAGTCCTTTTCCTGTTACTATGGAGAAGGAAATTTAGAATAAACAAAATATGATTGATATTTATGGCATCAGGGAGTTTCCTTTTTCCTTTGTGTGTCCTGAACTCATATTCTCTATTTCACCAGAATATTTGTGTCTTTTCTTTACATCATAAATACAGTATATTGAGACTATATTAAACAGGATCTTTAATTAAAGGTCTTGACATCTAGCCTGCCTCCCATCCCTAATGTACTGGTATTCACAAAACAAAAATATGAGTACTGTAAATATGTTCATTCCTTATCTACATATTGAAGGCTTCCTTTATACAATGAACTTTGTTGAATGGAATGGAGAATTTAAAAATGCAGGAGATAGGTGATCTGCCTTCAAAGGTATATAATGTATTAAGAATATAGATATAAAGAAGTGGAACCACAAAATGCATGAAAAAAATAGAATTAGATAATGGGAGAAGCATTTTAAAGTTCTACGTGGTAACAGTAAAAGAAAGGCAAGTCACTTCCAGCAGGTGGGCCAGGAGAGGCTGCTGGGAGAAAGCGGCTTTTGAGGATGGGTAGAATTTTGAAAGATGACAAACTAAGCCACAGCATTCTAAGAAAAATGAAGAACACTGGCTTAAAGAGCCATGGAACAGGGTAAGTAAAATATTAATCCACTCTGTCCTAGGAAAAATCTTATTAACCTTACCCTGCAGGGGTTGTGACCAGATCAATTGCGTGGTCCCAGGACCAAGCAAGAGGGAAAAATGAAACTGAATCGTAAGGAAGAATTCCCCCCAATGGACACAGCTGAGGAAGAAGACAGATTCTATTTAGCAGTTTTATTTTTAGGAAATGAAATAGTCTCCTAGCATTGAACAACTTCCTGGCCAATTAAATATAAGTGGATGTCTTTTACAAGGTTTTACTTATGTTATTTTGTGACAGATTCTCCTACGGGTGACTTTGTAGGCAATCAATATTAATTAATTCATTAAATAAGAGATTTTGTAGGCAATCTGTATTAACTAATTAAGTCAGCATTAAGTAGTCAGAGCTTTAATCTATATTAAGAAAACAGTTATTTTTCAAAGAATTTCAAAATTGTTCCTTCTTTGTTCCTTCATTAAGTTAAAAAAAATAAAGAAAAAGGAAGCTTCGGTCAGGAAAGAATTGAAGGTACATCTTAATAAAGATGTTTAAGTTATAATACATATAATTAACTATATTCTTATACTAGTAAAAATAGTAATTTAGGGAAATAGAACTTTTAGGAGATCATCAGAGTCCTATTAAGAGACTGTCAGACATTCACTGAAGAGTTTTCTAGAGACCTGGGGGCCTTTACATATCTTCCAAGAGAAACTAAGTTTTGGCTAAGATAGAACTCAGGAACAGAAATAGGCCATTTTTATATTTTAATATGCATGGCTGTGATTCACACACATAATACAAGCATTTTCTTTGGCCTTTTTTCTCATAAAAATAATGTAATGGTAAAATGAATTATTTTTCTCAAGTCTGCAAATGTATTTATCTTTTTTCCTCTCATAATGTTGGACATTATTTTTGGCAGATGATGTTGAAAACAGAAAGTGTTTAGTTTAACCACTTGGGCAGCTGTGGGTTCTTTCCTTTTCTTTCCAATTAATGAACAAGCACTTCCTTGCAGCATAGAATGGGACTGAAGTTAGCATATAATTGACAATGCAAAAATCTTGAATAAAAACAAGCACATGAGCAGGAAGAAGAGTATCCTTGAGGCATGTATTATATTTATGCATCTCACGAGGTACATGTGCACCTGTTTTCAGAAGGGAAAAATTCCAGGTCAGATGCAATGAATAAACTTCTCTTTTCAAGTTGATTGCTTCTAAATGTGGTTCAACATAATAGATCCTCGCAGTTCACTTTTTCCTTTCCACAAGCACAAAAATCTGTGTTGGCTTGTTTTTTGTTTGTTTATTTTTTGCGTATACACTAACAGCCACATAGAACATGTGTACCTCTTTCCTCTTGAGAGTTTCATTATAAACAACAATGGCTCACTCTATCTCCTTCTCCTGCCATTAACCCCATCTAGTTAACAAGTCCTTGTTGAAGGCATTAGTTATTTTCTTTAAAGAGAAAGTGGGTATGTGATGGGAAGCTCTTTACCTAAGTAAATGGCAATTTCAGCACTATTTCCAAGGTCACCCTTGCTGTGTTCCTTTGGGATACTGATTGAAGGCTCTCTGAATTTTCAAAATGCTGCATCCACAGAATGAAATGGTGTCAAAAAAAAAAAAAAAAAAGGCAATGGTCTTATTTATCTTAAATTTTGATTAGTTTGAAAAGTATGCCATTGGCAGTTTGAAAAATGTTACCAATAAATGAGGACTCCCGGGCTCTCCTCTGAAATATGCCTACAGCTGAGAACTTTTAATATTTATGGGGCATGACCTCTAACTGTCAATGACCACTTATTTCCCAGAAAGCTATTTTGGGGCAGATACTGATTGCCTGAGGAGCAAGGAACACGTTAAGCTCCTCGCAATAGCCCTTCCTGAGGAGAGCCCCTGGGACTGATCACCAGTGGACCACTCGGGCTTTGCCGTGAAATGGCAAGGGAAGGCTTCCTAACGCCCACAGCAGGCAGAGCCCGTGCCCGCCAACAGAACAACCGCACGCTTGGAACAACGCGGCCTTTTGGGAATTGGTGAAAGACAAAGCTTCACAGTCACGTAAGTGGCAGGAAAACATATATAATGAAGGAAGAATGAGTGTTCAGAATGGGTCGTTTTAGGAATAATTGGGGTGTTAACGTCCTTCTGCAAAATGGAGGAACATTTAAGTTTCAAGGAAGCATCCTAATCCGTAAAAATCAAGGAAGGACCTGTGAAGGTGACTGAACTTTTTGTTCAACCAAATACAAAATGTTCCGAATGCTCAGGCGAGGAGGAGTACACAGGAGACCAATACCAATTCCCCAGTCCTGCTCCTCATAGACAACAGGGTGGTATTGTGAGATGTTTCCCTCCAGTATTTTTTTTCTCCTACAAGCATACATTTGCATGTTTTACTGTGAATTTGAATATGGTATATTCTAATATAATTCCCTCCTGAGTAGTTTGATACTAGACCAATGACCAAAGAGTAAATTTTGCACAGAGTAAAATGCTACAGCTTATAGCATTTTAGTCCTTTAGGAATATGGATTTCATAGCAGCCCATGAAGTGTATATCCCATTTTTTGTAGGAAAGACAAAATGTCCTTTAACAGAGTGATAAATGCTAATCTGAGGGAAAAAAATGAAATAGCTGTTTACTCATCTCAAATAGACCACCTGAAATGTTCCATGTGAAATTTCATAAGATTTTCTACTGTGCTCCTGTTTAGCAGCTAATCAAGAAAAAGAGACTCTGCTAAATTTCTTGATTGATATGTGATGCAATTCTTCAATGCCTCAATGATGAAGCATCTACCTCAAAGAGAAATTCTAGTGGAAGAGGGAACAAAAAGTACATCTTGATAACAGGAAGGGAGAAGTGGAAGTGTGTGTGGATGTGTGTGTGTTATGCGTGTGGTGTGTGTTCTCCACGTCAATGAATTTGATCATGAAATCAAATACTCAGAAAATTCCTGCTTAAGTTATTCTACTGCCACTCAATCTTAATGTATCATTCTACTCAGCTCCCATTTTGATCAAAAGGCAGATGTTCAAACTGAAACAGGAAAGTTTCATTCATCCATTCCATAGGAATTTATTGAATGCCTACTATGAGCTAGTCTATTCTAGTTGCATGGGATATATCAGTAATCAAGAACAGACAAGGTCTCTGCCCCCATGGAGTTATCTTCTAGGGGTAGGGAGAGGGGTTACTAACTAAACAACTTTAGAAGATGGTGAGTGTTACTTTAAAAAGGTAAAAGGAGTAACAGAGTAGGATAATGGAAATTGTCATTTGGGGTTGGAGTGAAATTTTAAGTAGAAAGATTGTACTTGAGTCAAAACTTGAAGAAGTTGGGGTGGGGGGAATCCACAAGGACATCTTGAGAAACAGTGGTGCAGGCACAGGGCCCTAAGACAGCAGCGTCCTGGCAGGTGTGTTGGAGGAGCAACATGGGGCCAGAGTCCGGGAGAAGAGTGAGTGAGGGTCCAGGAGAAGGAGAAAGGAAGCCGAGAAGTTGGGAGGGGGGGACAGGACCTAGAACGTAAGACCTTATTGGCTCTCAGGAAGCCTTGGCTTTGCCCCTGAAGGAAATGAAGAGCCAGAGGAGTGATCTAATGCTCGTGATAAAAGGATGAGAGTGTAACTTTCATGGGGCTGTGCTAAGAATAAGGTGTAAGGAGGCGAAGGCGAGGAAGGGTGATCGTGAGGCCCACAGGCTCTTGCAGCACTCCAGACGCAGGGTAACGGCAGGGCAGATGAGGGCAGAGGTGCCGGGAGGGAAACGTGGTCAGAGTGGCTCCCCGACAGCCTGGAATAGGACGTGGGAGAATGACAGCCATCAAGAGCACCTCCAAAAGTTCTGGTCCAGGGCACCCAGGAGGATGGAGGTGCCAGCCACTGAAACAAAACAAGCTGCAGGAGGGGTGGCTTTGGGGAGCTGGTGGGGGGTGGATGAGGTGTTTGGCTTTAGACATGTTGACGCTGAACTGTCCTGGGCTTCCAAGTAGGGATATTGACTATCTGGCACCGGCAATTCTGGTTCTTAATCCATGGTCACTAGCACAACACGCAATGGGGTAGAGCAATCTTCACTACCAATACACAAACTGTTTTGATACTGAAATAGAGGGAGAGAGATCTAAGCTATAAACTTTTCATAAACAATTTTCTTTAAGGAACAGCTTGGTAAAGTTAGCAAAGCTGAGGTTTGAACCTCAGTTCTGCTATCTACCAGCTGGGTTAGCTTTGACAAGTTTCTAATCTCTTTGAGGTTCCACGGTCCCATCAGTAAAACAGAGTGTCTTAAGTCAGGTACCCAAGAAGCTGTCTGAGATGGGGTGTTGTGTGTAAGCAGTTAATTGAGAGAAAGTGAAGGAACAAAGCAGAACCAGGCAGGGGGAGGAGGCAAGAAAGTCTGGGCTTTCTGCTAGAGTTAAGCTAGAAGCTAGCCTCAGTCTGATCCCATGGGGAAACCTGGAGGTTGAATTACACCACAGAGTTGGTCCCAACTTGAGGTAAATGAACAAATAGCATCTGTTACATGGGCATCATAAGAAGTACCACTCAAGTTTGTTGTGAAGTTCAGGGGAGCACAGTTACTGTCACATTGTAGGTCTTCTTTGAAAATGTGCTGCCTTCCTCACACTCAAGCTTTATGTCAATCTTTTTTTTAAATATAATTTTAATTTTTTTAAAATGATACTTAGATTACATAAATCTTACATAAAAAATATAGGGGATTTCCATATGCCCCATTCCCACACCTCCCACAATTTCCCACATTAACAACAGCCTTCATTAGTGTGGTACATTCGTTACAATTAATGAACACATTTTGGAGCATTGCCACTAAGCATGGATTATAGTTTACATTGTAGTTTACACTCTCTCTCCCACCCAATTTTGTAGATTAATGCAAGATACCTAATGGCCTTTATCTGTCATTGCAATGTCATTCAGGCCAGTTCCCAAGTCCTGAAAATGCTCCCATATTATACCTATTTTTCCCTCTCCTTGCCCTCAGAACCTCCAGTGGCCACTGCCTCCATATCAATGATATAAGTTCTTACATTGCTAGAATCACAAATGAATCTATAGCAGAATGCCAGTAAGTCTACTTTGGTTCATAGTTCATTCCCCAATCCTGAGGATTCTGGGGAATCTTCTAATTGAGAGGGGGCTTCAATCCCATTGGGTAGATGGATGGGACTTTCTTGCTTGCCGTTGTAGACTCTCTCAATTCCTTGGTATTGTGCTTATCCATCATCAACTCCTTGTTAGTTGTCCTGAATGTGTCCAATAAACTGGAGAGTAGGTGTTGCAGCTCCATTGAGATTCAGGGCCCAGCTGTCACATGGACAGTTCAAAGATTTAAGTTTCTTGGACATACACCTATCAACTCTAGTACTAATTAGAGGTTCAAATAGGAGGCTCAGAAGAGCCATGAGTTGGGAAACTACAACTGATTCCAACTTCTGTCACACTGGAGAGCATAAATTTCAAAGCAGGGCCCACTGGCAAGGCACCAAACTCCTGAGCTATCTGCCCTAATTAAAGTGTCTGGATGTCTCCAGAGCCCTCAGTAGCCCTGCTATTTGAGGTAGTAATTACTTTGGCAGTCAATGAGATCCTGCTGAGACGTGCATAAGTATAACCTCTGGAATGACCACCTGACTCAATTTGAAGTCTCTTGGCCACATGAACTCATTTGTCTTTACATTGTCCCCCTTTTGGACAAGATCTTTCTCCAGCTGCATTGCTAGTTGGTGCTTGATAGTAATCCCTCAGTGCAGGGAGGCCCATTCGTGGGAGTCACGCCCCTCACTGGGGGGAAGATAGTGCATTAATATGCTGAGTTGGGCTTAGAGAGTGTCCATGTTTAAGCAACAAGGAAGCTCTCAGGAGGTAACTTTTTGGCACCCTATAATACTAGGCTAAGTTACAATTTCAAAAGTAAAGGTTCGTAAGTACAGTCATCAATATCAAGGGCCCGTCAGTAGACCATCCTTCTTCACTAATGATAGCCCTTGTACTCAGGGGATTCTTGCTATTCCATTGGAGAATGTGGTAGAGCACTCCAGGATGTGAATTCGATATTCTTTTGGTTATTGTGTGAGTCTCCATGTACCATGACAATGCCCCATAAATACTTGAAGACATTTATATGCCTTATATGTATGCCCCAAGTGAACTTCTTCCCATGTATCCCCCATCACTGATACCCCACACCAATGATCCTCCCCTGTCATCCAAAACTTCTTCAAAAATGAAGCCAACAAAATAACCAAATACAATAAGAAAATGAAATAATGAGTTTTAAAAATAAGAAAATACAAAACTTTTTTTTTTAATTTAAAAAGTTTTTTGACATTATGTCTTCCATCATTATAAGATCTGTTTTCTTGTATGTACAGTGACATTTTCTTCCTCCAGTGTCTTGCTTTTTTCAGTTTGTCTTCACAGAAGTTTTAGGTTACAGAAAAGTCATGTATAGGGCACAGGGGATTCCCATATCCCCACCATCCTCCCGCTTTTCCCCTTTCCCCTATAAATAACATTTTATATGTGGATGGTACATTTGTTACAATTGATATACAAATATTGAAACATAACTACTAACCATTGTCAATGGTTTACATTATGGTTTACATTTTGGATCATACACTTTTATAAATTTTGATGAAATTTAACATGGCCTGTATCTATCATTGAAAGATCATGTAGAACAATTCCATTGCCCCCAAAATGCCCCATGTTACTCTATTCCTCCCTGTCCCTCCCTCAGGGCCCAAGGCAACCACCAGGCTTCACTCCCTAAAGAACATGATTCATAGTTACTTGCAACAACACTGAGGGCCTGACGTACTGGTCTGTCCTCCCCTATTAGGCACTGCCCATGCTCTCAAGATACTCCTGCCTCTCTATTTGAAAACATAGCAGGACCCCCCAGGATGGGAGTCCTATACCTTCCCGCTCATTATGCAGGTCTCCACCTACTGATACAACCCACTATGACAAGATGAACCCAAGTATACCCTGTCTCAAATGCTCCCCACATTCAACACCATAAATCAGTAACCCTCCCTGCCATATTGCCAAAAGAGCATTCCCAACATTGTAGTTTCAACTACATACCCACAAATCCCCAGTGGTCACCTGTTCCCCTCCCCCAACCCTCCCCTCAATTCCATGGACTGTCCAACCCATCCTCCCCACCCTAGCCCCCTGACAAACCCGCTCTACTCAACCCAATAATATCATTGCACCACTATTGCACCCTTCCACTACACACTTACACCCTTCCACCTTATCATAGATTTTGCCCTATGGGCATTGGCTCACAACTTTCTTCCTTTCTATCTCCTGTAATACTATTTCCTAAATATTTATAGATGGACATATTATTTTCTCTATTGAGCAACAAATCATTTGATGGTTTTGTTTCTGATTATATATAAATCTATTGCTTTTCCTTCCATTAGAATACCCTTAGAATGCTAATTATTCATATATTTTAAAACACAGCCTGCTTCTTCCTTAATGAACCTACAGGTATGCTTCATTTTTGCAGGCACTGCAAAATCAAAGGCTGGCAAAGTGTTCTCTCCACCAAAGCTGGGTAGAACACTTGCACTCCAGAAGCAAACATCTGCTGCCTATCAACAACATTTTGTTTTCTTATGAGAATCCCAACTTGCTGCAAAGAGAAGAAAAAGTGGATGAGGGACTAGGGGATGAATTCTAAGACAATCTTATGTTTATTGTTAATCTGGAAACCCAGGCATTTGACCATTACATCAGAAAAGGACTCAGTGGAATGTGTCAACAGTCAGTATAAAGTAATTTGACAAGTAGAATCAGCCTTGGTTTTTTAAAATATCATAATGCTGGAGATGAGCTTTTGTACATTGTCTATCCCTTTTCTATGGCTACAATGAAATGCTGTGTGTTCTGGTTATTTGCGCTTGAATGTTGATCATAAAATGTTTTTTCTCCCCCAATCTTTGTGATCAAAAATCCTTCTAAAATCACACCTGCAAATGGGCTACTGGAGTATTTAGACTCTCAGCCCCAAGACGGCACTGCAGGGAGTGAGAGTCAAGTAGAGTTCCAAGGTCTGTGCACCGCAAACTGTAAGCAGCCTCATCCAGTTACACTGAAGGCCATAGAAATATGCACATCGTTTTTGCTGTAATCTAAAGTTAAAAAGATTGAGGGAACACGGGCTGAAGACTGTATATGAAGGACATGCAAGAAACTGGGCTGGAATCATCTTGACCCAGTGTCTTAGGTTGGTTTCCTCACCTATAAAATAATAAAAGTATCTCCCTTAGGGTATTACTATGAGAAGTAAACCAGTCAATATATGCAAACCACATAAAATGGTGGCATATAAAAGTTCAGCATTTTTATTATCTTTAACAAAGTACTTGGCACAGAATAGGAGCTTCGTTTGTAATCCATTATAAAAATCATTCAGGAACCTAAAAATCTGATATTTCATGGAAAGATACCCACACAGATGAATAAGAGAAAACTAAACTTCACCCTAGCAGGAATTATTACAGAAGATACTTTACACTCATTACGGCAGTTAATGTTTTAAAGAGCCCAGGAAGGGAGCTATTCTGGTCTTCATTTTATGGATATGGAAATTGAAGCATAGAGAGGTGAAGTGACTTGTCCCAGTTCATAAACTGCAGAGCTCTATATTTGGCTGGTGCAATGTTCCATAACACATACATTTAACTTCTTATGTTTTCAGATTCTCTGGCAGTCTTGTGAATTTGTCATTCACAAATTTTGGGAACTCACTGGCCTCAAATAAACTGTGGCCAGGGGTTAAGGTGCCCTTGTTGTAATTTGTAACATGTGAATGAGGGAAAGGGCAGTTCCTGGAGAAAAGACTGATGCACTGACCAAGCCGAACACATCTACTGCCTAGGAGACAATATACTAAATACTCTTATGTGATAAAGTCACCCCATGATTATAGGAGTCTTGCCTTCATTCAGTCACTCAATAAATTTTTGAGAGTAGTGTATGTTTAAGATACCTTGCCTTGAGAAAAAAGATAATGAATATTTTATGGGAAGGATATTGGAAAGTTACCAAAATTGAAGGAATTATTTAAAGAACCAGGTTCCAAGGAAATGAGGAACCTCAGCTTCTACACATTCCCCCCCTGTGTGTATTAGAAAGAAAGCTGTACCTATGAAAGAATAAATTCTCACCCAGTTGTGAAGGAGCAAAGAATTTTATTAACGATCTTGCAAGAATGAGCACATGACCTGAATATAATGGCCGGCACACCAAACAACAAGAAACAGCAACATTTATACTCTAAGCTTAACATGCAGGTCCCTCCCCTGTTCCCCACTGATTGGGTACTTCAGGGGTTACAGCCTATCTGAGACGTCTAACTAACTTACATGGGTTCCCACTCTTAGTTACCACTCCCATTCCCTACATTCCTGCAACTTGGTAGTTGGCAACGCCTTCAAACTTGGCACCACTTTCAAACTTGGTGCCAGAGCCACTAGAAACCATGAGGCTGATTTTAGTCTCTATTTCCCTGATCCCACATCACCTTCATGTGAAAGCTAAACTTAACCCTTTTCTTACATGTGGACCTGCCCAGATTCAAATTTTTGAAAGAGAACCTCATAGTCCTAGCCTGAATTGTGCTCCCATCACTTGACCAACTGTTTGGACTAGGGACCTGAATGAGAACCCAATTAACCCACTAGGACCTCATGGAAGAATGTCAAAGGAAAAACAAAGAGATGCTGTGAAGGCAAAACCAGTAAGTGTCAAATGTAAACACTGCAATTAGTTCAGGAATACAAGATGATAAAATATTGCTTTAAACATGGTATATATGATGGATTGACAGCAAAAAAGTTCTTGACTCTCCATTCTTTTCTGAGTCACGGTCTTTGTAATGTGTTTTTGCCGTTCCTTCCATCATGAGGTCATGTCTATTTCTTACCCCTTGCCTCTGGCCAAGTTTAGCCTCAAAAGCCTTTGCAAACATTGACTCTTTCTCAGAATTCTGTCTTATGAACATGCCTGGGCTAGCTTGAGGGAGCATACAAAATCACATGAAAGAGAGCCCAGTTTTTCTAGCCACAACCATCCTAAATTACCTGATGTCTACTGAACCCCAAATGCAAGAGGGAGCCCAGCACAGAAGAGCAGAGGCACTGTCCTGTCTACTGCTGCTCACAAAGACATGTGTGAGCCCAGCAGGAACCAGAAGAGCCATCCCAGTGACCCATAGGCTCATGAGCAATAATCAGCATGACTTATTTTAGGCCACTGGATTGGAGATGGTTTGTTATGCAGCAATAGCCAATTGATACAATATATTCTTGTAGTTAGAATCCAAGGAAGAATTCAATGGCAACTTAAAAGGGTCTAATCTAAAAATTAAAGGATTTAGGGTAAGAATGGCTTCTGGATTGACAAAACAGAAATGAATATTCTCTCCCTCAGCCCCTTTCTATTAGAAAGAAGTGTTATTTAAACTTAGCTTTGAAGGTCAAGAAGAATTTTTCAGGTGAAGTTAAAAGGAGAGCATAACATCTTTATTTTTACTGAGTTATTTTCCCTTTAAAGTTTACCATGGCTTTCTTATGTGTTTAATGTCTTAATAAAGGTGTATTCCTTTCTCCGTGACCAAGAAGAAATTGTGTAAATTCATGAATTTCTCTAGCTTACATGGAAAGGATCAAGACTAGGGTTACAGTTTTGGAAAGGCAATTATATTTTCAGTGTACAGAGTAACACTCTACAACAAATACTTATATCATCCCACCAGTATTGAATGAAAATGTGCATATTTTATTCATAAAGGTCAACTAATTAGCAAGACTGCATTTTTATAAAACAGAATTTAAAACACAATTACTTGAAGTGGTAGAAGCCTAATTGTTATACATGTAACATTGAGTTAAATAGCAGGCAGGAAGAGGGAAAGAGGAAAGACAGAAGGAGAGAGGAGCGAGAGGGAAGAAGGAAGAGAAGGAAACCACATAACATTATAGAGTAATCCCTAGCAAGGTCACCAATGAGGATTGATCATCACCAATGATTAATTACTAAAACTTTAATTCTAATAATGTGAAATAATGAACTATAGGATGAAAATGTTTTCCAAACAAACCTCAGGTAAATGAGAATGAGTGACTGCTACAAGACACGTGATAAAATCACTATCAGCAGGGAAGCAGACTTGGCCCAGTGGATAGGGCATCTGCCTACCACATGGGAGATCCCGGGTTCAAACCTCAGGCCTTCTTGACCCGTGGGGAGCTGGCCCATCCGCAGTGCTGATGTGCACGTGGGGAGTGCTGTACCACGCAGGGGTGCCCCCCATGTAGGGCAGCCCCACATGCAAGGAGTGCACCCCATAAGGAGAGCCTCCCAGCACAAAAGAAAGTGCGGCCTGCCCAGGAATGGCACCGTACACCCAGAGAGCTGATGCAGCAAGATGATGCAACAAAAAGAGACACAGATTCCCGTGCCGCTGACAACAACAGAAGCGGACAAAAAGAAGAACACACAGGAAATAGACACAGAGAACTGACAACTGGGGTGGGGGAGGGAAATAAATAAATAAATAAATAAATAAATAAATAAATAAATAAATAAAAGCATGACATTTTTAAAAATATCACTATCAGCAAATAATTAAATTAATGGGGAAATGCCGGAGTGCAATAAAATAAATTAATAAACACCCAGAAGGGAAAACTTCCTTTCCATTTTTCCTGATTGCAATTACATATTATTCACAAAATTAGAATCACATGCCTGCTCAAATTGGGCATCGAGAAGTTAAATCCGAGCAGTATTTAAAATGCAGTCCCTTCCTACATTAAAAACAAACCTGAGAAATTATTTCCAAATCCACACTCAAAATCATGACAGTGTTAACTTTGCAAGATGCAAATCTGATGGAGGCTCTCCACTGATCTGAAATCTTTCACGGCTTCCTGCTATTCACAGAATAAGATCTGAGAGCTAAAGCCAGGCTCCTTAAGAGCCGGGCCTGGACAGGGATTCCTGTGCACATGGTTTAGGGAGCTGCACCCCCAGATGAAGGAGAGGGAGGAGAGGAGGAAGACGCCAAGCAGGGCTGTGGGGCCAGCTGGAGCCCAGCCTCCGCCTGATCCCACGGGGAGCGCTGGAGCCTCTTGAGAAAGGGGCAGGCTTTTATATCTTATGTAGGTCTGACCCTGGCTCAGGTGTTGTCCCCCGGGGTGAGGGCCCTAAGCTCTCAGGCAGTTCTGGGGAAGATGATGGGAGAGTCTGTGGAGAAGGGAGAAGCCGTGAGCTCTGTTGGCCATGAGGAAGAAAACACTGGTCGTGCAACCGGGATCTGAATGGGGCCCCAAGAGCCCCGTCCACTTTCCTAGTGCAGCCCCAAGTTGTGTGGCCTTCTTTTCCCCACCTCGCTCTGAGCACCTGCCACTCCATTGACCCATCTCACAGCAGACGTTTTCACAGCCCAGATGACTCTGCAGTCTCTTCCCTCATTCTTCTTTATCCCCCTGGAAAGCTCCAGCTTATTCTTCACAACCAAGTGCATTTGTTACCCTCTCTCTGAAGTCTCTTTTGATCCCCTACAAACGATCAGTTACTCATTTTTCCGATTTTCTCAGGGCCCTTTGTATAATTCTTTCTGATGTTACAGCACATCGTTTTAGATTTTCTTAAATAGGCTAACTCCCCAGCTGGACTCTTAGGTCCACGGGACAGGGATTGCGTGCTGCTTCTTTTCAGTCCCGAGCATTTAACACAGGGCCTGGATTACAGTCGGTGCTCTGTGGTGAGTAGTGAATAAATCGATGTCTCCTTGAAAACACTGCTATTCTTTGGGGGAAAACAAAGTCATTCATTCAGATTCTGCTTTCTGTTTAAAATTAGCCAATCCCAGTGAGATGAGTTACTGAAATACCCAGTCTAAGAAGCCCTGTTCCCTTAAAACCCGAGAGGAGTTTAGCTAAAAGCCTGCATTATCCAATTCACTGACATGGGGCATGCAAACAATTAAAGGAGGACAATAGAAAGACCTTGTTCAAGCAAAAGCTGATTCAGTGACTGGGGCTTCCTGGCATTAGCCGTTGGATTCAATTATCGCTAAAAGCAAACGTTGAAAATCAAGGGGTTAAAGGAAGATTCTGAGCTTGAAGCTTAGAGGTCATTTTTGCCTCATAGATCTTTTTAGATACAATGATGATACTAAACTTGATGATCTTCTCGTAACTCTTCGAACAATTCTCCCCACTTCTTATGTCTCTTATGCCCATTAGGAGAGACACTTACATTTGGGGGGACATTTTTATTGAAGTATAACGTATATACTGAAAAGTGCACAAATCACAAATGTGCCATTCAGCTAAGTTTAACAAATTGAACTTATAAGGGTGTATAAGGACACCCTGATAACCAGCACCTAGATCAAGAACAGAATAGCAGCAGCAGCCTGGAGTCCCCTTATGACACTGACAAGTGACTGCCCTCCCAAGGGTTACCACTATCCCAACTTCGATCACCACATGTGAGTTTAGCCTGCTTGGGAATAAGGAAACTCATAAAGGAGAAATTTTGTATCTAGCTTCTTTCTCTCAAAATTGTGCTTGAGAGATTCATCCATGGTATTGTGTAGAGTTGTAGAACATTCATTCTTCATCACAGTGTCATAATGCATTATGAGAATAAGCTGCAAGTGATTGAGCACTCTACTATTGAAGGCTATTTGGATTGTTTCCAGTTTGGGACTATTAAAAGCAGTGGTATCATGAAAATTCTTACATATGTCCTATAGTAAACATTTCTTTTGAATTCAAATTAGAATTAGAATTATCAGGTCAGAGGGTGTGGACATAGTTAGCTTTTTTTAGATATTGCAAAAGAGTATTTCAAAGTAATAATACTAATTTAAACCTCAATTTTTATAATCCAAAATTTCATTGTGCAGCTTGACCAATGCATTCCTGCTAATAGACCTAGTTTAGGTCACCAGGTAGGCAAGAGGTACAGTGATTAAGCCTAGGCTTATTGATTCTCCATCATTAAATATAAATGGATTGATATGAAGAAGGAGAACACATCCTGGGACAGATTTTTCACTACCTACATTACCCTGGGTCAATGGGGCCATACCAATTTCTATTCTCCTTCATTTTTTTCTCCTTTGCTCAAAAATCTTCTTTCCAATTATTGAACAATGATTTAACAATGAAGCATTACATACTAATACTAAAATATGGACTTGGAGCCTTATTACATTTGCGGGAATTAGCTAATGTCCTATAATTGAGAATCAGGTGCTAAAACTTAAGTTTTCATAGGAAGAAAGAAGAGTTTTTTTAAAAAAACTGTGAAAGGAGCTTGTCGTCCCTTCAGATTTCAGTGTCCCTGTGAGGCTGTAAATTCCATGAAGTCCAGGATAGTACTGTAGAAGTTTGATATTATTTATGAATTCTAAAAAGAGATATTAAATATTTATAAAGTGGTCTGTTCCTCTGGGAGTGATACCCTTTGATTGTATTAGATTCACCTGAGAAGATTTGATTAAATTATGTTATGATTAGGGCTTTGATTCAACCATGTCATTAGGGTGACTTAGTTTGAGTCCCCTCTCCTTGGTGGGTTGTATAAATGGATGCTCAGTCAAGAACACAGAAGTAGATACACAAAGAAGAGCATAGAGGAAGAGAAACAGATCCACAGACACAGCAGAGGCCTGGGAAGAGAGATGAGCCTGATAGTTTGCAGCTGAAGAGAACAGAGAAGCTGAGAAGTCCTAAGAGACAAACCTTAAGCTGGCCTACAGTTGAGCTCAGAAGAAGCTGGGACCACAGAGCCTTAAGAGGAAGAAGGCTGAACCCCCGCAGACATCACCTACCATTTTGCTTCAACACATGGCAACAGACATTTGGTGAGAAAGTACGTCTTATGGTACCTTGAGTTGGATGCTTTAGGAGCTTGTGACTATAAGCTTCTACCCCAAATAAATAACCTTTATAAAAGCCGACAGATTGCTGGTACTTTATATCAACACCCCTTTGGCTGAGTAATTCAGTGACCACCTGATTCACTGCTGATACCTGGACATCTTGCCAAATGCCTGACACAGAGAAGTTGTCAGTAAACCTTTCATGACTTACATGCCCATGATTTCATCAGAGTAACTCCAAAGTAGTTAGTGCATAGTTCTTAGGCGTGAATGAGTTGCTCAAAGAAGCAGGCTGTGTCAGTATCTTGGGGGATGGACAATCTTACCCTCATCTCATGATATCATGGCCTTGATTAAAATTAGAAACCAGGTGAACGTGTGAATATGCCTCGTACTGATTTTCACATGACCTGATCCCACCCATTTCCGATCTATATCGGGCATAAATGAAAATGACCAAGGTCACAACTCAATCCATATTGAAATGGAAAGACTCCAGCTAGGTAAAAAATTGGTCAATTCCATGTCAAAATGGAATAATAATAATAAATGAGTATTTACTGTGTGCTAGTACATTTTCTGGATTATAAGATTACCTCTAAACCCCACGACAATGCCATAGCAACCATTATGATTCCATCATTCAAGTGAAAATGAGATCCTTGAAGTGGCTTTCCAGATCATCTGGTTAGTAAATGGCAACATGGACTGCAAACCTATGCTTGCTAATCCAAGCTTCTTGCTATTTCTGTTATATCTTTATTCCCCAGAATTGTTTATTTGGTGTCAGTAATGAAAATTAGGAGAAAAAAAGCAAAATAAAATGTCAAGACTCCTAAGACTAAGAAGATATAGTTGATGGAAGGTGTCTCTCAGGTGGATAAGTTGATAACGCCATGGCAACAAGTGGGTAACTTTAGCAGCAGCAACTTAGATGATAGATACCTGCTTTTTATTTGTGTGGTTTTATTATTGTTATTATTATTATTATTAAATGTGATATTAAGGGAACAAAGAGTTTTATTATCCATGTCTTTATTTCAAAATTATCCTGCACAGAACCTCTGGGGAAATTCTGTTCCATCTTTCAAAGGCAAATTTACATTTTTCTACTTAGAAAAAGGATTTCTTTGGTGTATGTGTGTATGTGTGTGATTTGCTTTTCAATAGGAGCTCTCCAAGGCCTTTTCCTTATTTCAAGTTTTAAATTGGTATGATTTTTATATCTCATCAAATATAACAGAAAAGTTCAAGTTGAATATATCTTATAAAAATTGCCTTCCTGTAGATTATGCCCTTTACTAACCCTTTAAATTGTAATTTACAGTTTCAAAATTCTCCCATAAAAGAAGATGTTTCCTTTAGTCAAAATAAAAGTGACTTAATTTTTATTGTCTGGCTAAATTGTTCAATTGTTCTACTTTCCTCTTCCTTTGTTTGAAGGACTCATTATGAATTTGTAGCGCTGCCCCATTTTCCGGGGAATATACTTACTCTTTGGCTGACAGTGAGTGAAAGAGAAGTGACTCTAAAATGCACGTAGGATAAAATAGCCATAATCCTGCTATATTTTAATTAGAAAACCTAGTTTATAAGGGGCAAAATATATTAATTAGTTCAGGCAGCCTTCAATGCGATGCAACAAATATATTTCTTTAATTAGAGAAGTAGCAGGTTACAGAAAAATCATACTGAAAATATATCCCCCTCCAGACAAATGCACACAATTTTCCTATTATTAGCAGCACTTTGCTTTAGTGGGCACCTTTGTTACAATTGATGAAGCAATGTTAATTATACTATTAACTATAGTGTATAGTTTACATTAGAGATCACACTTTGTGTTGTTCAGTCCTGTGGGGTTTTTCTTTAACATTTTTATCCAGTTATATATATCCTAAAATTTTCCCTTTTAACAGCATTTAAATACGTAATTCAGTGGCATCAGTTGCATTCACAATGTTAAATATTTTGGGGTGCATAATAAATATGAGGCAATGTGAAATGCTCTGGTGACACTGAGATAAGGTAAGACACAGGTCATTCCCTTAGAAAATTCAAGGAGAAGCAGGATTCTTTTTTTTTTTTAAAGAAGCTTTAGATTACGTAAATGTTACATAAAAATATATAGGGTTCCCATATGGCCCACCCTCTTCCCATCCCATACTTTCCACATTAACAACATCTTTCAATAGTGTGGCATATTTGTTACAATTGATGAGCTCATATTGAAGCATTGCTACTAACTGTGGACTAGAGTTTACATTATAGTTTGCACTCTACCCCACACAATTTTATAGGTTATAACAAAATGTATAATAGCCTGTATCCATCATTGCAATGTCAGGCAGGACAGTTCCAATATCCTGAAAATGCCCCAATGATATGCCTATCTTCCCTCTCTTTTCCCTCAGAATCTTTGGTGGCCACTGCCTCTATATCAATGATAAAAGTTTTTCCATTTCTAGAATAGTCTTAAGTCTATAATTCAATAATAATAACTTTATAATAGTCCTTGTTCATTTCCCAATCTTGATGATTTTGCAATGGTGATGTCCAATCTGTTTCTAATTGAAAGAAAGCTTAGGTACCTTGGGACAGATGGATGGGACTATCTTGCTTGCAATTGCAGATACTCTCTGATCCTTGGGATGGGCATTGTCCATCATCATCAACTTGTTAGTTTTCCTGGGTGAGTCCAATGAACTGGAAAGCAGGTGTTGCAATTCTGCTGAGATTCAGGGCTCAACTGACACACAAACAGACCAAAGATTTAAGTCTCTGGGATATATATTTAACAAGATTACTGCTAATTGTAGGCTCAAATAAAGGGGGCAGAAGAGCCATGTATAGAGAAATAACTGAGTCTAATTCTGTTACATTAGGGAGCATGTATTCCAAAGTAAAGCCTACTGCCAGGGTGCCAAATCCCTGAGATTGTCTGCCCTGCCTATAGTGTCTACATGCCTCTAGAGTCCTCAGGAGCCCTGCTGTTTGAGGCACTGTTTACTGTGGCAGTCAATGAGATCCTGCTGAGACATGCATTAGCATAACCTCTGGAATGATCTGATTCACTTTGAAATCTCTTAGCCATAAAATCTCATTTGTATTTAATATTTTCTCCCTTTTGGTCAGTTATGACCTTTTTCCAGATGCATTGTTAATTGGTAATAATACCTTGGTACCAGGGAGGCTCATCCCCAGGAGTCATGTCCCATACCCGGAGGAAAGTAGTATGTTTGTATGCTGAATTTGGCTTACAGAGAGGCTACATTAGAGCAACAAGGAAGCTTTCTGGAAGGAGCTCTTAGATAATATATAATACAAAGGCTAAGTTTTCAATTTCACAAGAAAAGTTTCATAAGTACAACCATCAATATCAAGGGCTTGATGTAATGGTTTGTCTTCCTTCACTAGGCACTGTCCATGTATTTGGGGGATTCTTGCCATACTGTGAGACAATGTAGCAGGACTCCCCAGGATGGGAATTCAATATTCTTTTGATTATTTTGTGGGTCCCCACCCACTCAGACAATGCCCCATGAACACTTGAACACATTCATATTTCTTAGAGGCATGCCTCAGGTGCACCACTCCCCACACATTCCCCCACTGCCAACACTCTGTACCACTGATACTCCCTGCCACACTTGTGAAACTTTTGTGATTCAAAACCTCTCCAAAAGTGAAGCCAACAAAATAACCAAATAAAATTAATAAGAAAATGAAATAATAATTTTAAAAATAACAAATAAAATATAAAAATAAAAAATTGAAATAAAACAAAAATTTTTTAGATATTGTATCTTTCATCACTGTAAAATCTATTATCTTGTATGTATAGTGACAATTTCTTCCATGTATTCCCCCAGTGTCTTTTTTTTTTTTCATTTTACCGTCAAAGAAGCTTTAGGTTACAGAAAAGTAACCTAGAAAATATAGGGGATTCCCATATGTCCAATGCCCTCCCACTTTTCCATTTTCCTCTATTAAAATGATTGTGCATGTGGATGGTACATTTGTTACAATTGATGTACAAATAGCAAAGCATTGCTTCTAACCATGTTCAATGGTTTACATTATCATTTACATTTTGCAATGTACACTTTTATAGGTTTTGACAAAATTTAAAATGGTCTATATTTGTTATGGCAATATCTTGCAGAATAATTCTAATGCCCTGAAATGCTCTATATTCCATCTATTCTATTCCTCCCTCTTCCTCCCCTAAGAACCTATGGTAACCACTAAGTTTTAATTTTTGAAGTATAAGCAGGATTCTTTTTGAAAGCTAATTAGAGAAAGTATGGGGTCTGGAGGGGAAGGCTTAAAACTGAGTAAATGAGTACTCTGGAAATTGCATAAGTGGCTGGATGCATTCCTTAATTCAACATCATGGCTTAAAAATTATGTTAAAATAATGGATAGCCTTAATGATAGACACCTGGAATTTATTTTGTTTCACCCATGACTTTAGTGACCTCTAGAAAGCTTGAAAACTAAATATCTCTTAGTTACAGTTTCCAAAGACCACCTCTCCTTCCTGAATGAATGTCAAGGGCATTCTGGAATTACAAAGCCAATGCTTTTCCTGTGATATTGCAAAGTCCTTGTAAAAATACTTTTAGGTAGTAATTAATTGACAACTTTAAAGGTAACAAAATATTTTAGTGTCTAAAGAAAAGTAAGGCAGAGAGAAATTTCATATAGATCAATGCAAATGGGATGCAATGAAATTAGAGGGAGAGGAGAAGGATACTTTCAGATATAATTCATATCATTCATTTTGAAATCCACCCAGGGAAGTTGTTACAACAACCTGGGAATCCCTGCCATTACTCATTTACCTTGAAATATTTTCTATTGCTTCACAGAAGAATCCTAAATGATACTAACATAATATGATCAAGCACATGAAATAGTCACGCCCAAACTTAAGAATTGTTAATGCATGGTTCTTGTTATGAATCTCACCACTGAAAGCTCCAGCACTTATAAAATTGATGCCATAAATTAGCTGAGGTGCCTGGGTCCAGATCCTTGGAAAAGAAAGCTTTCCGAAAGAAGTATTAACCCAAAAAATTAGCCCCTCTCGTGTGCCAGCATGAACTTGATTGGTACAGTAGCATCTTGCTGACTAATTGCTTAATAATTCTATACTTACTACATGAAGGAAGAATTGGTTTAATTTATAGACTTAGGCTTAGGGACTAAGGTTCCCATCATCATCATCACTATCACCACCATCCAATTCTTAGAACTCACCCACATTGTTCCAACATTGACTACCTTTCAGAGGAACAATTCGAGCTTCAGCAATGCTTTTCTCTTTAAAATGAAAGCTCACATAGGCAATTATCAGCATTTCACCATTTGAAAGTAACTTTCTTTCCTTGACAGAAATGAATAGGAAGCAACTGTTACGTCTCTACCATACTGTATATTATCTCAGGAACAGCCTATGTATGAGTCAGGCTCCTTCTCCTATCTTTCCTGCCCTTTCCCTGTTGGGGATTTTCTGAACTCTGTTTCCTCATTGTGATTTTGTAGCACTCAGTAACATGCTCACAGTGAAAGTTCTTTTTATTTCTTTGCCAGTTTCCTTTAAGTTTCAGTTTTTGTTATATTGGTTTTCTTTACTCACTCTAAATTAGTATCCGGACACACGCTTTAAAGGGCAAATAAAGAGTGTATCTATGGATGGCATAAGACATGCCAGTGTACTAGACTGAAAATAATCTTGAGTGAAGAATGTCTGCATTTCCATTCTTGTTCTGCCAAACACTGGGAGGGCGTCCTTGGTTTACCTTTTTACCTTACTTTCCTCATTACAACATGGAGAGACTGAAAAGAACCTTGAAGAATCATTGTAAGCACCATGGATGAAGAATATAGTGCACTGCTGGGCATACAGGAAAACACAATAAATGGGGGCTTTTAGGTTTCCCCAGTACTCAACCTTTTGTAGATATTAAAGTGGTCACATCGATTAATGAATTATTACATTAATAGAAATTATTCAAATGTCCCTGATCTGAGCATAATGGAATAATGTAAGACTTCAGCTTCCTCCCCTAAACCTCACAGTTATTTTCAGGTCTCCCTAGGGTTCGATTCACATTGAGATCACACACCACCCCTTACAGCCTCTATTCCCCATAACTGACTACCATGACTAGAGAAGCAGCTGCTACATTGTCCCTGGTACCACAGTGATGTCTCTACTGGTGAGGCTGCCTCTTTGAGCTTCCAAAGGTTCACCATAGAGTCACTCTGCAACGCCTGGAGCTTCCACAGCTTCCACTGAGGAGGAGGGTGCTCCTTATCCAAGGTTTAGACTTTATCACCTGGCACCTACGCAGGACACCTTAGTCAAGAGAATATATCTTGACCTGCCCCTTTTTCCGTAGTTGTCCTTTTTTTTTTTGCTTCTCTCCAAATAAAAAATAAAATAAAAACCCATTATACATATTGGCTCCTGGCAGCATAGCCCAGCAATTTGCCTCTTCATGCCTATTTCCGATTCCAGCCAAAAGTGGGAGCTCCATGTCACTAATAAACATATGCACCTCCCTGTCTTATTCTTCAAGACCATTAGGTATATCAGCCAAAGATCTTAGGATAATTTGTTCATGGATTATCCAGAGCTTTGTTATTTCAGATTTTATTCTTTTACAGATGAAGACTTTCTGTTTCTATAGCCTGCTCTCAAAGGGCACTTCTATCCATCTTCCCATAGACACTTCCACTAACAGGAATCATCCCATCCTATTTCAAACATTTCTATCCTGTATAGACTGGGAGTTGTTTTCCATTCAGAAGATGCATATGGATGTGTTAATAAAACAGTGCAATCACTGAGGAAAACAGTATGGTGGCTCCTCAGAGAGTAAAATACAGGATTACCAGATGACACAATAATTCCACTCCTAAGTATATATTCAAAGAAATTCAAAACAGGGACTCAAACAGATACTTGTATACCAATGTTCATAGCAGAATTACTCACAAGAGTCAAAATGTGGACACAATCCAAGTGTCCATCAACTGTTGAGTGAATAAACAAAACAGGATACATACACACAATGGAATATTATTTGGCTGTATAAAGAAATAAAGTTCTGAGACATGTGCAACCTGGATGAACTCTGAAAACATGCTGAGTGAAATAATCAAGGCACATAATGACAGATTGTGTATGATTTCACCTATATGAAATATCTAGAAATAGTAAATTCGTAAAGACAGAAAGTAGATTAGAGCTTACCAGAAGATGAGGAGAGGAAAGAAAGGGGAGCCGTGGTTTGATGGGTACTGAGTGTTTTCAAATTTTGGAAATTTTTAAATAAAATTAATTTATTTTAAAATTTGCAAAAAAAAGAAGAGGCAGGTAAAAATGACATTATTCAGGGGGCTTCCAATTTCCTCCTATATATCTCACTTCTCATTAGGATATGCTCCCATTAGCAACTTGTCTGTGCTCTGCCACAGTCCTCAGAAAAAGATTTAGAAAGAAAGAGTATTTTTCCATTCAAATAGGTTTTTAGAGGAAAAATAACTTTTTTTTTTTTTTTTATTTAAAAAGGTTAAATTGCCCTTAAGCACAGTTTAGTACCTTTGTCATACTAAATTTCTCTTAGGTCTCTGCTTAAGCTAACCCAGTTTTACTCCCAGGCTTGAGTAGAATTTATCCAATTGATGTGCTAGTTTGGAGCCTGAAATCTTTGCATCAGTTGTAGTTACTGAGTTAACTCATCGAAAATACATCATAAATGCTTCCCTTGGCTATAAATGGCCTCATAGTGTTGTGGCTTCAAATACCCTTAACCATTGTTGCTTGAAATGATGAAACAGAATAGAGAAGCAGCTCTTGGGGAAGAGAGGAAAATAACAATAGTGACAGATCATTTTGTAAACTCACAAATTCTCTAATTAAAAAAACCCACAATAATAACAGTGAACACTCACAATCTTATATGCTTATAATGCTGACATTGTGCACCCAGAACTCTTCTAAGAACTTTATAACCACGAAGTTGTTTATTGACTAACAGGGTTCAACAGCATGGGTGTTTTACCTTCAGACTCCTGAGTTTGATTAAGCTTCCCAACTAGAATGGCAGTGAGGACTTCAGTGAAACTGTTTCCCCAGAAAACAATGAAAACCCAGGCAAAAACAATCAAACCCAACCCTTTCAGAACTCTGAAATTTAATCAAAGGCACAGAATGAACCAAAAAGTATCTATTCAAGAGAGACTACTGAACCTCACATTAAAAAATATATCTGAATATGGGTAGAATTGCATATATGAGACCATTTTTCTTTGAAGCTGAATAAATGTAAATTAATAGCACAAAATTTTAATATCAGACAAAAAAGAAACCATTATACTAAGTGAAGGAGACCAGACACAGACTATGACATATTGTATGATTCCATTTATTTAAGGTAAATATAAATCAATTTATAAAGATAAAAGGAGATTAGTGGTTTGTTGTGGTAGAGAGAAGTCGGTGATCACGGTATTGAAGGCTAGGACATGAGAATCAGAGAAGGAAGATTTATTAACAGCCGTGGGCTCAGCAGACTTCTGTCCTAATAAAAACTGAGCCCTGAATAGGATTTTTGGTCCCTATTATAAAGAGGATGTAGGAGTGGGGAGTCAAATGCTGCTTTTATGCAAAAGGACTTTATTTGTCTGAATATCAGATAGGTCTTAAATTAACACATACACCCCACATTCCATGTAAACCTGAATTAACACATTCAGTCTGCATCCTCCCTGAAAACCCAAAGCCTGCAGAGCCTATATCACTTAATTGGCTTTCTGGGAACTAGGCAGACTTGGATATAGAATAGGTTTGAATTCATGCACAGGCCATATTAGTTAAGTAGGTCTGAGGAAGGAAAGCTAAAGGGTCTTTCTTCATTTGGAGTAATGAAATTGTTCTAAAAATTTTGAGGTGATGAATGTAAAACATTGTGATTATACAAAAAAACATTGATTATACACTTTGGATCGAATAGCCAGAAACAGCAGCTGTGTACAGTGGGGAAAGCATAGGGAGATTGAGAGGTGAGGAATATTCTTGTTTGTTGTCTGTTTTTTGTTTATTATTATTATTACTGAAATAATGAAAGTGCTCTAATAATGATTGACATGATGAACATGCAACTATGTGTTTATAGCAAATACCATTGATTGCACACTTTGGATGAATTGTATGCTTTATTAATATGTATCAACACAGTTGGTTTAAAAACAAAAACAAAACAGCAAAGACTACGGCATTTCAATGTGGGACTATTCGTATGGCTTCCTCCCAATCTCAGTGGAGTGTGGTCATGAAAAGCCTACCCCTCCAAGCCAGAGGAGGAAAGGGGCCTCTTCTGGAGCACCATGCAAAGCCCCATCTCCAGGAAACAGCTAACAATTGTGTGATCAAATTAGCAGCTACTTGTAAAACCTTCATTCTAGGTTATTTCTATCTGATTTGTCTTGGAGCTCAGTTCTGGTGAAAAAAGTCCTATCTCCCAGGCATGAAGAAAAAGAAAATAATAGCTATCTATATATAACAAGTATCATTTCACGTACCTAAGGCTGTAATTCCAGTTGGGGCAAACAAAAAACCAGGTTAAGATGTAAAAAGAAGAGACTTGGAGAACAAAATGACCACAAGGTATTTTGAAAAACTGGGATATATTCCTGGGAATCCAGATGGCCTTTTAAAAGCTATCAGAGAATTTAGTGGTCACACCCTGCAAGGAATACAGAATGGACAAATTTAGTCAGGAAAGTCACCAAATAAATAAACAGCAAAAAGAAAAACAATTAAAAAAAAAATCATGTGGGAGGGGAACAGAGGGACCTTAAACCAGAATCGTTACAATATATTATACACAATGTCCACATGCCAACAACATATTATGGGACATGAAAGAAACAGGGAAGAATGGCCCACTTGAAGGGGAAAAAGCAACCAAGTGAAAATATTCCCAAGATGGCCCAGATGTTGGCTTAACAGCCATTGTTAATATGGTCAAAGAATGAAAGGAAAGCAGGACAATGAAGTCTCACCAAATAGAATATATTAATAAAAAGACAGAATTATAAAAAGGAACCAGATAGAAATGCTAGAGCTGAAAATTACAATATGAAAATTTCCCTAGAGGGGCTCAACAGCAAATTTGAGCTGTAAGAGGAAAGAACTGGTAAATTTGGAAGATAGGTCAAGTGAGATTATCCAGTCTGAAGAAAACAGTTTGGTAGTTTCTCAACTTAAACATGGGTTATCATATGACCCAAAAATTCCACTCCTAGGTACATATACTCAAAAGAATTGAAAACACAAGTCCACACAAAAACTTGTAAACAAATATTCATATCACCATTATTCATAGTGGCCAAAAAATGGAAACAACCCAAATGTCCATCAACTGGTGAATGGGTAACCAAATCTGGTATATGCATACAATGGACCATTATTCAGCCATAGAAAGGAATGGCTTAATGTTACATGTTATAACATGAGAGAGACTTGACAATATGCTACGTGAGAGAAGCCAGCCACAAAAGACCACATAGTGTAGGAGTCCATGTACTTGCAATGCCTAGAATAGGCAAATCCAAAGAGACCAAAAGTAGATGCTTGGAGCTGGAAGGAAAGAGTGAATGGGACTGACTGCTAATGGGTATGGGGTTTCCTTTGGGGGTGATAAAAAAGTTCTAAAGTTAAACTGTAGTAATAGCTACACAACTCTATGACTACACTAAAAAACCCTGAATTATACACTTTAAATGGGGGAATTTATGGTATTTGTCTTTTATATTAATAAAACTAGCTAAAAGAAAAAGACATATTAAATATATGATTTGAAAACAATTTGCTTCACCTCTTTGAACCTGGGATCCTACATCTCTATGCTACTATACCATGTGGTGAGAATGGATACATGAATAAAGTGATGCAGTGAAAAAGATGCAGTTAATAATCTGCTTGATGCATACCCAGGACATACCCATTAATCCTAGAAATGTAACGCAGCAAGAAATTTTCTACCAATGTTTCCTGTGAAATGTAACAAGAAGCAGCAGCAATAATGTGGGCATGTTTCTTATTTTGTTTTGTTCTTTTGCTGTTGTATCCAATTAGAAGTGACAGTTCCTTCTCCAAAGAGAAAGGACCCATGTTACATAGGTATTTAAAGACTGATATTTATGGGATGTGGACTTGGCCCAGTGGATAGGACTTCCGTCTACCACATGGGAGGTCCGCGGTTCAAACCCCGGGCCTCCTTGACCCGTGTGGAGCTGGTCCATGCACAGTGCTGATGCGTGCAAGGAGTGCCCTGCCATGCAGGGGTGCCCCCCGCATAGGGGAGCCCCACACACAAGGAGTGCGCCCCGTAAGGAGAGCCACCCCAGCGTGAAAGAAAGTGCAGCCTGCCCAGGAATGGTGCCGTGCACACATGGAGAGCTGACATAGCAAGATGACACAACAACAAAAAAAGAAACACAGATTCCTGTGCCGCTGACAACAACAGAAGCCGACAAAAAGAAGAACATGCAACAAATGGACACAGAGAACAGACAACTGGGGCAGGGGGAAGGGGAGAGAAAGAAATAAAAATAAATCTTTAAAAATAAATAAATAAAGGCTATATTTAGCTGAAATCATTCACACATTAAAATATCTCTCTTCTTTCATAAAAACAATTTTCTTTAAGATAAATAGGTTTCTTTAAGAATTTGCGGTTGTAGTTTTTTTTAAAATCCAATAAGAGATGTATTTTACAACAAAGATTTGAAACAAAGAAATACATTGCTTTAGATTTACAATGTATTTATATAACACATCAACAATGTATCTAAATTGAGCATTGTAGTCTTGGTAATGTTTATTTGTAGTCTGGTTATTTTTATCTGTCAAGTAAATTTGGTCAAAGCATTTAAGTTGTAAAAAGTAGAGTGATGTCTATTAAGAATCTCCAAAAACATATGGAGCATGTTTCCCAATACTTCAGCATGAAATCCTTTTCTTCTTCTAGGTGCTCACAGATCAGGGTTCTACAAAACACATTTTGGGAAATTGGTATGCAAGCAATGTGTATGAAATAGCTCTTCTTCTCCACAGGTGAACTTCTATGCATCTGCTAAGAGAGTAGTTCTTCTTTCTGTGATGTCAATGAAAGATATGTTCTTTCTCTCCAGGACAAAAACACGTTTGTACACACAAATTTTGCCTGCAATTTTAGTGGGTTTATAGTCCCTTAGAAGGGCTAAGGGACACTGTTTTAAATTCTTCCCCAAAGTGAAAAACCTTGAAACCAAGTGGGAAAACTTTTGCAATGGAAGTTAACAATCTTCATGGTTCCTTCCAAGCATCAGTATTCCAGTATACCAGACATTAAGGATGAAAGTGTTGTACAAGTGAATGTTGCTATCTGAGCAGGAGCAAATTTTGTCTCATCTTTTGAAAACAGAAACTGTGAAATTTCATGCCTCTTCTGAAGAATATAAAACACTGCAAAAGTACTTGATGATCAAAAATAACACACAAGGTAAGATTGAAGTGTCTGAGTTCAAAAAACCACGCAGAGTAATTATGTTTTGTATGAGTACCTTTCAACCAAGGCACTCTCCACGCTCCTTGAAGATAAACCAAAGCTTTATGTTTTCCATGACAACCCTATTTCAAATGTTTGAATCTAAAGTATTCTGATATTTGTCCACATGCACTAAACTTTGGTTTGGAAAACAGAGTCACTATGCTCCACAGATTCATTTTAAAACAAAGGATTCATCTACATGCAGTTTCCTTGGCTCTAACAAGGAACAAGTTACAAGGAGAATGTATCAGAGAGAACCTTGGGGACCACGACAATTCCAGAAAGCCACAGGACAGACTTAAAAAGAGAAGTAGAGCACAATGCCAGCCAGCTTTTCTAATTCACATGAGTTTAATGTCCATGTTTGATAACACAGCGACCATGCTAGATAACTCCTGATGCTTTTAAGGTGCTCTAGACCAGCCCTGTGCAATAGAAATATAATATGCAATTTTAAGTATCTTAAATTTATTTTTGTTAATTTACATAAAGTAAAGTTCACTTTTTTTGACCCTTGATTCTACAGGTTTTGACAAATGAATGCTGATCAATCTGCCATTGTTGCCGTAATTACCACACATTTAGTGGCTTAAACAACACAAATCTATTACCTTACAGTTCTTTAGGTTAAAATCTGATGTGAGTCTCACTGGGCTAAAATCAAGGCATTGGGCAGGGTTCAGTTCCTTTCTTTGGGCTCTAGATAGGATCCTTTTTCCTTGCCTTTTTCAGCTTCCAGAGGCCACCACTTTCCTTGCCACATTGCCGACTTTCCTCTACCTCTGAAGCTAGAAAAGGCAAGCCGAGTCGTTCTCAATTGCTTCACTCTTATATCTTTCCCTACTCCCCCCATTTTCCATTTTTAAGGATATTTGAGGTTATGTTGGACTCCCTAGGATTATCCAGGATAAATTCCCATTTTATAGTTGGCTGATCCTCAATATTAACTCTGAATGCTCCCTCCCTCTCCCTTGCCATGCAACCAAATATATTTACAGGTTCCTGGGATCAAGGTATGGACATCTTTGCACAGGACAAATGTATCAAGTCATGCAACCATGACCACAGTCAAGATAGTCAACGGTTCTACCCCCCAAACAACTCCCTCTACCCCTGTACTAGTCAGGATTCTCTAGGGAAACAGAATCAACAAGAGATTGTCAGTACTATGCGATTCTGTAAGAGTCTCTCACACAGCCATGGGGATGCACAAGTCCAGGTTCTGCAGGCAGGCTGCAACCAGGGGCTGCAATGACAGTCCAGTGAAAGTTTCCAAAGAGTTCTGGACATGTTGACTGTCCAAAGATGAGCTGGGAAATTCTCTTTCAATGCTGGAATGACTTCCCCTTTTAAGGCATTCAACTGATCGGGTTAAGCATCACTCATTGCTGATGGTAATCTACCTGACTGATGTAATTATAACCAGCTATCTATGATTTACCACAGCAGTAAAGTCAAAGGTGACTAAAGTGCATAAATGCCCTTGTATTACAGTTAGCCCAGTGCTTGCTTGACCAAACAAGTGGGTACAATTACCCGGCCGGGTTGACACAATAACCTAACCAGCACAACCCACACATAACCCTCTACCCTAACCCCTGGCAAACACCAATCTCTTATCTGTCCCTTCTGTTTGCCTTTTCCAGAATATCATATAAATGGAATCATACAGTATGTAGCCTTTTGTACTGGCTTCTTTAAATCAGCATAATTACTTTCAAATTCATCCATGTTGCTGCAAATGTCAATTGTCCATTCCTTTTATTGCTGAGTAGTATTTCTTTGTCACAATGTACTAGTTCGTCCCAGTTAAAGGACATTTGGTGGTTTCCAATTTTTAAGTTTGTGACTAAAGCTGCTGTAGACCTCTGTGTACACGTTCTTATGTAAACATAAATTTTCATTTCTTTTGAGAGATATCCAGAAAAGAGAAAGCTGGATCATATAGTAATTGCATGGTTTATAAGAAACTAAAAACTTTTTTCCAAAGTGGAAGTACCATTTTGTAATCTCACAAGTAACATATTTATTCCGGTTGCTCAATACTTTCATTGGCAATTGGTCATTTTTATTTACCATAGCCATTCTAACAGGTGTGTAGTGATATGGTATCGTGGTTTTAGTTTGCACGTCCCTGAGGCTGCGTATCTTTTCAAGTGTTTATTTGCTGTTAGTATATCTTCTTTAATGAAGGCTCTGCTCAAATATTTTATTAATGAGCTATTTGCTTTCTTATTAATAAATTTTGAGTGTTTTTCATATATTATGGATAAATGTTCTTTGTGGGATATTTGATCTGTAAATATTTTCTCTTGCTCTATGACTTTTCTTTACATTTCCTCATCAACTCTTTTGCAGAGCAAAAGTTTATCAAATTCTTTCTTACAGATTGAGTTCTTGATGCTGTATCTAATATAATAACTCTTTGCCTAACCAAAGGTCACACTTTTTTTTGTTTGTTTTTAATATGGTGAATTAAATTGACTTGTTTTTAAAATGTTGAATCAACATTTTTTCCTGAGATACACCCCATACCTGATCATGATGTATTATTTTTACAGATGATAACTGCTATAATTTTATTTAGAATTTAAGTATCTAGGTTTATGAAGGTTATTAATCTGTAGTTTCCTTTTCTTGTAATGTCTTTGTCTGGTTTTGACTTCAGGGTAATGGTGGCTTTAAAGAATGGGTTGCAAATGCCCATCAACAGATGAATGGATAAATAAAATGTGGTGTATACATACAATGGAATACTACTCAGTTATAAGAAGGAATACAGTACAAACACATGTGATAACATAGATGAATCTTGAGGACCTTATGTTGAGTGAAGCAAGCCAGGCATTGAAGGACATGACCTCTTGGATATGAAATAAGCAAACCAAGCTGTCTCAGAGAGCTAGAGACTGGAAGATAGGCTTAAAGGAATTTGAGGGGGGCGGGGAAGGAGAGGAAGGTTGTGAGCTGATGCCTACATGGGTGAAGTCTATGATAAGCTGGAGGTAAGTATCCGTACAGGGAAGGGATATGATGAGGGCATAGGGATAACTTTAGGTTGGGCTTTGTGGGCTTGAAGGGGGCTAGGGTTGGGAGGATGGGTCAGATGACCCAAACAATTGGGAGAGAGGGCTGGGGGGAACAGTTGAAGATGGGAGACTGTCAGGTATAGGGTTGAAACTATAATGTTGAGAAAACTCTTTAGAAAATATAATAAGGAAGGCTTATATGTATAAGGTGCTTAAGGGGGGGCATCTGGCACAGGGACAGGCTTCTAGGGAGTATATAAGTGCTCATTTTGTCAGAGTGTGTTAAATCATTGGGTGAAGACCATACAATGAGTGTGAAGGGGTACCCACATCCTGGGGAGATGTGATGTTCTCAAACAGAGGGAATTGTGTTCCTCAAGAGAATCGGTGGCTCCCAGTGGGTTAGGGCAGTCTAGTATGTCAAGCCCTCAGTATTGTTTTAAGAATCTGTGAATCTGGTCCCTCAAGTAGTGAAGATTGATTGTCACTGTGGGCCCTGAGGGGAGGGGGAGAGAAGTATAGAATATATGGAGGCAGGGCAACTGGGGGGGCAATGGAAGTAAGTGCTCCACATGATCATATAACAATGGATATAAGACATGTTAACTTACGCCAAAAATGTATAAAAGTCTATAAGCTAAAATGTAAACCATAATGTAAAACATAAGGAAAGTAGAAATTTAAAAATTTGTACAGTCTATAATATAAACCATAATGAAAACCATAATGGAACCATGTTTGAAAGCTATGTTTCAAAATTGGTACATCAGCTGCAGCAAATATAACATGAATATGTAAAAAGATCATTGCTGGGGAAGGGGGAAAAGGGTTTAATGTTGGATATATGGGAGTCCCCTATATTGCATATGTGAATTACTGTGATCTAAAACTTTTTTGAAGACAAAATTCGAAAAAAAGAAAGGATGTGGTCACTGAAAGAGCCTTGCCACTGTACGTAAAGGGCAACTCCTCTTACAGTGATGAAAGGCAAAATGTTAAAAGCAAAGCTTTATAATATTTTTCCTTTTTTAATAAACCAATTTATTTTTACTTTATTTTAGTATTTCTAAATTAGTATGTATATTTCTAATCTTTAAACCCATCACTATATTTCATTTTCCTATTAATCGAACTTGGCAATATATTAGGCTTCATTGTTGAAGTTTTGGACCACAGAGAGGTTCAACTATGGCCGGGGAGGAATACTGGTGTGGGGTGTTATTGATGGGGGACAAATGATTGGGAGGGAGTTCTCCAAGGCATGTATATAGGGGACATAAAAATGTTCTGATATATGTTGGGTATTTTCAGAGTAGTTACAGTTACAAATGACAACTGAGAGAGTGCTGAGTGCCTACTCAGGGGAGCTGTGTCACATTCCACATTGGAACAACAATAATCCCCCAAATGCAATGGCAGAGACCAACAAGGAAGGATGGTCCAATAATAAGCCCTTGACACCGATAACTATGCTTATGAGCCTGTGTACCTGAAATATGAACTAGGCCTGGAGCTGCAGGGTACCTAAGAGTTACCTCCAGAGAACCTCCATGCTGCTCAAATGTGGCCACTCTATAAGCCAAACTCAGCATGTAAATGCATTATCTTCCCCCCAGCATGGGACATGATTCCCAGGGATGAACCTCCCTGGCACCAAGGGATTACTATCAATTACTAACTGGTGATGCAAGTAGAAAGAGACTTTGAATGAAAGGGTGAACTTAGATCAGCAGAATATCTCAGCCTACATGTATGATCATGCATTAAAAACAGCTTTTTGACTTTGAATAAAAGGAGAAAATGGCAAAGACAAGAGAGTTTATATGGCTAAGAGTCTTCAAAAAAGAGTTGGGAGGTCATCAGAGGGGTCGCGCTTATGCACGCCTCAGCAGGACCCCAGAAACAGTCAAAGCAGATACAACCCTAGGTGCTGGGTCTCCTGAAGGCTACGGAGACTCACAGAGCACATGGTCATGGCAGATGGATCTGGAGTTCTATGTCATGTCAATGGGCCCTACTTTGGAATTTGTGCTCCTGAGAGTGATGAAGCTAGACTCAAATGTGACCTTTCTACACTTTTACTGTGTAAAAGTGCCTCTTCTGTCACTTTTACTGAACCTGTGGTTGGCACTAGAGATGGTGTATACTCAGGGGACTTGAATCTCTGGACTATCCATGTGCCAGCTGGGCCCTGAGCCTCAGCAGAGTTGCAACTCTCCTACTTTCAGGTCCATTGGACTTACCCAGGTCAGCTAACAGGAAAGTGAAGATGGTCAATGATATAGAGGTGAAGTGGACATCACCAGCTCAGAGTCCATGGAATGGAGAAATAAAGTATGGATTAGAGTGGACTTACTGATATTCTACTATAAAACTATTGTGACTATTAACAAAAGAAATTGTAGCATTGATGTGGAGAAAGTGGCCACAGTAGTTGGTGAGGGCAGGGAAAGGGAAGAAGAGATGTGATGTGGGGCATTTTTGGAACTTGGAGTTGTCCTACATGATATTGCAGGGTTAGATGCTGTACATCATATATCCTGCCATAACTCACTGAATGTACTGGGAGAGAGTGTGAACTACAGGGTAAACTGTTATCCACGTGGTACAGCAGGGCTCCAAAATGTGTTTGCTGAGTGCGATGAGTGTGCCACAATGATGGGGGAGGTTGTTGGTGTGGGAGGAGTGAGGT
Source organism: Dasypus novemcinctus (assembly GCF_030445035.2). Taxonomy (NCBI): domain Eukaryota; kingdom Metazoa; phylum Chordata; class Mammalia; order Cingulata; family Dasypodidae; genus Dasypus; species Dasypus novemcinctus. Next base: position 10,388,024 of record NC_080696.1, read on the forward strand.
TGGGGGGTGGGGGTTATATGGGAACCTCTTATGATTTTCAATGTAACATTTTTTGTGATGCATATATCTTCAAAAAAATACAATTTACAAAAATGATGGGGTGGGGGGTGGGGAGTGGGTTATAGGGGAACCGCTTATGTTTTTTTAATATAACAGTGTGTGTGATCTACTAACTTTAATTTTAAAAATGTGTTAAAAATAAAAACATATATATTGAAAGAAAGAAAGAAAGAAAGAAAGAAAGAAAGAAAGAAAGAAAGAAAGAAAGAAAGAAAGAAAGAAAGAAAGAAAGAAAGAAAGAAAGAAAGAAAGAAAGAAAGAAAGAAAGAAAGAGAAAGAGGTGCAAAGTATTGCTTCTCTTCAATTTTCTGGAAGAATTTGCCTAAAATTAGTATTATTTATTCTTAAATTTTCTTAGGTAGAATTCACCAATGAAGCCATATATGTCTGGAGTTGTCTTTGTAAGAATTATTTAAACTACAAATTCAACTTCTTAAGCAGATATAGAACTGTTCACATTATCTGTTTCTTCTTGAGGTAGCTTTGATAGTTTGGGTCTTTCAAGAAATTTGCCCATTTAATCTAGGTTGTCAAATTTATTGGCATAATGTTCTTTATAATATTCCCTTGTTATCCTTTAAGTATATATAGAATCTGCAGTGATGCTACCTTTCTCATTCCTCATATGAAGAGATTGTACCTTTTCTATTTTTTTTCTTGTTCACTGTGGCTAGAGGTTTATTGATTTTACTGATGATCACGAAATGTCCAGTTTTGGGTTTCATTGATTATCTCTACTGTTTTTCTATTTTTGTTACTTGGACTTCAACTCTGATTTTATTTCCTTTCTTCTGGTGACTTTGTTTTTAATTTGCTGGGTTTTTTTTCCCCTATTTTCTTAATATGCCCTCTGAGGTCATTTATTTGAGAACTTCCTTCCTCTCTGATGATTAGTACCATAAATTTCCCCCTAAATACTGATTTATCAGAATCCCACAAATTTTTATATGTTGTTTTCATTTCCATTCAGTTCAAAACAGTTTCTAATTTCCTCTTTGATTTCTTATTTAATCTTTGGACTATTTAGAAGTGTATTACTCTCTTTCCAAATATGTAGGAATTTTCCAGAGATCACTCTTATTGATTTCCGATTTAGCTCCATTGTGGTAAAAGAGTACACTTTGTATGGCCTAAAGTCTTTTAAATTTGCTAAGGTTTGTGTTGTGATGCAGAATTTGGTTCAAGTTGGTAAATGTTCCATGTGCACCTGAAAAGAATATTTATTCAAGTCTTCTATACATTAACTGATTTTCTAATTTTCTATTCTATCAATTATTGAGATTGGAGCATTGAAACTTCTGACTACAATTATGGATTTACCAACTTGTTCTTGCTTCAAGTATCAGTTTCTGCTTCATGTATTTTGAAGTTTTGATGTATTTTGAAGTTCTGTGACTAAGTGATAATTTAATTAGGTTTTATGATCATTGTGTTTTGGGGGGAAGCCATTTATCATTATGGCCTTCTTTAAATCTGGTAACTTTCTTGCTCTGAAATTTGCTTTGTCTGATTATTAATACAGCTACTCCATCTTTCTTTCTTTGTTGTTAGTATGATATACCATTTCCCATTCTTTACTTTTAACCAATTTGTGTTCTTTGTTTTTAAAGTGTGTACATTTTGTGCATGTATTTTTGTATTTAAAGCGTGTAATATATAATAAGTCTTGATTTTGTAACCAGTCTGAAAATCTCTGCCTTTTAATGGGGAATATTAAGAGAATTTATATATAATATGGTTATTGATAATGATTTGGTTTAAATCTATCATCTCTTTATTTTTCTATATGTCCCATCTTGTCATTGTTTCCTTTTTCCTCTTTTACTGCCTATAACCCATGGTTTCTTTAGAAGTGTGTTGTTTCATTTTGAAGCATTTAGAGATGTCCCTAATATCTGTTATTAATTTCTAATTTAATTCTGTATGATCGTGAAGCTGCTTTGTATAATTTCAATCCTCATAAATCTGTTAAGATTCATTTTATAGCCCAGAATATGGTTTATCTTGGTGAATATTCTATGAACACTTGAAAACAATGAATATTCTTTTGCTGTTGGTGGAGTATTCTACGTGAGACAAAGAGGTCAAGTTTACTGGGTATTTTTCAGGCTTCTTTACCCTTGCTGAGTTTTTTCTAAATGTTCTCTAGAGAGGAGTGTTAAAGTTGGTAAGTCTAATTGTAAATTTGTCTATTTCTTCTTTCAGCTTTATTTTTTTTCATTTTTCCTTCAGGTATTCTCTCTATCTTGTTAGATGCAAACCTACTTAGAAGTCTTATGTCTGCTTGGTGAGTTGACTCTTCTACAATTATTTAACGTTCTTGTTTGTCCCTGGTTATTTTCTTTATTCTGAAAATAATGTGTCTAATATTAAACAACCCTTCCAGAATTCTTATGAATTGGGTTTGCATAGTATATCTTTTGAAATTCTTTTATCCTAAGAATATCTTTGTCTTTAAAGTGGCTATCTTGTACACAGCGTTTAGTTAGGTCTCAATATTTTATCCAATGTGACTATATTTGATTGAATTTCGGCCTACAATTTTATTGTTTGTTTTCTTTTTTGTCCCTTCTGTTCATTTGGTTTTTATTATTTATTCTTTATCTCCCCTTTTCCTGCCTTATTTCTTGATTATTTGAGTGTTTTTAATATTCCACTTTATCTGTTGTCATTGACTACATTCCTTTGTATCAGTTCTAAGTGGTTGCTCAAGGGATTGCTCAAGGGATTTTTCAGATTCTACTTGAAGTTAATACTTTACTGCTTCAATAAAATAAGGAAACCTTATAGCTGTATAAGTCCCTGTGCCATGCTACGTTTATTTTAGAATTTCTATATATATTTACATGACTACATTTAAAACCTTCCGGACAAATGTTATAATTTTGCTTTCAACAGTCATACATGTTTTAAAAAATTTTAATTTAGAGAAAATGGTCTTTTATATTTACCTAGGTATTTACTATTTCTATTTGTCTTCCTTTATTCCTAATGTTCCTAGTTCCATTCATTTCCCTTCAACCTAAACAATTTCCTTTATCACTAATTTACAGTAAGTCTACTGGTGATAAGTTGTGCTAGCTTCCTTTAATCTGACAATGTATTTATTTTGTCTTTATTCCTAAAGGGTGTTTTCTCTGGATATAAAATTCTAGGTAGACAGTATTTTCTCTAATTACTTTCAAGATGTTATTTTTCTGTTTTCTGTTCTCTGATATTTCTGATATTTGTAGCCATTCATATCATAGCATCCTCTATATTATGTGTTGCTTTTCTCTGGCTACTTTCAAGTTTTTACTTTACTTTGGTTTTCAGCAGTTTGATTATTCTGTATCTGAGCATGATTTTCTCTGAGCTTGTGAGCTTGTCTTGTTTGGATTCATTGAGCTTCTTGAATTTTAAAATTTGTGAATTTCACAAATTTGGGGAGTTTGCATTCATTATTTCTTTGAATATTTTTTCTGCTTCAAACTTTCCTTTCTGGGACTCTAGAGACATAAATGTTAAATCTTCTCCTATTATTTTATAGGACTTTGCAGTTCTGTTTTTTGTTTTGTTTTGTTTTGTTCATCTTTTTCCTCTGTGCTCTTCAGATTACATAATTTCTGTTGGCCTCTTTCCTCTTTCACCTCCATTCTGTCCAATGTATTTTTTATTTTATATTTGTATTTTTCAATTCTAAAATTTCCATTTGATCCATTTTTATTGTTCCTATTTCTATACAGAGAACTTCTATCTTTCAAGAGTGTTAACTTTCTCTCACAAGGGATGGTTTAAAACCTTTGACATTTCCAATATTTAGGTCATCTTGTGTTTGGCATCTATTTTTTGCCTTTTCCCTTGAGTATTTGTCAGATTTTACTGGTCCTTAGTATGTCTCATACTTTTGGATTGGATCCAGGACATTTTAACTTTATCTCTCAAGTTTCTAGATATTAGTAAAATCCTCTGGAGAATGTTGATTTAAAAAAAAAAAAAAAAACCGGAAAGCAATCTGGTTAGCTTCAGATCAGCAAGGTGTTTCACATTGGGAGGTGGTGATTCCAAGGTCAGCTTTGTTTGCAAAGCCTTTGCTTTGCTCTTTGACTCTCCCTGGTGAATGCCCCATTCAGGGAGTCTGGGCCTTGAGCCATGGTTAATACTGTAGTTAAGTCCTCCCAGCTTTGCTGTGCTCTGCTGGAGCTGTTCCACACATCAGCTCCCGGGTAAGCTTCCAAGTGTTATGTCAGTGCTACCCAGAATTTAGGAATCCATATCCTCAGCTCTCTCCTCTCTAACACTTCTCCTATACTCTCCAGTTCCCAGAGGCCTCTTTCCCTTGTTCCTCTAGCCAGAAATATAGACTCCTCTCAGATATTTCAGATATTTAGCCTCCCACACTCTTGTGTAGTTGTGTGTGAATGGGACCACTTTCAGGATTAAGTTGTAGGAGGAAAGAGCAAGAAAACACAGCAGGGATGGTCCACACTCTTGGGAGAGCAGCCACTCCTTTTCCTGCTCCTACTCTCTAGGGAGCTGAGCCTTCAGTGAGGTTTGGCTACCACACAGCTGCAGCTCTGGGCCAGGGACTTGACTCTGGGCAGGGCTTGGGGGGTGGGGGAGAAGAGAGAGAGAGAAGCAGGATGGAGGGACTCCAACCACCATCTCCAGAGGGCAAGGATCTCTTTTTCCAGGACTTTTAGCAAAATTAGGGGTTATAGTCCTCAGTTTCTGTTATCAACATCCACTGTGCAAATCAAGGATTTACTTGTCCTGGGCTCAAACCTGGGAAGCAAAGGGTAACAAAGAAGACAAGAAACATACTTTGCATCCCACCCCTCAGCTCCACCCCCATGATAGTTCATTCACATTTTTACATCAATCTCTAATTTATTTGCTAATGTTATTTTTCACAATTCTTTTCATATTCTGTTCAGAGTTTTTAGTTGTAATAATAAGAAGAGACAGGCTGCATTAGGCTTACTGATTTTCGTCATGTACTCTAAGGAATTTCAAATTTTCTAGTAGCCACATTAAAATAAGAAATAAAGAACAGGTAAATTTAAATTGTTTTTCATACTCAAGTAGTATCATTCCAACAAGTAATCAATATAAAATTATTAATGAAATATTTTACATTCTTTTTCTCATGCTAAGTCTTTGAAGTTCCTTGTTTATTTTTCACTTACAGCACATTTCAGTGCAGACTAACCACACTTCAAGTGCTCAGTAGCAACTTATGGCTAGTGGCCGCAGTATTGAAAGCTGCAGGTCTAAACTCTGGGGCAGGGATTCTTAACCAGCGGTCTGTGAGCTTGAATTGAAATTCAGTTAACCATTATTCCTGTGGGGATGTGTTGGTGTGGGTGTGGCACATTTATTAAATAATGCACAGTGCAGTGTGGACTTAGTAAGGGGTCCGTGGTTTTCATCTGACTGGCAAAGTGGTCTGTGGAATAAAAAAGGTTAAGAACCCCTGCTTTAGGGCAATGCTTCACAAACTTTAGGATGCGTATGAATCACAAGGTAGCTTACTAAATATGCCTTCTGTCATTCAGCAAAACTGAGGAGGGGCCCAGGTGATTCTGAGCTTCTAGTTGGACATCCTGAGTCACAGGGCTCTAGAACCAAATGTGTTACTTCTTTAACTAAGTGTATACTCTAGCTACCTACATAGGATTTATCCTCCGTGAAGATCCCATTTCTACATTTATGCTCAGGTAACTTCTCCTTCCTATCTGCCTCAAGGGCTTCCCCATCACAGGGAAAGTGCTGCTCTTGGTACTGTCCCCATGGTTTAAATTTGTGCTTTTCTATTCCATATAAGCCATTCCTAATGGGACAATGAGAGAAATGGGCTCTATGGGCTCCTATCATAGTTTGCCAGAGCTGCTAACACAAATACCACAAGCTGGTTTGGGCTTAACCAACAGGAAGTGATGGTCTCAGTTTCGGAGACCAGAAGGGCTGGCAGCGTCCTGGTGCTGGGTGCTGGCGGTCCCTGGGGATCCTTGTGTTCCTGTCACATAGCACCCATCTGCTCCTATCTTCTGCTCTTCTTGTTTTCCACTGATTTCCAGCTTCTAGGTCCTTATAAGACCAGAGGATTCAGTCCTGCCCTGTTCACTTGAGTCACAGCTTAACTAAAAATATCTCTTCAAGATGTCCTATTTACAATGGATTCACACTCACAGGTATGCAGACTGAAAACATGTCTACATGTAGGTGCATAATTCAATCTATCCCAGTTCCCATCATTCAGATTTGTCAATTTCATCTCCATGGGCCTGCAACCACTGGAATCTCATTAGCAGCAGAAGAAAACCTAACATTGGGATTGTACAGAACCTTTAAACACTAGTTCTGTTGGAAGGATTTCTATAAAAGAGGAGTTAATTTTCTTTCTTCTTTTTCTATTTAATAGGTAATCATCAAGAATCATCTTGGAATGCTTCTTAGGCAAGTCTACATAGGGTGAGGGACCATACAATGAGACCTAACATGAGCTGCATTCAGATAAGAGCTTGGCCTTCCTCTTAGCCCTCTCCTCCATCCTCTAGGCCTTGATTACGTGGATACGCAGTCACTTCTACAAACCCCACAACACAAGGAAACTTACGGCAGAAGGAATCAGGCCCTTCCCTAGAACGTATTAAGTATCCCCAGTCCTGAGCTTTTGCACGGTCCCGTCGGGTATAGGGAACCACTTTTCAAAACATGTGCATAGTAGGATCCCAATAATTATTTCTGTGAAGGAAAACACAGCATTATGCTCCCAGACCAACTATTTAAAAATTGATTACGCATTGTTTAAAAATTGATGATGCATTCTGTTAACCAAAGTACCTTGGCTATTTCAGACAACAAGAAATCTTACTGAATTGCCAGAAGATGTGATGCCTTCACGTTTAAGGTTAAAAGTACAGTTTTCATGATACTCTTCCAGGTCTTTTTAAGCAAACTCAAAGTGTTTCAAGGAGAATTTTGGACTGGCTGTGGGCACTGCTTTGAGGAAAGAAGAAAAAGTGCATTTGTAAAGCCAAAGAGCACCTCTACAGGTGAGAATCTAGAATCTTCATAGTGCCCATGACACTAAGATGTGAGTAGAAGTAGTTTACTTGGGGGTGGTTCCAGGAAATATCAGTAGCATCGAGGAGTAATAAGACAGGGCAAGGAAGACAGGTTATCACTGGGAGCAACTGGAGGCCCGTCAACATGGGACCTCTGGGAAAGTCTGTAGCCACACCTTGGTCAGAGATGTCCATCCACAGAGATGACTGATAACAGTCCCCACGGATGTCAGCTCCCCAGCACCTCAGCTTGCTGTGTGCACGGGCAGAGCATGGTTCCCAACCCCAGAGACCGCATGAGAAGCAGTGCAAGGTGCTCGCGGGAGAAGCAGTCAGCGTGAGGGGGTGGCGAGTGCCAGGGTTGCAGACCAGGCACCGACAGCCTTGTGCTGTCCTCTTGATGGCTGCCTGTGCGTGACAACTAAAGGAGGCTGCCATGTTCTCCAGGCAGGCCAAAAGATCCTGCTAGAAGGAAATAAGAGGAAGGACAACCGCTTAACTGACTCTCCACCAGGTAATCTTTTTGAGGATGAAATCAACCCTAAGAACTGGATTGCATAGCCTTTCTGTTTGAATATCTGCATTGCCAATAACCAATGCAGTTACCTAAAGGCCCTTTTCTTTCTTTCCTTCTTTTTCCTTTGTCAGTGGAAATTTTTCCTGTGATTCAGTTTTGTTTAAAAGTATCATTTACAACATTTCTATTTAAAGCAAGCAAGAAAAGGAGCAGTTTGTTCAGTCTTTTATTTCCATTAGATTGGTGAAAAAGAACATCTCTCCTGCACCCTACAGTATCCCTTAGCTCTGCCTTTATCAGAAGAGACCAACTTCAGTGGTAGCCTATTTAACACCAGTAGGAAATCTAGAAGGTGTAATTGAAAGCACTAGCAGCTGAACTGTGCCTGGTAGTTGGCGGGGGGGTGGGGGGGGGGGGGGTGGGGGGGGTGGGGGGGGTGGGGGGGGTGGGTTGTATATTTAAGATCAGTGTTGAGTGGAGACCCACGGATCTCAGAGCCCAGAGCCCAGGAAGCAAGGTTTGGAAGAGCTGGGAGAGGATGCCCAGTAATCATGGACTACAATTGCTGATTTAAACTAATAACACAGAGTAATGAAATCTGTTCATAGTTGAGGTAAGGAACTGTCTAAGATAAAATAGTTTCTCTTCCAGTTAATAGAAAGAGGTTATAGCAGTGACCTGTTCCTTTTTGATAACTGGTAATTACTCAAAGAAACAAAAGAAATCAGAAAGGTGATTTTTCTGTCGCTGTAAGGCCTGACAACACCTCTCAATTAGATCCCATTGCTTAGGATTAATGTCATTTTTCTCCTCATAATACACAGACCTACAAGATTTTTATTGCTATACTTTCTCCCACCATGAAACTGAAACAATGCCAGATGACTTCTACTTAATTATGCCTTCCATGCTTAAGATGTCCATTTCTCTGTTGCTGAAGAGATATTACGCATGAAAAAATAAAATCGAATGCATGAGAGCCCGTGATATGGGCAGGAAGAGGTATCACTTTGTGTACCTTTAGTAAACTAGGAGATTGTTTCTGTGTTGACATTTCCATTCTCAGGTTAATGTTTTATAAAATTGCTTTTTTCCAGAGGAGACATATATATATATATATTTACCCCTTATTCCTCAAAATAATTCTCCAGAGGGTTTACAAATTAGCTCTCATTGACATCTTTTCTGAGCTCCACGTACAACATATGGAGCTACTAAATGTCCTTAGTGAGTAAATAAACAAGCCATTAAAATAACACAAGAAGCTAATGCTCAGCAGAGACCCAGTACAGTAATTGGATAGCCACTGATGGCTATTAAACATCTAGTAAATGATAATGTGAATAGTAATGCTCTCTTTCTTTATACATGTGGTCCAGATGATGACAAATATTTATTGAACCCTCAACTTTGTCCACAGTCTATCATTAAAGCTTACAGGGACTACAAAGAACTATCCAACGTCTTCATTTTTCTCCAGTGCACTTATCAGCACTGCACATTGTATTTTTTTATTCTCTAGACTGTAGTTTTCCCCCTACTAGAGTACAGGCTCTTTAAAGCAGGAACTGTATCAGATGCTGCCAACACTCTAATACTTACCTCCTCGGCTGTTATTTCAGTCTGAAATGGCCCACCCTTTCATTACCTGCATTTCTTTGCCTGAGCAGGTTCTTTGGCTGTTGGAGCTCATTTTTCCAGAGAGGTCCAGGAATTATCACTGCCCCCTCCCTGAGAGCAGCCCTGCTGGCAGCTGATGGGGGTATAAACTCCCCAGCTCCCTCCCCCTCCAGGGGGGGTAGTGCTAAGGAGTGGGCTTTACACTGTCTCCCAGTGTTCCCAGCAGGATTCCCCTCCAGGGGCCCACCTGGCTACCTGTTTGGACAGCACACCCCTTCAGCTTTGGCTTTGCTCTCTCACTTCCTCACTCCCTTCCTGGCATTTCCTGACATCACCTCCCAAGTCAACCACTCACAGATGGATCCAGGTCCCAGGGGGTAGCAGGGACTTTGTGCAACCCGCTGAATGCCCCAGGCTCAATACAGTGCCTGGCCAGGGGTGGGTGTTAAATGTGTACTTGCTGATGAAAGAATGAGTGGAGTTGAACACATGCAACTTGCCCTCGATGATTCCACAACCTAGCCATGAGCTACAGAGTTGGAGTAAGAGCAGAGAGGGTGCTGAGGAGCACTGCCTGAGAGCACTGGGAATGGAAGGAGAGAGAGGGGCATGGGTGAAACCTTCAGATCACGAGGCTTCACTGGAAGGACAGGTGTCCCAGTCGAGGGCACACCCATAGACTCACGAACTACAAGTGAAAGAGATGATTGCCACTGATCTCAACCAACAGACCTTCAATAGTGGGAAGAGACCAACCCCAGAGCCACATTATAAGTTATACAAAATGCATAAAACTCATCAGTCTGTCTTAGTTTGCTAGGGCTGCTGTAACAAAGCACCACAGCCTAGTTGTCTTAAACCGCAGGAGGTTATTGACTCACAGTTCTGCAGGGTGTAAGTCTAACATCAGGTGCTGGCAGGGCCATGTTTCCTCAAGTCAGTGAGGTCCTGGTGGTGGCTTGATGGCATCCATAACTCAATCTCTGCCCCCGTCACTTGGCCCTCTCTCCTCCTCTCCTTCCCTCTCTCTCTCTCCCTATATCAGTCATCTGTGCCTGTCCAGATTTCCTCTCCTTATTAGCACACTGGTCTGTTGAATTGGGGCCCACCCTATTCCAGGTTGGCCCCATCTTAACTAGTAACATCTTTAGAAAACTTGTTCACAAACGAGTTCACATTCACAAGACTGGGAGTTAGGGCTTGAAAATGCCTTTTGGGTGGGCACGAATCAATCCGTAACAGGTCACAAGTTCCCCTGGGATTCACCAACTGAACCAAGAATAGAACTAAGGTATTCTTTTTAGAGAGAACTTGATTTTAATATGGTTAATCCAAATCAATGTGCATTCATCATATATACATGAATTTCTATACACTAACACTTATGGACTTGGATGGCTTAAAACTAAATGCAGCCTATGTATTGTGGAATTTTGGGAGCTACAGAAGAAAATCTATTGAGATGATTTGAATAGACATTTTTTAGTACTACACTGCTATCTCTACTATTAATTTCTATCTCCATCACTACTGCTTCCTTATTAAAACCAGTAGCAACAGATTCTCTGTTCTATGCTTCCATAAATGATTTCATTTAATTATCATAAGAACCTTGAGGTAGGAAACCTACACCCTTTTACAGATGAAGAACCCAGAGTTGAAAATAACAGAGCCTGCTTCCAATGCCCATGGTCAAAAATTGTAGGTATGGTAGGTAATAGGAATGTTTTCTTAATCCTTTTGCTACTTCCAGTTGTTCCAGACAAGGAACCAGACTTCATCTCTAAAAGCTGTGAGTTATTTTTCCTATTAGAGAGTGAGACAGGATTAGTCTGCAGTTCAGCACATAGTAGGCAAAGCAAAAGTATGGCAGACAGTAGTTTCTAAGGATGGCCACACCATTGTATACCAAGTCCCACATGCTCTTCTTGCACTGTGACATTGACACGCCATCAAGAGTTGGGGTCTGTGCTCTTGGACAGTTCTTTGTAACTAACACCATTAGCCAACGGCTGTGGCAGGAGTCACACAGTGGCTTCAGAGGCTAGAGGATAAAATGCAGCATGGCTTTGCCTGGCACTCTATCCTCCGGGACATGCACATCAACAACCCTGAGCCGACATACATGAGGTTCAGCCATGCTGAAGCAGCCGTGCTAGGGAGACCTCAAGGAACACCCCACAGACAGAAAACCCCAGACAAGCCCGGCCCAGGTGCCTGAGCCTTCCTAGCATCCACCGCCAGCCATGCCAGGGAGAGGCTGGTGGACCATTCCTGCCCCCAGCCCTCGTGCCATCTCAGCCAGTTTTCCACCCAGTCTGCCTAAATTGAATATGCATAAGCAAAATAAAGTCTGCCACTGTTTTAAGCCTCTACATCTTGGGGTCATTTGCTACACAGACATAATACAGGAACACAAAACAAAGGTACACAACTAAGAGAAAACTAGCCTAATGCAAATGTATTAGCCCTCAAATATTTTTTCTGAAAATGCATATAAGGAAGATACTTAGATGGGCTTCTCTATTCATCTTTCTGTTTTCTATTCCTGGCCTCACTTAAATCCTAAAAGACTACCTTTGAACAGAAGCAAACTGGATGTGGAGACCCTTCAACTTGGCCTCCAGGGATCATTCTCTTTCTCAAAGTTACTGAGTCCTACAGACTCGAATCAATTCTGAGATAGATGGCACTGTCCCAGGTCAGGAATGAAAATCCATTGTTTAGCTCTGCAGAAAAGGATCCTGGCCTCTGGTCGCAGATACTGCTGGTTTGGATTAATGCGCTTATCCCCTGGTTTGGGGAGGATTTATGTGGAGATTTAGGTTGCTTCACTTTGAGATTAATAAATGAGAATGCAGCCCAAGGAAGTTCTAACCAAAATGCAATGATTGTTGTCTTTCGGTCTGAAAATGGGTAGCATCACAGATTCTCAACTTGACCCCTCCACACAACCTAACCCCATAATATGTGCTGCCTTTATATCTGTTTAATGTACAAATATATAACCTGGAGCCATGTCCATGTATCCGATTTCCTATTTAACAAAAGGTGTTCTAACTAGTTTTACTACACGTATTAATAACATTAAAATACCAGGAGAAGTGGCCTGTGTGCACTGATAAAATATTTAAGATTCATTTAGACACCATGACCTTAATGAGAATATTACATCTCTAACGTGATTAGGCCATAAAAATTCTATTCAGCCCATTTAGTCTCATCTCCAACGTCACCCTGTATTTGAAGAAGGGGAAAGCTGGAACTTTCCTACATGAGTTCATCCCCAGCTCCAGTCTCTTTGCCCTTACTGGCTTTGCCTGTCTCACTGGCATCTTATTGCTCCTTGAACATGCCAAGAATACATTTGCTCCACGGCCTTTGACTTGCTCTTCTCTCTGCCAGAATATCCGCTTGGTCTCTCCCTTCCCCACCCCACCCCCCCCTCCCTTTCCATAGTTTTCTGACTGCAAAGAGCTTTTTGCCTAATAGGAAAGACTGTGGGTATGTGAGTTACTATTCACCATGGTAGAAAGTGATACTTGCTCCCAAGTTTTGGGTTCCCCAAAAGCAGAACTATTTGAGTTTATTTGGGAGAAGACATCATAAAATATCAGTAGAACAGAAAAGGGAGACAGAGAAGGGAAGGCAGCCAATAAAAGATGTAGTCCCAAGCCAGCTACCACTGTGGACACCTGAGGCTCCATGCCACCAAGAAATTCTGGACAGTCAGTGACCCCACCCAAGGGGTGAGGGAAGAGGGCATTTATTCACCACTGTTTGAGGGTTCCTCCTACCACTTCCACTTGGGCAAGACCAAAGAAGGTCTCCAGCAGCTGGCACCCAAGTCGATGCAAGGAAATGGCAAGTACCACATGGGCAGGTGTTCAGCACTTGCCATGAGGCTGCTTGGAACTAATATTTAAAAGTATTATTCGGGGATTACATGTATGTGGTAGGAAAAGTGAAGACCTCCTAGATGAGCTGCCATTTGACCTGAGTCCTAACAGATGCTTTGAATGTCTAACAACAACTACAGCATAAGGAAGCATAAGGGAGGCAAAGAGGCTCAGAAGTGGGTTTCTAGACAGAAGGAAGGAGGTGAGCAATAAAAAGGAGATGAGAAAGCAGGTGTACTTTTGGAAACGATTTGGAGGCACTGCTCGTTACTTCCAGAAATAACAACCTGAAGGTACTGAAATAGAGGAAAATCATTTTGATTACTTTGAGAGATGTTGAAAAGTTGAGGGAATTAATTACGTGGAATAGCAAAATTCAAGGAAATAAAATGAGGGTAAAAAGATATGAAGAGACATTTCATTGAAGAGGATATATGAGTGGCAAATAAGCACATGAAAAAATTTTTGGTGTTACTAGCCATGAGGGAAGCATAGAGAACACAATTAGATATTACTGAAAACTTGTAACAACAGCTAATTTTTAAAAAATAATAATACTAAATGCTGGTGAAGATGCAGAGAAACTAGATCTCTTATACATTGTTGGTGGGAAATCAAAATGGTCCAACCACTCTGGAAAATTGTGTGAAAATTTCTTAAATAAACTGAATATATATTTATAATACCATACAACCCAGCAATTACAATCTGGACATTTATGTCAGAGAAATGAAAACTTTTGTCTGCACATACAAAAAAATTCTCTACATGATTGTTCATGGCTTCTTTATTTCTAATAGCCAAAACCCTGAAACAAGCAAAATGCCACTCAATAGATAAGACGGTGAGGTATCATATCACGGAATACTCTTCCACAATAAAAAGGAATGAACCATGAATACATGCAACAACTTGGATGGATCTCAAAGGCATTATGCTCAGTGACGAAAAAAAAAGCCATCTGAAAAAGTCACATACTGCAGGATTCCATTTATATAACATTCTCAAAATGGCAAAATTATAGAGGTGGAAGATAGGTCTGTGGTTGCCAGCAGTTAGGCATGGTGGAGAAGAAGAGGTTGGCTGTGCTTCTAAAGAGGTAATTTGATGAAGACCTTTGTAGTAATGCATAGGTCTGTATTGCGTGGTGATAGTTACAAGAATCCACACGTGTGATCAAATGGCACACAACTACATGCACACTGTTCCAATGTCAGTTTCATGATTTGAGCATTGTAATAAAGTTATGGAACCATTTGGAGAAACTGGGTGAAGGGCACATGGGACTTTTCTGTGCTATCTTTTCAACTTCCAATGGATTTATAACCACCTTGAAATAAAGTTTTGACTCATCAGCCAGATCTAAAAGTGAACAGCAATGCTCAGACATGCCTGTGAATTTTCTACTTTCATTATAGAATAGAAAGAAGGGTCCTGAGAGTGCACATGTGAGAAGTAGAGAGCTTGCTGAACCTGCACACAGCACACCCATGCCAGCAGCACCAACCAAGCAAGAGACTGTTACTCCCATCCCCCACATTACCATCCCCATGAGGGCTTCCCCACTCTGCTTGCCTCTAACAGCAGAGACGAGCTTTGCCAATTTCTGGATTTTATAAAAAATAGAACAACTTATTGGTAAATGAGGGTTCCAGGCCTTTTCAAAGTACCCTTTTGCATTTTGGCATAAAACAATCTTCCTCCTCACCCTAAACCCGTATCTTAAAAAAAGAAACAAGATGCCTTCTCTAGGATTAAGTGACTCAGTTGCCCTCAGCGATGCAAAAGTCATTTGCACTCCTGAGTGCATGTCAAATGCTCCCTACACTCCTCCCATTTGGGGAGGGGGTGGGGGCGGAGGACGGAGGATTCTGTGAAGCTGGTTCTAGAAATGACTTTCAAATCAGGTGAAACAGTGCTTTTTGAGATAATGATGTGTGAAGTGTGGTTATTTGCATCTCCACTTTTTCAGTTCAGTGACGGGAAGTGAATCACTGAAGATGTTTTGATTGCCTAAACAAGATCCAATTTCAGGCTCATCTCTGTAATGTGCATATTCTAGATGCAGACATAATTTTTTCTTGAGAAATGACTGCTAATGGAAGTTTTGAGAAATCAACAGAAGGGAATGTTCAGTGTATCAGTGAACGTTCAGTGAAAATGGAAGTTAATGACGCAGTCCCTTATCTGACCTGGGAGCCAGGCTGTCACACCCTCGGTCGGGGTCCTGGTCCTTGCCAGCTTGCACTGCGTAGACGCGGAACTCAAAAGAAGTCAAGGATCCCCACAGAATCTCTATTGGCCTCAAGACCAACTAGCAGAAACGAACCCTTCCCCTGCAGCGCTCATTAAATCAGGAAAAGAAGTGCCCACATTTTGTGGCCATAAAATATGTTCCAGCACATTGGAGATTTTCCTAAAGAATTCTGTGTTTCACTGATGTATGCAAATAGATGTCAGTGAAACGTAATCCAAACAGGACAGAGGATTTTGAGCTTTGTTTTTTTTTTTCTGCCGTAGCCTATAAATAGATAGATAGATTTTTATCCCTGTTATAACTCTGCATGTTCGGGGTGTGTTTGTTTTACAGGGGAAAAAAAAAGAATAACAGGAAATTGTAACTCACTGTATGTACCCATATGGTACTGGGTGCATCGGAGAGATAAGCTTCCAATTGAATCTTAGTTATAAAATCAAAACATCGTTTATGACTCACTTCCTCTCCCTGCCCCCACAGCATTCTGCTATAAATGGACACATTTGTACAAAACAGTGCTGAAAAGGAGTACTCCAGAGACAAGTTTACATTTTTAGTCTCATATTTTTGGGGTATCACTTTGGTGTGCTCATATAAAATAATTAATACCTTTTGTTACTTACAGCCTCTTTTTAAATCCGTAACAGTTTAATATATATTATAAACATTATGTATATGAATGTAATTTGGGGCACACCTCCCCCACCATGTGGAAATTCACTGTGCTTAATCTGACTTTGAAAGACATATTCTTTGCAGTTGACAAGGCTAGCCTCCTGTCTTGGTGTTTTCTTTATTTTTCCTCCTTGGTATTTTGAAATAGACTAAACGAAAATCAGAAAAAGAAATAGTAGAAAAAGGGATTGAGGTATGCTAAACTTTTCTTATTATCAAGCAGTTAGCCAAGAGGAACTCTGTACGGTATGAAGAAAATGGTCCTGTGGAATACATTTTTTTTCATGGCTTATCAAAGAAAGAAATCTATTTTCAAAAAACGAGAAGGGAAAATCAATGTTGGTTTTGCTCTTTACTGCTGTACTTTAATTGGAGAGGTGGCAAAGACAAGTTGGCCTTTTAGAACCATTGATTTCATCTGGGTGTATCTACTGGAGTATAATATTAGCCAATGCCTAAATTCCAGTGAAAATGTTAGTCAGTGAGATGGATTCTTATGACTCCAAACGTTTTCCAATTTTAAAAATGCAGTAGTTTTATTATTACCTCTATGGCTGCTAGTGCTATATTTGTTGAATCACCGCACCATCTCAGGTCCCTCAAGCTCGTCCCTCTCATGGCGCTCTAAGGAAGATTGGGGATCCATGGAAACAGGAAGCCACCTAAGGCAGACAGTGACACAGAATCCAAGGCACTTTCAGGATAAAATTTTCAATTAAATGCAGGAATTCAAAATGAATTATCAAGTTGGTTCAGAAAAGATGTTGCACTTTCTGCTTTGTTTCCAATCAATAGATTTGGAGAATATAGACTTTGTCCTTTCATTTTCAGTCCAGTTAAATATATTTGGGTTGTGTTTCAGATTCAATTAGAGCACTTTCTGTTATGTAAGGCTGATAGTTTGGTTTCATTAAGAAGCTGTTCAAACTCTGTATTCAAATGACCTTTCCCAAGGTATGCATTTTTATAAGCCTCTAAAGGGAAAGTTTTATTTATGTTAAGCAAATCATCATTGAAGTGTGTGTGTGTGTGTGAGAGAGAGAGAGAGAGAGAAAGAGAGAAACAGAATGTGTATGAAATTTTTATTAAGGAAAACTAGTGTATTTCAGATAATGTCAGAGTTAGGCTTCGGGGCTCCATCTTCAAGTATTATGGTTTCAGGGCCTTTATTTTATTCAATTAGCTCTTATAGCTTATTTATACTACCTAAAAACACTTTCCCTTCTGTACAGAGCTATCAAACAAAAGAATCACCACCAATAAAAATAGCTGGATCCTTCTTATGCACAAAGAAGAAAGCTATAATCCTCCCACGCAGCCCTGAAAGACTCCTTTGCTTTATACAATACAAAACAGCTGCATTCTGAGATTTCTTAAAAAGAGTTATTAATGTTTTGGTAACTTTTCAACTTTCCTTCCCCTTTTCTCTGCATTTCTCCCTTTATTATTAGACTGTTCCATTTAGTGACATGAAGGAAAATCGAAGCCTTGGACTTAATGACCCACAGCTTACCTCAAAATAGCTTTTCTACTTTTAAGCTCTATATACAGGTATATCTCATTTTTGACAACATTTTGCAAACATGCTCCCTCCTATTTGACTTTGTGACATTGGATTTGAGGCCGTTTCATTCATCTGAAGGTTATGTTAGGACAGTATACAACATGTGAAAATGAACTGAAGTCAAGATTTTATGCCCCCGTCTTTCATTATACTACAACAATGTTCTTAACATTTAAAAACGAGTCATAAGCTAAACATGTTTTTTAAGCATGCACAATGTTTATTTACTAAGTTTATCAAAAACTGTTGAAATTTTGTGACTTTTTTTTCCTTTGGAATAGAAGTGTTCCATCTTAAGGAGAATGCCTCCCCTACCCTCAACATTTTATTATGAAAATTTTCAAACGCAAATAAAGCTGAAAGAATTACGTAGTACACACCCATACACCAGCGAATGCTGCCACTTGATGAAGCAGTTAGGAAGTGGACTATTGACTCTGACTCATTTAGTGGGGATAGTTCATTAACTACTAAATAAAGTCAATAATTCTTTGCATATGAGGCTCTTTTTTTAAAGAAAAATCAATTGAGTGTCTTGTACATGAGAGTGTTATGCTTTAATATTTATTGATTGACCAATTTGAGAATGACAAAAAAGGTATTGCTTGATTCATTCAACAAAATAATTTGCGTTTTATTGATCACAATTAAACATGAAACCTAACATGCAAGTAGTAGTATTTTTTCACTTCACAAATAATGTTTGTGGCACCCAAGTTCTAGCAAACTCTTAGCAGTGATGGTTCAGTCCCCTGAGGATCCCCTGCTTAACCAACTTCACAAATGCTCGAGGTGAAATCCCCCTAACAGATGCACATACACATGCGTATTTGCTGCATATGTACAGGCATTATGTAGAGATATTTGTTTTACATATTTTCACACATAAAACAAATGTATATATGTTATGTATGTACATAACATTTTCTGCTTCTCTGACTGAACGAAACCCCAGCAGCATCAGCCAGGGTATCCGGTATGTATTTAAAACATCCTCCTGAGAAGGGCCTCCGGGCTCCACAGTTCACCAGATGAGCCACAAATGTCCGCACGCTCTGGTCCAGGGCAGGTGGTAAACTGCTCCAAAGACGCTCAGCCTTCCTTAGCCCACATGGTCAAGGAAGGGTGCATCTGAGCATATGACTCTGATGTGTCAGTACAGACACGGACAAATTAAAAATGGGGTGAACCAGTAAGGCAAGAACAAACAAGAGACCTCACACCAATTCACAAGTCAGAAGCAAAACCCACAGGGGCTGAAGATTCCCTCACCAGTCTGAAAAAGCCAGACTGAGGAGAGAAAGGAGGAGGATCTTCAAATCTCAAGCCAGTTGAAGAACTCTCCTCAGCGCCTCGGAGTGTACACGTTTCCATTTCCAGGAGCAGTAGTAATAAATAATGACTTATTCATAAGATATGCAGATCCTTAAGCTTCTGACTCATTCTTTAGATCTTTAATGTCGAGCAGCAGGTGGTTTTTAATTAGCTAGCCAAACCGCACTGTCTTGGACAGCCGCTAAGAGTGCAAAGGCCACCTCTTGGGAGCATGTCCCTGGCTGAGCAAACACCTTTTTTAAAGTCAGAAATAGAGACAGTGTTGGAAAGAAATCTCCAAAACAGCCTTAGAAAAGCATCAGAAGGCCACATCAGCATCCATGCTCTTTAATAGTAAAGACAAAGAGAGTGACAGATTTTTCTAGAAAGTTAAAAACAGTAAATTTATTAGACTGATTGGACATGAAAATTGAATACAACTGTGTAATCCAGGACTGGATCGTGGACCTGGAAAAATTTAGTATCAAGAACAGTTATGATAGGTTTGGAGAAATTTGGATAAAATCAGTTGACTGGGTATATGTGTTCTCTCAATATTAAATATCCTAAATTTGATAATATATACTGTGATTATTAAAGTGAATTTCCTCGTTCATAGGAAATATATACCAAAGATTTAGAGGTAAATGGGCACAACTTTTTCTCAGTGGTTCAGGAAAAAAAAAATGCATGTGTATGTGTGTGTGAGTATGTGGAGAGAGAGAGAGAAAATTATAAAGCAAATGTTGCAAAATATTCATAATTGGTGAATTTGGATGAAGGACATATGGAATTTCTCTGTACTATTTTTGCAACTTTTCTGTAAATTTGCAATTATTTCAAAATTATAAAGTTAAAAAAAGATTACTCCTACTTTTAAAAACTATAACTGAAAATGCCTTCTGTATTACATACTTATCTTCTATTTAATTGTTCCAGTTGGCAAGAACAGTCATTCCTATTTCCCAACTTTCAAAACGATTATTTAAGATAACTGACTGCTCCCATGGTGAGCTGCACATCTTCCTCTTCTCCTACAATAGAAGCTAAAACTGGCAGTCTACCTGTATAAAGGAGATGCACGGATTAAACTATTCTTTTGTTCCAGTTACTATCCTCAAAACAAATCATCCTAAAATTTAACATCTTAATAACAATTTATTATCTCTCATGGTTTCTCTCCTCAGGATTTGGGAAGGGCTCACTGGAATGTTTCCAACTTAGGGTCTCTGAAACATCAAGTAGCTGGAGCAACTGGGGGCTGGGTGGATTTCCCTCTGGACAGGTTTCTCTCTCTCACCACAGTTTTGAGGTCCTTCCATGTGATCTCTTCATAGGGGGTAGCTTGGGCTTCTTTACAACATGGTGGCCACAAGGTAGTTGGGCTGCTTATGTGATGGCTCAGGACTCTCAAAAGGTGTCCCAAGAGAACCAGGCAGAAGCTAAATCACCTTCTATAAAACAGCCTCTGAAATCCAAGGCTTCCTTCTGACAAGTCACAATCTTGACCAGATACAGGAGGATGGAATACAGAACCCATCTTTCAATGGCAGGAGTATCAAACTTGCATTGGAAAAAGATGATGTGAGAACTATCATCTGTCACAGTTTTCTTATACACATTTGTGAAATCAGATGCTCACAGCTGTTCTCATGAGGCTGTTTCCCGTAGAAGCAGCCCCAGAAACTTTAGACCTATTCCCAGGTTTTCTGTAGCTATAAGGCCTATGGAAATAAAAAAAGATATTATTCTTTTCCCAGACTGTTTCTAAACACAGTTTTTGGTCTGTTTTGTTTCTACAGTTTCTAAATTGCCAGGCATAAATATCATAGTATTTCTGTTTAAAAATGCTATGTGCATGTTCCAAATTGCTAAAAGTACCCTTGAAAAACATAAGCTAGTTAAGTGGTGCTAGAACACATGGATGCTCAGTGTCTTAAGCCAGAGTCCTATTAGTAGAGGGAGCCTGAGAAAAGGGTTTGGGAGCAGGTTGTCTATTGGGAGATTCTCTCAGAGATCTGGCGTGAGGGAAAATTCAACCCAAATGTCCATTATGGAGTTGGCCCATTTGTTGGAAATTGGAGCTTGCTGTAAGTAAGGCTCAATAGAGAGAAGTGCTGGTCCATCACCTTCTTTCCTCATTAGTTAAGGGTCACCCCAGTGGGTGTAGGCTGCCCCATACTTTCATACTAGGCAAAAAAGGCCCTGAGCAGTACAACAAAAGATGAGATGAGCGGCATACTCTTGAGGCAAGCAGCTGCATCATAGGCTAAAAGGGTGTGAGGAAGGGCTCCGAGTTACTTAAAATGATAACCCCGAAAGACTCATTCAGTACCCTGAGCAATAAAAGGCAGCTTTCTTCCGTGTCAAGAAAATCATTCTAAAATAATCACAGCTGCGTTTAAAATATTAACTGTGGTGTGCTGAGAGCCCATTGTTACATTTTCAGGAATTTTGTGAGTCAGATGCACACACACTACTAAAAGGAAATTTTATAAACATACATTTACATAAACTATATTTAAAACAAAATCAGTAAATACTCATAATCCATCCATTTCTAGTTGTATTTCACTTCATTTACTCTTATGTATGCTCTGGGAAAAGTTATGTCTATTGTACATATATGGTGAAAATATTACATAATGGTGCACTAATGTCCATCTTGTGTTCAGTGATGGAACACTGATAACTTGAAATCAACCATGGAAGGAGGATTTATACCACAGAAATCAGCAAACACTATGAATCAGGGCTTTTGTCTTTTCTTTGAAAGTGGTGGTTATTTTCCAGCACACCACCAACCATTTTCACTTCTGTTGCTTTTATGCCTACCACTTCCTGTCAAATCACATCTCCTCCCTTCACCCCATTCAGGCAGCAGCATGTTTATGTTCATTGCCTCAAGGAGTGGAAGATATAATAAAAGGAGAGAAACAACCAATGTTTTCCAGGCTTTTGAGTTTTAAAAGCTTAGACCCTGTGGGAGGAAAAAGAGCTCACACACAGATAATAAAACAGATTTGGGAGAAGGCAAGATGCAGAAAAGCAAAGTTTACCAGCTTACCCACCCTGCAAACAAAATAAAATTTCTCTAGATGAGGGTGAAGGAGGAGCAAGGAGTGGCAGGCAAAGAAAGGAAAACTCTAAAAACTGTGGCTCAGCTCCTTGGAACAGGATTGATTAGAAACTAGGACAGGTTTGGAGGGATGAAGTAAGGAAAGGACTAGGCCTCCTTGGGTGAAAGCTCAAGCAGTCAGAAAGATTCCAGAAGGGAAATGGGTGCAACTGGCATCCAGGCAGTTGATCCTGACCAATCGCAAAAAGACCCCCTCCAACCCCAGCATGGGGTGGTAGCAGTAGCCCCTCTCCTGCATGACCCAGGACCGTAGACCACTAGTGAACAGCTGCAGGCATCTCCTCCAAGCTGCCAGAGCTGGTGGAGCACAGGGCCATGTGCTCATGGTACCCAACAAGGGAGAGGAGCCACGGCTGAGCGCTTGCAGACGGGATCTCATTGCCATGCAGCAGTACTGCAGGACCAAAGACAAGACCAGATGGAGGAGGTCTCAACAGATGTCCATGGTACAAGGGACTCCAGATCCCTGGTCCTACCACACGAGCCACAAAACTGTGAAAATCCCCAGGGCTGACACCCAGTCCTGGGCAAGGACACAGGGACCCAGAATTGACTGTAATCAAGTTACCACTTTATGACTGTGTAGGGTCTCATAATAAAACTAGAGTTACGGAAAATAAAGACTCAGAATTTCTGTCATGGATGGGTTTGTGAACTGAGTTTGGTACCTGCTACACTTTGACTGGGTATGAAACTAAGTTTGGAAAATGCACCTATTTTAAGGATTCTCTGTGGAGTTGCTGTACTTTTTGTCCCATCTGGCACAAGGGGCATGTGTGCTGATTCCCAGAGTCAGAATGGTAACAGACGTAGAGACTGAACTAGATGTTTTAGCAGGGGTCAATCCTGAAGTGCCTCAGGCACTTTTAAGTAGTAACCTTTTGGAAACATGAAAAGATATCACCAGCCTTCTCTCATCTTGCCTAATGTCTGGGAAATACGCTTATGCCAGGTCAACACGCACTCCATCCAGCCACACATTCTATCTCTCTAACTTCTATGGAAGATGTGTTCTTGTTTATGAATATTCTTTGTCTTGTGATAAAGGATTCTAGTTTCCTAACCCTGCTCCTGCTTTGGCCATGTGACTTGGTCTGACAAAGAAATGTGAGAGAAGTCACATACGTCACTTGTAAGAGAACTCTTTCCATATTCACATTTCCTTTGCCATGATGACAGCAGTGCTCTAGCTTTTAGGAGATTAATCTCAAAAATGATTGCAATTCTTAACCTTTGCAATAAGATTCCCATTAAAGGTGGAATTCCCATTCCTAGACTGAAGCCTGTGACATGACTTGGCTAACAGAATGTGGTAGAAGCAATGATGTGCATTTCATAATCTAGTTCACAAAAGGGCTTGTCTTCTTCTCACTGCCTTGGAACCCTTTACTTATGATGTGAACTAGCCTGGGCTAAACTCCTGAAGAATGAGAGACCAGTGGATAAAAAATGAGCTATCCCATTTGAGGTCACCCTAGACCAACCAACAGCCAGACAACTCCCAAATATGAGTGAGCCAAGCTGAACCTAGCCCAGATCAGCTGGGCTGTCTGGCTGCTGGCATATAGACTCATGGGTAAAAATAAGTGTTTATTCCTGTATGTCACTGAGGTTCTGTGGTAGTTTGAAATTACAGCATTATTCTGGTAAGAGATACTGAATACACTTGAGGCTGTGCTGTCAGCCTGCATCCCAGAGTGCTGAAGATGTGGGGTAGAGCATATAAAGCACATGGAGGATTAACAAGAAAAAAACTTTCTTATTGTAAACCACTGAGATGTGGGGTCTATTTGTTAGCCAGATTAGTCCAGCCCATGCTTACTGATGCACTAATCAATATTCCTAATTATACCTGACTCCTCAACTTTTCGTTTCTCTTTCCCACTGGTTGATTTCTTTGCTTTCCATTCCTTAAAAACTGGGCTTGAGTAAATCTACTATGATATGGACATTAGGCTGCTGCTTTCTTGGTTATTCATCCTGAATTTTCCCTGATGTTGGACTTTAAGAGTCATCCTTTTCCCTTGTGTTCGGGGAACCCTAGGCCACAAGATTGGGTCTTAAAAATGGGAAATTTGTGCACTTCATTTAGTGATGAGAGTTTGTAAGACAAAGGCCAAGCTTACTCACCTTGGAGTCATCTGTACATTACTTTTAGAATTATTTTTATTCTTATTCACAAGAGTATTTAAAGTGCAGTGCTACACAAAAATGCAAACTTTTCTTTGACTTTTCAAGTGGCTAGAAAATTGCTGAACTCTGCCTGCAATATTTCAAATAACTATTGAGAAAAATTCAAAAGAGCCCATCCATCTTCCCTGGAGATAACAGAGGTCCCATCAGAGCTCTATAAAAGATGCTTTATTTCTACTACTTGAGGCACATTTGGACACTCAGCCAGTAAGGAATAGAAGAAACAGGAAGTTAAAGGAATTGTCACCCCCCCCTATATTTGTAAATATAATTGAAGAAAATGTGGCATTGGTGTGGAGAAAGTGGCCATGGTGGCTGCTGGGGGTAGGGAATGGGAGGAAGAGATGAGATGTGGGGGCGTTTTGGGGACTTGGAGTTGTCCTGGGTGGTGCTGCAGGGACAGTTACCAGACATTGTATGTCTTCCCATGGCCCACTGGGTGGACTGTGGGAGAGTGTGAGCTATGGTGTGGACCATTGACCATGAGGTGCAGCGGTGCTCAGAGATGTATTCACCAAATGCAATGAATGTCTCATGATGATGGAGGATATTGTTGTTATGGGGGGAGGAATGGGGTGAGGAGGTGGGGGGTATATGGGGACCTCATATTTTTTTAATGTAATATTAAAAAAAAAAAGACAAAATAAAAAAATTAAAAGAAATACCATTACAGCTTTGGAAATTTGCTTTGATCCTAACTTCCCTCACTCTGCCTTTGGGGTGTTTCTGTCATCTGCTGACTTCTCCTACCACAGCCTTCTACACTCATGAGGTAGATTCAATGCCATGGTTCGGAGTGAAGTGACCCGGTAGTCACCAGTGCCGAGGAGAAGGCCAAGGACAAAAACGGGGATGCTTCTGCAGAGAAACTCCGGCTGACTGGAAAGCCCAGGCACTGCCGATGGTAGGGGAAATGGGTACAGACACTCTGGAACACTGGAGCATCCTCTGATGTTGAACATGTGCACACCCTAAGACTCAGGAATTATTCCTAGGTATACACTCAGCCAAAAAATATGTACATTTCCTTACCAAAAGAAATGCAATCGAATATTTATAGCAGCACTATTTGTTTGTAATTGTCCCAAGCTGGAAACTACCCAAATTCTCAGCAAGGATAGAATGGAAAAATAAATTGTGGTATATTCCTGCAGTCGAATGCTCTCCATCGATGGGCAAGAGCGACGTCCCAGCTGTGGGCAAAACAGCCCGGACCAAGCTCAGTCAGAATGTTGAGAGACAAAACCCTAGATGCCTAAGAGCTCGTCCTACGTGACTCCACTAATATGAAGGCTTTTTTAAAGAGTAAAACTGACTCTATGGTATCAGAGATCAAGTGCCCTGTGACTTCTGGAGGGGCCCAAGGAGGCCCTCTGTGAGGCTGGTAACGGTCCTGGTCTTGACCCAGGTCCTGGTAACCTGGGTGCAGTCACTTCTGAAAAGTCCTTGAGTTGTACTCTTATGGTTTGTACACACTTCTGTGTGTATGTGTTTTATCTTTCATTAGAAAGTTAAAGGGGAAAAAGGAAAAAAGAAACTTTTACTGCAAATTCCTTTTCTCTTTGGTTAAATCCCCAAACCTTCCCATGTATCCCTATTATAAAGCATCCTAGCACCACAGGCTTCTCCTTGGAGTATTATTTCAGCTAAAATTTTATATTTATTTGTGTGAACTTGTCTGCCTGGGGGTGTCCAGCTAGCAGATGGTGCAGGCAGCCTGGCTCCAGCACCTGCATTTTTAATCACTCTGCTCTGCCACATCTCAAATGGGATCTCATTTAAGCTGGTGCTTCTCAAAACTTGAACCTGCATCAGAATCATCTGGAGAGCTCATTAAACCCAGATCCCAGTACCCCACTCCTAGAGCGTCTGATTCAGCGAGTCTGGGCTAGAGCCAAGAATCTGCATTTCTGGTGAGCGCCCAGGTGTTGCAGATGCTTCTAGTCCAGAAATTACACTTCGGGGAACAGTAACTTGGTCATCACATCCACCCCCCAAGGAAGGTACTATCCTCTTCCTATTTTAAATGGAGGCTTGAGCGTTATATTGTCTGCACAGCTTTTGGCACATAGTAGGTATTTTAATAAAGTGATTAAATGACTTGCCCCAGAGCCCATTGCTTCATGGCAGGGTGAGGATTTAAATTTACATTGGTTGTCTTATCCCAGGGACCAAGCACAAAAGGACTTTACAGTTTGATTTTTTCAAAAAGATTTAGTTAGTTAGTTAGTTATTACCCACCCTCCCTCCCCCTCTGGCTCTGTTGCTCTGTGTCCATCTGCTGTGTGTTCTTCTGGGTCTGCTTGCATTCTCAGCGGCACCGGGTATCTGGGTCTCTTTTTGTCACGTCATCTTGCTGCATCAGCTCTCCGTGTGTGCATCGCCACCCCTGGGCAAGCTGCGCTTTTTTTGTATGGTGCAGCTCTCCTTGCAGGGTGCACCCCTTGTGCATGGGACTTCCCTACTCAGGGGACACCCTCCATGGCACGGCACTCCTTGCACGTGGCAGCACTGCACGTGGGCCGGCTCACCACATGGGCCAGGAGGCCTTGGGTTTGAACCAGGAGGTCCTGGGTTTGAACCATATAGTAGGTGGACACTCTATCAGTTGAGCCACATCCATTTCCTGTTTCCAGCTTGATTTTAAGGACTACCTCTCATACACGGTCTAGGGGGCAAAGTCTCAAGAATTCTCCATCTCCCCCAAGATCTAGAATCGTTTCCTACACATAACAAGCACCAGGCATTGTTTGCTAAATTGAACTGACATTAGAACACTGTATCCCCCACCTCTGGGATTCAAGATTCAAGTAATCATGTTAGATTAGAAAATATTTATTTTCTTCAATTGCCCATTTCTTTCCCTCATCTATCACCATTTAGTTTACTCACTACAAATTGCTCTTGTGTATAGTTTAACAGACAGCAGTTATATTTTTCATTTAGACTAACCCTGGAGGCCAGAGAAATGCATAATGGTTTCTTGTTCATTCCTATTTAACTTGAACAATATACTAATGTGATCAATATCTAGTTTGACTTTCATTGTTAGTAGCAATAAAACATTGTCATCCAATTATATGTTTCCTCAGAGTAACTAAAAGCACTTAATAATGCTGCATTTTGAACACCCACGTGTGTGAAAATTAGGTAGACGTTTTTGGAAAATAAAAATAAATCAGTGTGCTGAGTTGCAAACTGGAACCCCACTGCCACAGGGCTTTGAGGTCACCCTTTAGAAAGTTTGAGGGCCTCTGTATCACTTGGAAACTGAACTAAGTCCCTGACGTTCTTTAATAATGAATTTATGGAAAGTGTATACCCCACAAAGTCTAAAATATTTATGATCTGGCCCAGTACAGAACAAGGTTACTGACCCCAGCTCTAAATTTGTGCATTTCAAACTGCACCTAAGAATCACCTGGAGAGCCTGTTCAAACACCGATTCTTGGGCCCCACCTCCAAGAGATTCTGATTCAGTGGGTCCAGGTGGGGCCTGAGAATCTGCATTTCTAACGAGCACCCAAATGATGGTGCTGCTAATTGAGGGACCACACTTTGAGTGGAACTGCCCTAACCATCAGAGGTAGCTTGACTATTAATCCTTATTTTTTAAAAAGCCAGGTGCTAATAACTTAAAAACCCACACAAACAAACTGAACCCACTTTGTGAAATAGCTCAAAATTTTGCCATAGGGATTGACTAATTAACAACTGCAAGCCATTTTAAATACAAGGTTTCTTATAGATAATTCATGTTTATTCACAGGATGAAATGTTAATCTAGGCCAAGGACAGTAAACCACCAGCTAAAGTCGGAAATTAAACACAAAGACAAAATAAAGAATATATATTAGTCTTTAATTATTAGGCTGTGTACAAAATGGAAAAATCCATCTCCAGATTTTCTCTTTAATTAGAAGGTTTTAGTTCTCCTAATTGTGCCATTTGTCCAACTCTCTCTAAAATATCTAATAATGGTGTACTCATTGACAAGCACATACGTGATGTCTCAAAATAATTTATATTTTTTACTCACTAATAACAGATTGCATATGATGTTCTGACAGTCCTCGAGACTTCAGACTGATCACTAGCAAAGCAGCTTACTTAAGACTCACCAGGTCAGACTTGTTGTGATCCAATGAACGATATTTGAAAATCAGTCTATAATGAGCCTTTATAAATTATTATAATTATGCTGGTTGTTATTAGCTGGCCCTTCCTCGGTCCCTAATTTAATTTCCTTCATAGAGCTCTTTCTTCTACCCATCTTTCTACTTCAGTGCTTAAAATAAAAAGAGCAAATCATTTCCTTTTAAAATTGCATAATGTGCCTTCATTTTATCTTGATCATTTAGATCATACTTCTTTTATTGGTAGAAAAATCGCCTGAATATTATTTTGAGTCTATTTTAAACGGAGAATGAGCCAGAGAGCAAGGAACTCTTAGAAGGCTACAGGAGTGTTTACCATCACATTTGGGTCCAGTCCAGCGTAACATATGAAAGTTAAAAGGAAATGCTAGCTTTTGTAATGTGGGACTTTAGAGGGGAGACCTGAAACAAAAAGCTCACACACTGTATGTGCAGATGCAAAGATTTATGAGCTGTTACAGCTGAACACACACCCACACATGCTAAGGAATTGTCTTTAGATCTCATAATGGGCTCCTGAAATAAAATCCCTGTGCCAACTGGAGTATTAGAATAAAGAGGAATACTTTGGATGGAGAAAAATCTAATTTATATCCTGACTCTACCTCCCTCTTCCTTCCTTCCTTTACTTTCCTTCCTTCCTCCCTCCCTTCCTTCCCTCTTTTGAAGCAATTCTTTGAGAAGCTTTTCTAATTTCTTAGTTACAGCTCTTCCATTTGTAAAATAGACTGAAAATTTCTACCTCAGAGGGTGCTTTATTTTCCTAACTGCTAAAACAAATGCCACACAGCGGACTGGTTTAAACAATGGAATTTATGTGCACAAGGTTCTGAGACCAGAAGAAGTCTGAAATTGAGACATTGGTAAGGACGAAGCTTTCTCCCAGAAGACTGTGGCGTTCTGGAGCTGCTGCGACAGTCCTTGGTCCTTGGCTTTTCCGTCACGTGGCAACGTCCTCTCCTTTCTCTTCCGGGTTCTGTTGACTTCCGGCTTCTGGCCGCTCCCCACGGCTTCTCATCCGTCTGACTTCCCCTCTGCTTCTAAAGGACTCCAGGACTCAGGCCTGACTCGGTGGGGCCACACCGTAGCTGAAGCAACACGTGAAGAGACCTTCTTTCCATTGGTTCCCCCCCCAACGAAATGTGGTCCAAGACCAAGGACACGTCCAGACTGGGTAGGGGATTCAAACATCCCTTGGGGTTTCATAAATTGTATTGGGATCATGATTTGACTGAAATAATTTTCTGTAATTTTATTTTATCCTGCTTTTCCACGTTTTCCAAATTTTCTATAATGGACTTGTATTTCTAGAATAAATATGAGAGACAATATGTAGCTCAGTATATAGGTGTGTGGACCCAGGAGCTGGTGGGCCTGGGCTTACACGTTGCTCCACAGCCTTCTAGGTGTGTCACATTAGGCAAGCTAAGTATCTGTCTGGGCCTTAATTCCTCAATCTGTAAAATGGAAATAAAAGTAGTGTCCTATCTTACTGTTTTTGTTGTTCTAAGGATTAAATTTCTTTAATTTCATAAAATGTTGATGGAAAACGCTTAGTGTTATCATCACATCCTTATTTTTCTATTTATATTATTTTGATGATTATAAAATAGAGTCCTACTAATTTAATCTTCTTTGTCCTTGGCATCTAGGAGACTGTAATGCAGATCCCATTTCTTATTGACAGTTACCTCTGTATCCTAGACATTCACATTTGTGTTACTTCCTCATACAAATGGATTTTTGACATGATGGATGATTATCCAGATGTTGCAAAAGTGTAGACTATGTCATTGGTTACCATGGTTCCAGTAGGTGAATGTTTGGGATGCAATGAAAATGTCCCCGTACCCATAATGCTGAGTAGGAGGAGTCATCTTTAGTTCAGAGCCTCAGTCTGGAAGTTATTCTTCCTGCCAAAAAGAGTGGAGTATAAAACCTCCTTCCCAAAAAGGTGACCAGGAAGGATATGGAGCAGCTGGTTCTTTTCTCCTAGGGGAACACTGAAGTCGGCAGCTGGCTTTTGCAAAAGTATACCAGTTATCTTTTGCCACAGTACTGCTGCCTAACCAACAACCCCAAAACTCAGAGGCACTTGTTTAATGCACAGGTCCACAAGTCAATGATTCAGGCAGGGTTTGGGGCTGGATAGTCTCTCTGGTCTCAGCTAGGCTCATGCATACGTCTGTGGTCAGTTGGCTGTGAACTGGAACAAGAGGGGCAAACAAGCCATGTATCTATTATTCTCCAGCAGACTAGTCTAGCTTTCTCAGATCAGTTCCCAAATTAATACATGCCCTTCTAGCCTTGTCTCATGGTCTGCTTCTAGGGATGTCAAACTAAGGTGTATATTTAGTGCTGAGAATGCTAGACTGAAGGAAACACCGATAAGCCTAAAATTCATAGCAGACCACCTAGAGAGTAGATGAGAATCCAGTGGAATCAAACAAATACTATCTAATTCTGAGAAGCAAAGGTTGAAGGCAAGAATGGGATTGTTCAATCGGTCCCTGGGTGTAGGAAAATGTGGGCTTGCTGTGAATTTTTATCTTACTTGTGGTTCTGGAATGCACCATAGCTACCAGAGATCACAGTGAGTGGAAATATCATCAAGACTTTTCTTGCAGTACACTTGGGAGCTATGGTCCAATTTTAAAAAATAATAATAAAAGCAAGAGTTGTGGATAGGAAATTCACTAAAGCAGGTAAATAAGTACTAAAAATATTTTTTGAATGTTCAGTACAAGATTAATCCAAAAACAAAATAACCATGAGATACACTTTTCTCTCTTCTCAAATTGAGAAAAATAATACCAGGAAATAAAAGCATAGTGAGGTTATCATCTCACCGGAGATGAGTTAATCTTTAGAAGTCATGAGAAACACATAAATTTATCATAAATTTAAATGCTTTTAAAAACAAATGCCCAATGCTTTTTCTGGCAGTATTGAAAATTGGAAAACCAGCCTGCTCCTCCAACTGAAAACAATTTCAAGTGCTAGATAAAATATAAATAACATATTTTAAAATGTAAGCATAAGTGGGTGAGAAAGTTAGGAATTCTCAGAGGCCAAAAACTGATTGTGCAGGAATCCAGACAGGCCAACAGAGAGTCAAGGCCAGCCTCAGGCTAACAGCATTGCCAAATCCAACTGAACATAAGATT
This sequence comes from Dasypus novemcinctus, assembly GCF_030445035.2. NCBI lineage: Eukaryota > Metazoa > Chordata > Mammalia > Cingulata > Dasypodidae > Dasypus > Dasypus novemcinctus. Next base: position 10,419,635 of record NC_080696.1, read on the forward strand.
TGGGGATTTTAACAGTCTCCTTGGGAGGTGGGGTTGGCTGGGGTCCAGAGACTAAACCACGGCTCTCCCACGTAAAAATTGGGCTCACAGAAGGCTACACTCCAGATAAAGATAAAGGAAGAAGAAAATGCTCCCCACTGCCCTTCCTCACTAGCCCATCCCATGTCCCACACCACATGGATCAGCAAGAAATATCTGGCATTGAGTGGAAAAGAAAAACCATCTGCTGAGAGATCATGGTCACAGGATGTTCCTCTCTTAGTTCTGCAATCCAATTTATATTACTGGTATGGTCTGACAAACCTCAAGCCGAGAATTTAGCTTAGAGTTCCATTTTTAGGGTAAGAATAGATGTTTTAATAAATAAATCCTGAAATATCAGTGGCTTAGTGCAACACAAGTTTATTTCTTGCTCAGGCTGTGTCCAGTTGCCCCAAGGCAGGGGTTGGAAATGAAGTGCTCTCTAACGGAGACCTGCTCTCTTTATTACGTGGCTCATAAGACATCTCTGCGCATGCCATCTACCTGTCAGTCATGGGAAGAGGGAAAGGACCATATCCTGGAGCTTCTGGAGTCAAGCGGCAGAATGTTAAAAATGCCCCGCAATGAATTACACCTCCCTGAATCCATGCCCTTTTGCAAAGTGACTCTGCAGCGATTCCCATTAAGAGTTAGCATCTACTCCCTCACCCTTTGAATCTGGGCTGGCCTTATGAATGGGGTATAGATTGCAGCTTAAGTGACATTTTGGGGCTTCAGAGCCTATGCCCTAAAATAACTGGCAGCTGCCCCTTTTGTAGCCAAATGGTATTCTGCAATCCTCCTGAGAGGCAGGCCACAAAGAGGAGAGGCACCAAGTCACACGCAGGGAGCACCACAGCTTGCGAACTGGGAGAGGCCACCCTGGGCTTTCCAGTCCATGACAACTCAAAGCCAACTGCAGTTACATGACCCAGCCCAGGTAAGACCAGCCAAGGCACCTCCCGGTCAACCAACTGCTTCGTGAGACCCGACAAGATGGCGGCTTTGGGCCACAGAGGCTTTGGGAGTTGTTTGTGACATAGCAACCGGTAACTGAAACAGTGACCATGCAGCGGCAAGGTTTCAAGGACCAAGCCTGGGAGTGGGCTCCTCACTCCACTCATGTTCTTTTTTAAAAAATAACTTTATTTCAACTTCAAAAAAAAATAAAATAATAGAAAAAGGCAGTTCAACAAGTTATGGAAGCCTTCTAAAAAGTTCTGCCCAGTATCTTTATCTCATCTAATTCCAATTAATTCCAACTACTAGCTCAGTACTCATCCACTCATGCTCTGATGGCCAAAATTAAGGCTCAAGGCCACCCCAAGCTAGCTATGGACCTAGGATGAAGAAGGAAATGTTTTGTGGGCAACACACCTGTTTCTACCACAACAGTTGTCCTTGTTTGATCATCCCAAAGACTTAGAATAGTCAAAAACAGATATTGTCTGAAGGCATTTACTTTTATTCCAGACTTCAAAGAATTAGCAAAAATTCTAAATACATCTAAAGAAAACAGAAGGAAGTACACATTATATATAAAAGTGGGAATTAATGAAATTGGTGATGAAATATAGAGGATCAACAAAGCCAGAAGTTATCTTTTTATTTTAACAAGACCAGTAAACATGTAGCACACTCCATCCAGGAAAAAATCAAGAGAAGAGAAAGACAACAATTTTGAGAAAGAAGAGGGAGTAATAAATCCAGCTATTAACAGCTATTTTGAAAGGACATATGAGAATGTTATACCAAAAAAGTCTAACACAAATTCCCCAAATATGACATATCAACACTGACTCAAGAGCAATAGAAATCTGAATGGCTCTACAAGCACTCAGATAAGGGATCAGCACTTAAAACCTTCTCCACAAAGCAAATACCAAATCCTGACAGATTTGCAAGCAAGTTTTAACAAATAGTCAAAGAAATGATCATTTCAATATTACCCATACTCTTCTAGAGAATAGAAAAGAAAGAATAATCCCCAACATTTTATGAGGCTAGTATAATAATGACACAAAAACCATACAAGAAGATCAGGGAATGGAAATTTACAATAAGTTTTCACCCATTAATATATGTATAAAAATCCCAAAGAAAATTTTATGAAACTCAATCAAGCACAGTATAAAATATATATAATATACATCTGACCAGGTTGGATTTGTTTGTGCAGTTATTTTTAAGCTAACTAATTAATTAAAATAACTAAATTCACTACATTAACAGATTAAACATGAAAAAATATGAAAAATAATTGCAATAGATGTAGAAAGGATTTAGGATGAAATTCAGTTTATAATCACTGTATTTCTATTCCTTTTAAAAACTTCTGAGCAAATTGAAATAGAAAAGAATTGACTTAACTTAGTAAACATGATCTTATGGAGAAAAAGAGAGAAAGAAAGAATATGAAAGGAAGGGAGGGTGGGAGACAAACCATGACAGAAATCTAGGTTTTTGGTAAATTTAATAAGTGTTTAAGAACAGGAAAAGAAGAGAAAAGGCCTACAATCATAAGCTCCATTCAGTATTAACATGGAGATCCTAGACAGTGAAGGAAGAAAACTATAGGGACAAAAATAAAGCTGTCATAATTCACTGCTAATATGACCGTTTCTATATAAAACGCCCTAAAATCCTGTAAGCATACTATTAGAATGAATTTAGCAAATTTTCAGGAAAATAAAATCAATATGAGAAATATACCATCAAATAATAGAAAACATAATTAACCAAAAAATATTTAAAATAAAATTTAGTACCAACTTCTGACTTTCTGCAAAACCAGGCAGATGCAATATGGATTGAGTTTTTTTTAGTCTATAGCTCTATTTTTTTTTTTAAGATTTATTTTTATTTATTTCTCTCCCCTTCACCCCCCCTCCCCCAGTTGTCTGTTCTCTGTGCCCATTTGCTGCGTGTTCTTTTTGTCCGCTTCTGTTGTTGTCAGCGGCACGGGAATCTGTGTTTCTTCTTTTGTTGCGTCATCTTGTTGTGTCAGCTCTCCATGTGGGTGGCACCATTCCCGGGCAGGCTGCACTTTCTCTCGCGCTGGGTGGCTCTCCTTACAGGGCGCATTCCTTGCGTGTGGGGTTCCCCTACGCGGGTACACCCCTGCGTGGCAGGGCACTCCTTGCGCGCATCAGCACTGCACATGGGCCAGCTCCACACGGGTCAAGGAGGCCCGGGGTTTGAACCGCGGACCTCCCATGTGGTAGACGGATGCCCTAACCACTGGGCCAAGTCTGCTTCCCAGAACTGACATCTTAACAATATTGAGTCCTCTGATCCTTAAACATGGCATAGCTCTCCTCTTTTAAGTTTTCTCTCAATTCCCCTCTGCTGAGATCTGGAGCTTTGATTATATGGGTCTATCATGTGTTTTGTTAAATTTATCTCCAAGCATTCCAAATTTTTAAGCTATTGTAATTGGAAGGTTTTTACACTGCATTTTCCAGTTTTCATTTCTAAATTCATTTATTTCTAGCAGCATTTGTCCTACTATCGTTATTACAAAGATGAAATATGGATCATAGAGAAAGATCAACATTTTAACACTTGGTTATGCTTGTGAAAAAAATGAAACCAGTTCCGTATTTCATACAAGCTCATGAAAGTGCACACACACACACACATAATTCCCAATGGAATAAAAACTTGAACGTGAAAGGGCAGGCTGTAAAGCCCTCAAAAGACAGCCCAGAAAATGATATTGATTAGATTGGGAGAAGGAGGGATTTCTTAAACAAGACATAAGAAGTACAAGCCATAAAGAAAACACATTTGAACATATTAAAATTTCTGCTGATCAAATAGCAGTGACTCAGAATAGTGATGAGGATCACACACCCCAGGGACTAACAGCCCGGGTTTCAATCCTGCTTTGCCGCTTATGAGTAGTGTGACCTGGTACAAGTTACTCCAACTCCTCATAAGTAAATTATGGACGATAACAGTACCTACCTCATAGAGATGATGGGAGGATAAATGGTTCAAAAGCAAGCAATATGAAATTACGTGATATCCACAAAATAAGATTTTTTTAAACAGACAATGAGAGTGAAAGTTAAAAGCTGGGAGACGGTATTTGTAGCACATATAACTTAACTTAAAGCATCAGCATATCTATCTATCTGTCTATATCTATCTATCATCTATCTATCCATCTGTCCATCCATTTTCCTACAACTCAAAATGAAAAGATAAGGGGAAAGAGACACAACAGGAACTTCAAACGAAAGGAAACAAAGACTTTGAGTACACGTCATCATTGTCTAGGAAGTACAAGTTCATTGCTTATGACCCAGCAGCTTTACCCTTAGGATCCTCTGGAGAAATCATTGAGCCCATGCAGCAGAAGATTTATACATGAATGTTCAGAGCCTTGCAAAAACATGATGGAAACAAAAGCGTAAAACAAAAAATCCACTAACTTTCATTGGGATTAATAAATTGCTTAATTCAACTTTTGGTAAAAATTAACAGCTAAATATATCAAACTAGGTCAATCTCTGAAACATAATATTAAGCAAAAAAAATCACAGAAGAGCAAATGCAGTTTGATTTTATTGATATAAAATTTAAACGTGCAAAATGAAACAATGTGTTCTTTAGGCATATAAACATATGTGATAAAAGCAAAAAGTGACAAACACAACATTTGAGAAGAATAGGGATGGATTAGAACAGAGCAGCAGGCACTTCAGTTTTAGTAGAAATGTTCTATCAGTCAAATTCTGTAGCTGGTTCTAGTGTGCTTATTGCATTATTATTCTTTATCTCCTCATATGTCTTATAGTATATTATTTTGTGTCTACTCAATATTTGATTAAAACAATAAAACTCTAAAGGTATTACTAGTAGAAGAGAAAGATGATGTACAACTTTCAAATGATTGCAGAAAGAAAAAAGGAACCAAAAAGCTTACCAAAGCAAAGAGCAGGGAAAAACTTAAAAATTCTAAAATCAACGTATAACGTGGTAGGAATAAATTTAACCATTACAATTACAGTAACAGTTAATGTGAGTTGGTTAAATTTGTTTACTAAAAAACAATGCTTGTCAGATGTTAAAAAAAATTCATCTATGTGGAGAAGCATGCTCTTGGAAAATAAAAGCAACAAACAAGTAAACAGACAAAATGAAACAGAGAATAGCAGTATAAGCACTACCAACATAAATATAAGGAAGAAAGCTTCCATTTGAGCAAAAGGGATTATTTAATTTTCAAAATCATCCAAGCCACGTTGAAAATAGTAGTCATGAAACAGTCAATTAATAACCATACTATATAAAGCACGACATCACAATCATAGGAGAGAAGGTGACATGTCTCTGAGAATTCAAAATATCAAGTAGATAAATTCAACAAAAATGCATGCAATTGGAGCATTATGTCCAATAAGCTAGCTGGCCTCACAATTTTCCTTTCCACCTAAAGTCTTACCGCATGGCCCAGACAGATGAAGTCTCCTGCACGCGGCCCCTCCCCACCACCCGGCACGCGCGTCCTTACCTCTTCATCTCCACTGTCTTTTCCTCCAGTCCAGCTCAGGCATTGTTTCAAAAGTTGGATTTTATATTTGAATCCGGGTGGTGGTCAGATGCAAACATTGAGAAGCCGAGGCCCTAAGGCAGGGTGTTACCCACGGGGACCAAGGAGAGAGGGGCCCCCGGAGGGGTTACCCTGAAGTGCTCGCTGCAGGCGGGAGCCCTGGGGGGGAACAGGGGCCCTGGCCCGGGGGAGGGACATTAGCAGGGGAGAGGAGCACTGGCGGGGGAAGGAGCACTCACAGGGGAGAAGAGCACTCACAGGGGGAGGAGCACTGATAGGAGAGAGGGTCCCTGGCAGGGGAGAGGGACCCTGGCCATGGAGAGGAACATTGACAGGGGAGAGGAGCACTCACAGGGGAAGGAGCACTCACAGGGGAGAAGAGCACTCAGAGGGGGAGGAGCACTGATAGGAGAGAGGGTCCCTGGCAGGGGAAAGGGACCCTGGCCAGGGAAAGGAGCATTGACAGGGGAGAGGAGCACTCGCAGCAAAGAGGAGCACTGGCAGGAGAGAAGGGCCCTGGCAAGGGAGAGGGTCTCTGGCCCGGGGGAGAGGCACTAGCAGGGGAGAGTAGCACTCACAGGGGGAGGAGCATTGATGGGAGAGAGGGGCCCTGGTAGGGGAGAGGAACCCTGGCAGGGAAGAGGAGCACTCACAGTGGGAGGAGCTCTCACAGGGGCAGGGGAGAGGGCCAGTGGGCTTGAGCGTTGACCACGTCCAGCAAGGAGGCGAGTAGATTTCCCGCAGAGGACCAAGGATTGGGTAGTTTATAGCAAAGGCACCCCGAAAGGGAAACGGTCAGCGAATCTGCGCAAAAAAAATGGGGAGCTTATCATCTCGGACCAAGTGTAGGTCTGGGGTGAGACAGGGGTGTCCACCCCCTGGTATCTAGCTCGAGCCCTTGGCCATCCCCGAATGTCAGCCCCAAACCTTTCTCGCTGGCCACTTACTGGCCTCCCCTTCCTGTCCAAAACACCCCCAAGCCTTATCGTAATCATTTCTTACAAGCAGCCTCAGCCCCTTTGGTGCCTCCCAGTTTCTCTCCAATGCTCCCCTCCAGACCTTACTTGGCCAGCTGCTGGTGACCCTTCAGGAATGCCCCGAAGGAGCAGTTCCTCGGGGGTCTTGCCTTACCCCCTCCCCACACGAGTGCGCCCTCACGTCACTACCTCAGCTTCCTGCTTCTTTCATAGCTCTTCTGTCAACTCGTAACTATTTTATTTGATATGTGCTTTTCCCCCTGTTTCTTTTATTAGAATATAAATTTCTTGAGGACAGGGCGCCTCACTGTCCTGCTCTCCGTACCATTCCGGTTCTTAACGTGCCACCCTGTACATATCAGGAACTCAAAAAAAGACTTGTATGAAAGAATGGTATCAAATTTTGAAACCTATAAAAATATGCATTATTTTCAAATGTCACTGAGATTTTTATAAAATGTAATCATATGCAAGTTCATAAATATAACTTTAATTAATTCTACATAGTGGAAATTATTCTTTCACTGTAATGTAAAAGTCAAAAAGGAAAAGAAAAAACCTGAATTATATCTAAATTGTATCTAATCAGCTGGAAATCAAAAAACTTTTTTTTCATTAACTCTTAGGAAGAAAAAAAGATAAAAGTATAATTACAAACATTTTACACATTTGAGAACATTATTTATGTTTGCACAATTGTACAAAATGTTAATTATAGGGAAAACTGCTTCCGAAGGGCATATATGGGACTCTACTTTCTGCATGATTTTCTGTAAACCTACAACTGCTCTAATAAAAAAATGAAAATCTCACAATAGTTCTATAGTAGAATACCAGTAAGTTCACATTAATCCATATTTTATTCCTCCTTCCTGTGGACCCTGGGTTGGCATCCATCCATTATATATCCTGACATAACCCACTGAATGGACTGGGGTAGAGTGTAAACTGCAGTGTAAACTATAATCCATGCAGTGCAGCAGTGCTCCAAAATGTATTTACCAAATGCAATGAATGTGCCACAATGATGAAAGAGGTTGTTGATGTGGGAGGAGTAGGGGGTTCGGGTGTAGGATATATGGGAACCTCTTATATTTTTTAATGTAACATTTTTTGTAATCTATGTATCTTCAAAAAAAAAACAATAAAAAAAGAAAAGAAAAATGAATTGCAAGGAGCCAAAGCTAATCTCAGAAGTTTATAGTCTTAAATTCTTTTTATTATTTAGCAAGAAAAAATGAAAATAAAGTAATTAAACATTCACCCAAAGAAGCATTGAAATGAACAAAATTCAATGAGATTGAGATTTAAATTAATCAAGATAAAAACAATGTATTGGCAGTAAAAGAAAAAGAATTATTTGAATATATCAATGAAATAGAGTCTACTCAAGAAAAGGAGATAAAACATAAGCAAGCATTAAAAATAAAATTGGATGTATACTGGCAGGGAAAAAATTTAATTGTAGGAAACTCTTCTTTTACCTGAACCTACCTCTTTGTTTTCCCCAGCTCTATGCCTCAGAGTAGAGCTCAGTAGCAGAGTTCCCACAACGATTTTCTCATAAAGACATCATTGTCAACATCAAAAGGGCCTCAACAATGCCCCCCAAACCTGCCAAGTTTCTCCATACAGTCTTGAGGGCAAGGCTTTCACATTTCTCCATTTTCCTTTGGGTCTCCCCAACTCCTGCCAGCTTCCTCCTAACAATAGCCTGACCTTCAACTTCGCAGAGAAAATTGCAGCCACATTACTCTTTAATGTGTAGCTCTATAATAAGATCCTTGTCTGTCTCATTCACTGATGCATTTCCAAGCACCTAAGAAAGTTCCTGGCTCAGAGCTGCTGCTCAAAATACATTTGAGGAACAAATGGAGACCAGATATACACATCTACACCCATCCGCACTCATTCTTTCTCTACTCCTTCCTTTTCCATGGAGAAAGTGACCCTCCTCCCAACCAATCCAAGCTTTCAACCTATGCTTGAAATCCTACCGCTTCCCAGAGTCTCAGGAGCCTTACATTATGTTACCTTTTTTCTCTTTCTTATTCATGCTTTAAACCATATTCTTCTCAACAGCTACCCAACGTGCTCGAATAATCCCCTTAGCCCATTTCCCCTCCAGCTTCCAGCTCTCTCTCCTATCTCCTTCATAGACTTCTTGGGAATTGTTTACATTTGTCTCTATATGCCTTGGAGACTCTCCACAGAGCCAGGTAGTACTGGCGTCTCATTTTGAAGACCACAGCCTTAATCCACTCCAGTTTGGCTTTCTGCCCCATGACTTCACTGAAATAGTACTTGTGAAAGTCATGAAAGGCTCCTTGAGCACAAAACCACTGGTTATTTTTTCACACTTCATCAAATATAAACCCTTGACTCCTTTGGTCATTTCCTTCTTCTTAAAATACTGTCTTCCTTTTGTGTCCAGGAAACCACCCTTTTCTGGTTTTCCACCTACCTCTTCAGAAACTCCTTGTCTGCCTATATTGCAGGTTCATTCTCTTTTCCCAGTGAATAAAAATAACTGTCCACATGGCTCTAATCTGTTCCATTTCAGTCTTACCAAGTCTTACACCTACAGCTTTAATGTCTACCTACAAGGAAATGACTCACAGAGGGGCTTGGTGCCAGCTTAGGCTGTCTTTCTGATTCCTACCTGTATATACAAGTGCCTTCCTGGCTTGGATGTCTCCAAATCACTTCAAAATTAAAATCAGTTCTAAATTAAGTCAGTTCTAAATTAAGTAATATACAGTATGAGTACAAGGACCTAACCCTTCTCAGAGTACACTGAAATTTGCCTGCAAAATATTACACATAACTTTAGCAGACTACACATCAAGTAATAGTACAATAGGGAAAACTGAACTGATGTTAGTGGGGTTGATAAATTAATGTTAATAGATTCTTGGTTATAACATAGATCCCAATGACATCACATTGGGGAAGTATCTCCATCAGGAACTTGAAAAATTCAGTGCAAACATTTGCAACCCTCACTCCCTGTGTTTAATACATCACCAAGTTCTGTATTCTACTTCCATTGGATCCTCTCTCCTCAAACCTCTAATAAATGCCTTCCACTCCATTTCCAGCTGATCATGCACATCATCTTTCAGGGGCAAAAGAAAAACCCCTTGAGTCACTCCTCAAGTTCTCATCACATCGACACATCCAGTAGCAGAGGGCCCATGCACCCTGTCTTCCATCCTGTTAACTCTGAATGAAGTTTTTCTTGCTCCTATCTAAAGGAAACCCTCCTCTCACACCCTGGGTGCCCACAATTCCCACTCTGCCTCTTGCACCTCACCTCCCTTCACCCCAATCTATTGACTCATTCTCTTCACATTGAAGTGGGTTTTAATTTCTCCAACCTTAAAAATGTTCCTCTGATCCCATTTTCCCCTCAGGTAGCACCCCACTTTGTTCCCTTTATAATAAAACTTCATGAAAGAATTGTCAACTTTCCCTTTATACAGCTTCTGATTTTTCTTCTCACTCCCTCGAACTATCCGAGTTAGATACTGACCCCTATCATTACTAACAAACTGCTATTTTAAAGTCACCTCTAATGTACAATTCAGGAACTGAAACAACATCCAGCAAAGGAGATGAAAAAGGATGTGCCAATGCAGTAGGAGGAAAACTAGGACAATGTGCTGTCCTGAAAACCAAGGAAAGAAATAATCTGAAAGGAAAGAAGATTCAAAAACTACTGAAAGGTAGGAGATGAGGGATGAGAAATGGCCTCTGGGTAGGACAGCTTCTTGGTCACTGGGGACTTTGATAAGAGTGAATTCATTGGAGCCACCAGACTGAAAAGCTTAATGGATGGGATTCAAAAGAGACTCAGAAGTGATGCTTTTCAGAGGGTCCCCAAGACCAGCTCCAGGTTCGCTGATTCAGTAGGAGGACTCACAGGACTCAGCACAGAGTTGTGCTCATCACTATGATTTATTACAGAAAAGGATGCAATGCAAAATCAGCAACAGGAAAAGACACATGGAGTGAAGTCCCAGTGCTAGCTTCCAAGGGTCGTGTCTGAATGGAGTTGCACAGGACAAGCTTAACTCTCCCCACACATCATGTTGTGACAATATGGAAAGTTGCCGACCAAGGAAGCTTATTAGAGACCCAGCATACAGGGCTTTTAGGGGAGGTTGTATTTTAGTTTCCTGGCTGCTAAAACAAATATCAAACAGGAATTGACTGGCTCACAGTTTCAGAGGCTAAAAGGCTTGCTTCCTCCAGGGTAGGTATCTTCTGGCTGGCTGGCAGTCTTTGGGTTTCCTTGGCTTTTCAATTAAATGGCAACACATTGTTCCATTGACTTCCAGTTTTTGATTGTGCTGCATGGCTTCTTTTTCATGGCCAATATCCTTTGCTTGTAAGGACTTCAGCCATATGGCATTAGGGCACACCCTCATTCAGTTTAGGCACAACTTAACTAATAACATCTTCAAAGGTTCTATTTACAAATGGGGTCACACCCACAGGACCAGAGTTTGGGACCTGAATATGTCTTTCGTGGGGAACACGATTCAGTCCCCAACACCCTTTGCCCAACACGTAGGCACCCTCTGCCTAGCATGTACCAGAATTCCAGACTCCCAGAGGGAAAACAGGTATACAGAATAAACCATATTGTTTAGAAGTATAGTTTAGACACCAGGAGCCACTCTTACAAATAATGATGATGGGAACCCACCCCAAATTCAAGTTCCCAGGCCAGCCTTGTAAGCAGGCCTATTAATGGATAGCAATCAGGGATGCTATATTAACTCTTTCCTGCAGAAGGAGAGAGAATCGGCAAGTAGAGATTATTCTTTTGATAAATTTTGTTAAAAAAGGATAAGAGAAATTGTATGGCAGGTAGAGGTAAAGTAGTATTTTATTTTTATTTATTTATTTATTTATTTATTTATTTATTTATTTATTTATTTATTTATTTATTTATTTCTCTCCCCTTCCCCCTACCCCGGTTGTCTGTTCTCTGGGTCTATTTTGCCGCGTCTTCTTTGTCTGCTTCTGTTGTTATCAGCGGCACGGGAATCTGTGTTTCTTTTTGTTGTGTCAGCTCTCCGTGTGTGCGGCGCCATTCCTGGGCAGGCTGCACTTTCTTTCGCGCTGGGTGGCTCTCCTTACAGGGCGTACTCCTTTATTATTTTATTTTATAGGTGAGTTTGTCTACATGATGTTTGAATGCTGATGGGAATAATAATGCAGTAAGGAGATAAAATTCAATGATGCAAGAGAGTCAGAGAGGATACTTGACTATTAAAGAATCAGTTTCAGGGCACAATTGAAAGATAGGCCTCATAATGGAACAAGGGAAGCTCATGATCATGATTGTCAATAGACATAATAAGTATATTTCTGTTACAAGTTTTATTAACAAGCGAGTTCACTAAGGTGATAATATATCTGATGAAATATACAAAATCAATAGCTGTCCTATTTCAAATATCTATGGAGGAAGGGAAGAATCCCATTCAGAGTATCAATAGGAAAAAAAAAACCTAGATAAAAACAAACACAGTATATGAAGGCCTTGGATGAAAATGACTATCAAATGTTATTGATGGACATAAAATGATGAGATGTAGCAATATTCTTGGGAAGACTAAATTGTAACAGAGTAGTTTCTCCTCAAATTAATATAATCAAAGATACTCATTTAAATCAAAATCACTGAGGAAGAAATGGAAGAAATTGCCTTGCCATTGTACATACAGGGCAACACCTATAGCAGTGATGAAAGGCAAAGTGTCAAAAACAAAGCTTTTTCATTCTTTCACTTTTTGATTCCCCAATTTATTTTTCCTTCATTTAATTTTTCTAAATTGGTATGTATTCTATATCTAATCTTTAAACCCATCACTATATTCCATTTTACTATTAATGAAACCTAGCAATATATTAGGCTTCCTTTTTAAAGAAGTTTTAGACTGCAGAGAGGTTTGACCACGGCAGGGGAGGAACACTGGTGTGGGGTTTATTGATGGGGGCACATGGTTGGGAGGGAGTTCTCCAGGGCATGTATACAGGGTACATAAAAATGTTTGGATATTTTCATGGTGTTTTCAGTTAAAAACGACAACTGAGGGCATGCTGAGTTCCTAGCCAGGGGAGCTCTATCACATTCCCGAATGGAACAGCAACTATCCCCCAAGTGCAATGGCAAAGACCAACAAAGACGATTGGTCCAACAACAAGCCCTTGATACTGATGGCTATGATTATGAGCCTATGTGCCTGAAATATGAACTAGGCCTAGAGCTGCAGGGTGCGTAAGAGTTACCTCCTGAGAGCCTCCATGTAGCTCAAATGTGGTCACTCTCCAAGCCAAACTCAGCATGAAAATGCATTACCTTCCCCCCAGCATGGGACATGACTTCCAGGGATGAATCTCCCTGGTGCCAAGGGATTACTACCAACTACCAGCTGATGATATAACTAGAAAAAGACTTGAATAAGAGTCAACTCAGACCAGCAGAATATCTCAGTCTACATGTAATATCAGGTGTTAAAAATTGCTTTTTGACTTTGTTTTTGTTTTTGTTTTTTTTACATATTCATATTATATTTACTGAAACTGATGTACAGATATTGAGATAATAGTTTTCAAACAAGGTAACATTTGTGTTTACATTGTGGTTTATATTTTAGACTATACAATTTTCTAAATTTTTAGTTACCTTATGTTTTACATTATGATTTACATTTTAGCCTATCAGCCCCTATATATTTTGGTGTGATTTTACATGTCTTATATCCATCCTTGTGTACTCTTGTGGAACACGTCTATTGCCCACACAGTTACATTGGTTCCATCTATTCAATACCTCTTTCCCCCTCCCCTTAGGGCCCACAGTGACAGTCAATCTTCATTGCTTGAAGGGCCATGTTCAGAGATACTTGCAACAGTGTTGAGGGCTTGACATGCTCAACTGCCCTAATGCACTGGGAGCAACCATTTCTCTCGAGAGATACACTTCCCTCTATTTGAGAGCATCAGTGCTCCCCAGGATGTGGGTATAACTTCACTCTCATTATATGGGTCTCTATCCAATGATAAAACCCACTATGGCAAAATGAGCATTCATATATTCCCTAGGAACCTGTCCTGCATCAGATTATCCCCTTTAAGCATCTTAAACAGGTAACCTTCCTTATTATATTTTTGAAAAAGTTTTCTCAGCATTATACTCTCAACTAAATACCTGACAATCTCCTATGTTCATATGTTGCCTTTTGACTTTGGGTAAGAGGGAGAAATGGAAAGGACAAATGAGTTTATATGGCTATGAGTCTCCAAAAAATAGTCAGGAGTTCGTCAGAGGGGTAACACTTATACACGCCTCAGCAGGGTACAAGAGACAGCCAAGGTAGATACTAACACAGATACTGGTTCTCCTAAGGGTTACAGAGACCCACAGGTTCTATGGTCATGGCAGATGACTCTGGAGTTCAGTGCCATGTCAGTTGGCCCTACTTTGGAGTTTGTGTTCCTGAATGTGACGGAGTTGGACTCAGATATGACCTTTTTACACATGGCTCTTCTGTTACTTTTACCGGACCTGTGGTTGGCGTTGGGGTTGGTGTATACTCAGGAAACCTGAATCTTTGGACTGTCCATGTGACGGCCAGGTCCTGAGCCTCAGCAGACTTGCAACTCCTACTCTCTGGTTTCTTGGACTTACCCTGCCCAGCTAACAGGAAGGTGAAGAAGGTCAACCACCACACCAGGAAGCCAAGAGTGCCTACAACTGCAAGAAGGAAAATTGCATCCATCATCCATGTGGAATCTAAGGCCCTCTTGATGTAGAGTGGGACTGGACATAACTATCCCAGGGTCCACAGGATGGAGGAATAGAGTATGGGTTAGAGTGGACTTACTGGTGCTCTGCTGTGAAACTATTGTGGTTAGTAATGGAAGAAATTGTAGTATTTATGTGGAGAAAGTGGCCATGATAGCTGCTGATGGTAGGGAGAGGGAAGAAGAGATATGATGTGGGGGTATTTTCAGGATTTAGAATTGTCCTGGATGGTGCTGCAGGGACAGATTCTGGACATTGTGTGTCCTGCCATGGCCCACTGGGTGGACTGGGGGAGAGTGTAGACTACAATGTAGACCACTGACCATGTGGTGCAGCATTGCTCCAAAATGTATTCACCAGGTGCAGTGAATGTACCATGATGATGGAAGGAAGAGGTTGTGGATGTGGGAGGAGTGGGATGAGGGGGGTGGCTTATGGGGTCCTCATATATTTTTAAGGTAACATTAAGAGAAAATAAAGAAGAAAAAAATCAATTGGGGAAGGAGCAGGTGTAGCTCAGTGGTTGAGCAACTGCTTCCCATGCATGAGAGTTCATTCCCTGGTACCATTTAAAAAACAAAAACAACAACAACAAAAAAAAAACAATTGGGAGAGGTGGAATTTAAAAGAATAACTTTAAAACTTTTTATTAACTAAATTATCTCCAAGTTATCAGAATCAAATTAATTTTATTGATTCATATTTTAAAAAATAATTATACTTTATAGGAGTAAAAAGAAAAAGTAAGCACTACATTTTATCTTATATTGTTTATTTTTATTTATTGAAATAATATATACTAATTGTAGGAAAACTTAGAAAATACACATAAGCAAATTTTTTTAACAAAATTAAATTCTCTGCAAATGTACGACACGTGTATGACTGCCATTTTTAACATTTTGTTGCATGTCCTTCTAGACTTTTTCTTTGCTCACCGTCCCCACTTTGTATGGTTCTGATATGCAAGACTTTCAGTTATCATGGTTCATTTATTGCTCAGTCCCACAACAACCTGGTTCAAATTTCAGCTGTTCCATTACATTAATTGTGAGTAATTGCAGGAAGTACAAAGTTGGCTTCTAGTTCTCCTGTCCACCAATCACAATGTAAATAACCAGTGTGTATCATAATCAATGGCCAATGATGTCACTTCTTTCAAAGTTGGTCTGTGATGGGTTACCGTGCATTTGTTATTCAGTTCATACACAGGAAGCAAAGCTTGTAGCTGTGTTGCTTCCTTGTCTCCAGTGATAATCCCATGTGACATTTTACAAAAATGGGTGATCAAATAAGGGAATTTGTCAACAAAATGAAAGGGTAACAAAGAAAAACTGAAATTCAAATAGAATGCACATGGAGTTATGACAGAAATAGCTGATCATGGGTATGTTGACTCTACTGTCATTGGAGAGGAAGAACTTAGAGAAGGCTAACATATTGAAGTAAACGTGGAATGTAGTTACAACAAAAGGATGACGATGTCCCAGAGGAAGTGATGCCAGCAAAAACATTTCACATTAAAGAAATTATTTGAGCTATTTCATGACCTTGGAAAATGCAAAAGGTAAAATGTTGGAAGCTGATTCAAACTGAGAAAGGAATAGGACAATTTGCCAAGGCATTGAAAAGATGCTTGCTTAGTATAAGTTATACAAGAATAAGAAGGCAAGCACCATTCAAACTACTATTCTAGATGAGTTTTATAAAATAAATTTACTTATCAATGTTTTTCATGTTTTATATTAAAGGGCACTAAATAGGTATTAGTTTTACTATTTTTGATCATTTCCCTATACATTAATAACATATAATAAGAGCAAGCTTGCATAGTTGTTTTTATACCACCATTGAAAGCAATGAGTTCCTGAATAGTATCTCTCTTTCAGTCTCCCTCTATCTCTATGTCTTTCTATCTTTATTTTATATCAATATATGTGCTTTAACAAACACAGGACCATAATAAGAACGTTGTTTTGAATGCTTCTTTTTTTCTTCACATATAATACCATTCTTTCCTTGTCAACAACACAAATATACTTCATTATTATAGTGAATGCAAAATATTCCATTGATTGGGTTGCCAACATTTATTCAACTCTTCTCCTGTTAATAAGCATTTAACTTGTTGTTTTGTCTTACTGTTATAAACAATGTTAAAATAAGCTTCTAAGTGGAATTACTGAGCCAAAGGGCAGGCATCTATATTTTTAATTTGGTCACATATTGCTGAACTGAGTTGTCAAAAAACATACCAATTTACATTCCCTTTTGGAGTGAAAAAGAATGCTATATACCCCAAATCCATCTTTAATCCATTTATTCTCTGCTAATCTGACAAATAAATGAAGATATTTCATTGGTATTCTGATTTTTATTTACATTTTCTGATTGACTTGTTGAACTGAATTAAATTTATATTGGGAAAAAATAAGAGCTTATATAAATTTCTGTTTTTACATTTGGAAACGTAAAATTTTAGGTCATATGGTTTAGAGCTATTCATTTTCAAAGGGGCATTTTTGCATTTTTCAAAAGTCTTAAGTATTGTTGTAGAGCATTTAATGCTATCTCAAGCTTCAAAAACTGGAAAATAGAGGCAAAACCAGAAACAAAATGCAAATTTTGGATTCTGTTTCTTGTTCTTTTTATTGGCCAACTGGCCATAGATTCACAGATTGCCATAGTGATCTTTGTATAGTAACAATGCTGCCAGACTCATAATCCCTAGAAAATGGGGCAGGGACTAACAGGTATTATGAAGGGATGGGCTTTGTATCAATAGTAGAAATAGAATTTAACACTGAAAATGGGCAGAGGTGAGAGAAAATAAAGCCAAGTTTAAATAAAGTAAGCAAGTAACCAAATGTGTTTTAATAGCAAAAAATATATTATAAACCTTAATAGAATAATTTTAATGTTTAGCAGTATTTATTTCATTTATTCTGTTGTGAAATTATTTCCTTGCTATTTATGAAACTGTTAGTAGAGTAATTTTTTTAGTAATTAACAAAATTTTTATCTGGCTGTTCACATCAAATATGGATTTCTAATTTTCGTCAAAACCTTATAAGTTCTGCTAACATGCTGTCATCTCATTCTTACATGGCAGCTATAGTAAGGGTGTGAAAACTAGCTGCTGCTTTTACAAAGGAGCAGGTTTTATAGTCTCAAGCTGGCCTTCTTTATCATTTGTATTATCTGCCTATTCTCTTGCTTAAGAAAATAAATCATTTTTGAATTTCCTTATAAATTTATATTACCAGAGAAAGAAATGAAAACTCATTATGGACTCTGATTAACATATCAATTATACCTCAAAGGGATAGAAAATGAGGATTTTTGTTCTCTTTAGACATCTTATTTCAATAAATTATTTTTTCCCTTAATATTGTTCTGCTATGTTCTTTCTGACTACCTGCCCAAACAGATGACTGAGTGTAGAAATATTCTAAGTTAATGTTCCATTTAGGGGTTGCATAGATTTCCACTGAATTTTCCATGGTCTAAATGGAAGCATTTATCAAACTTGATGTCACAGGGATCTGCTTTGTAGCTGAGAAATCCAATCTTTGTGTTTACCTCTTTTACAAATATCATTTCACCTTTCCCTGAGTAAAGTGTCTAATCTACTCAAAGTCACTCACAAGATTTTGTAGGCAAGTTCCAATGCACTCTGGGAAGAAGGGTTAGGTCCTTCTACTCCAACTTCACATAATTTGCTTCAGAATTGACATGGCTGGCACAAAATTCTCAAAATATATGTCTTAGGTAAGTAAACTTGTAGGCTTTATTTTTTACTACCCAAAAAGTACCCTTCAAATCCATGTGAGAAGGTAATAAAGAAAGACAAGATTAAAAATATGCAACTAGAAATTGGGAGAATTTTTCTTCTCCAACTAAGCCTCTTGATTTTGTTGGAACTGGGTGCTTCAATGTTTAGGCATCGAAGATAAGGCCCTGTTCAGAATCCCCAGGATACTTACATCAGTTCATTCCCCAGCTTCTGTGCACATTGATTTTTGTCTGTTTGTTTTGTTTTGGTTTTCAAATAAGGACCTAATAAGCTTATCAGAGCTTACAAAAATAACTGTGAATTCCAAAAATGTATGGAAACTGGTGTGTTGTGTTGGCCACTCAAATATCGCAAGTGGCTGTTGACTTCAGTGTCGTGCTTTTCCAAAAGGGAGAGTAATTCTTCATAAAGCTCTAGATAACACACAGTTAAATATCTCCTTAATTTACCTGATCACTCCATCCCTAGAAAAGTCAGTCAATATTAAAACTGTGCAAGATGTGTAATTTGTTTTTATCTGTAGAATAGAGCTAGGGATTGGGCTGAGATGATTATAAGTGGATATTTCACCTCACTGAATATCTGGTGGGATATTTGAGTGCCATACATTCACTGTGTGAGAATGTCCTGAACATCCTTGACCCTAGCCCATTAAATGACAGTATTTTCTCTTATCCTGTTGACATCCAAAAATGCCCCCCAAATTTCCAAAATGCCCTATGGGTATCCTTAGCATCCCTCTATTGAGAATTATTGCCCCACGCATTTTCATGAGCAATAACTAAAAAACCTCGATCATCTCAATTTCAAGTATTCCACTCTCCCAATAGACACTTCCTTTCTCCAGCTCATTCCCTCAAGTTCCCTGACACTGAGTGTCTTAGTATGCCAGGATTTTATGGCAAATACTATAAAACAGGTTGGCTTAAACAGTGGGAATTTATTGGCTCGCAGTTTTGAGACTGCGGAAAGTCCAAAATAGAAGCATCAGCAAGGCAATGCATTTTTTTCCATGCCCAAAATATTCTGGAACATTCTTGTGGCAATCCTTGGGGTTCCTTGGCTTGGATGTCATGTAGTGATGTCTTCTCCTTTCTCTTCCGGTTTTCATTGACTTCCCTGTGGCTTTCTCTATGTCCAAATTTTTTTTGCTTAAGAAGGACTCCAATAATCCAGATTAAGATCCAACCCTATTCATTTGGGCAACACCTTAACTAAAACAGTATCTTTAGGAATACAGATTAAGACCAAAAACATGTCTAAATTGGGGTATATAATTCTATCTATCACGTTGAGAATTCTTTATCTTCAATTTACAATCCAGTGACTCCTCAACCTCCTTCCCTTCCCTCTTCTCCCAGTTTAAAGTCCATGTGCTTTGCTTCTTATAGCTTACCCCTGGGAATTTCTTCCAAGGGCTGCCCATGGGCTCTGTAGGCACTTTGCCCACTCAGAGAATAAAAAGTGCCTGGGAGTTCATATCACACTGTTGCTTGCCTTCTTCTCCTTCCCTGCCATGTTTCCTTCACTGCCTCATTGATCTCTCCTGGGAAAATTTCTCTGGTAATCACTTGGACATGACTGTTCATCCTGGGATCTGCTTCCGGAGAATCCAACCTAAGATATTAGGAACAATGAAACAAAGACTCACTTCTGCAGGGGCATGACAGGACTTCAGGAGAAAGTGTCCAGAACTGGCTGCCCCTCCCACCCCCCCTTCTCAGAGGAATGGCCTCACACTGATTTAGAAAGGTGACAGAATGAGTCAAGTACCTGGAACCTGATCTCAGGCCCTCCCAGATCCAGTCTGCCCAAAGCTAGTCATGCTGTCCTGGTGTATCCTAAAGTAAAGAACCATTGTGAGGAAAGCGTATACTCAAAACAGCCATCACCAAGGGTAGACGACTATCAGATTTTGATAGTATCCATTTTAAATGTTCCATTTTAAACACATTTAAAAAAGGGAATGAAAAGCTTAGCTGGCTTTCTGTCAAGGGAATAGAATCCATTCCAACAATGAATAAGGGCAAGAACAATTTAGGGTGAGAATGATATCTCTCATCTAAAAATGACAACAATTAATCAGGTTCGAGCACCCCTTTTTTGATGGTCTCATAGCACATTTGCTTGTTCCTTTATTGAGACTCTTTCTAAAAATCAGCAATTTACTACATCTGCTTGTTTATTAATTGTCAGCTTTACAGTGGCATGTCCAAATAAGCTCTCAGTAAATGCTTCTCTGTTGACTGGCTCACATAGTGAGTGAATACTCTTTGCCTGCATCTATTGTGGGCTGGTATAATGCATGTCTCCAGATGACTCACCCCTGCATTCAGTTTATTATAATACCCCATTGTGTTGACTTGTGACTGTCAACCATATGCACTCTCTTTCTTCATCCCTCCTGCAATGGTCCAGGACCAAAGACAGGACGTCTCTCACCTGGACTCTTTCCATCCTTATTGTCCTCCCTAGACAAATCCATTTCCCCCTCCAGTCCATCCTCCCCATTGTGGTCTTTCTAATACTAAAATAGGAGCATGCACTTCTCTCAATTCTTTAGTGTCCTTTGCTGCACCATGAGAAGGACCTGCTGAAGCTAGTCTGCTACTCCCAGAGGAAGGAGGAAAGACACCTAGAGCAGAATTGAACCTCCTCAGTCATCCCACTCCTGGTCACATACACAGCTAAGAGTCTGCACATGTGAGTGAACTCAGTCAAGCAACAGGAAACATCCAGATTAGCCCAGACTAAATCTCTGACTACCAGACCTTGTGAGCTAACTATATGCTTTTTGTTTTAAGCCACTGAATTTGCAGGATATATATATAGGATATATATAAGGTACCCAATTAATAAAAGCAAAGCTAGGACTAGAGAAAATAATGAACAAATTAATCTTGTTATATCTTTTTATAGGTATTGACAACTGTTTTAGTTTGTTAAAGGCTGTCAATGAAAAATACCAGAAATGGGTTGGCTTCTATAATGGGAAAATCTTACAGTTCTGAGGCTCTAAAAATGTCCGAATTAAGGCATCATCATAGAAGCTGTCTCATCAAAGGTTGACTGCTGACAGATCCTGGGCTCTTGCCACGTGGCAAGGCAAAATGTTGGCCGGGCTCTGCTTTATCCTCCAGGCTCACTTCCTCCCCGAGCTCAGCCATGGGCCATCAGGCATATGGCTCATCTCTTCCCAGGGTGTGTCTCTTCAGCATTGGTGGCTCTGCTGATTCCAGCTTTTGGCCTCTCTCTCAACCTTTCAGGGTTTCTCTGTCTTTCTATGCTGTAGATGATCTTGGAGTCCTCTCTTACATGGCAAGATAAATGGTAGCTCTTTTTTTCTGTGTATCTCTTCTTTCAGTCCTGAGTTTATATAAGACTCCAGTGAGAGGATTAAGGCCACTCTGGACTAATCAAAGGCCCTTAACTGAAGTGATCTAATCAAAGGTCCCTTAATAGAATCTAACCAAAAGGTCCCACATACAATAGACTTCCATTCACAGGAATGGGTTAGCTTAAAAGCATAATTTTAGGGATTCACAAAAGACTCAAACAGGACACTTCACCCTCTGGACCCCTAAAATACATGTTCTTTCCATATGTATTTTATTCATTCCATCAAAATATTTCAAAAGCCTTAAATCATTTCAGTAGTAATGAAAAATCTCACACAAACATGCAGTCTGCCTTAGAGGAAAATCCCCCTCTAGCTGTAGACCTGTAAAGCTTACAAAAGAAGTTAACTGCTTCCAATATACAGAAGAGGGACCCATGTAGGATAAACATTTCCATTACCATAGGGAGAATTTGGAAGGAAAACAGGGCTCACAAGTCCCAAACTGTTCTGAGAGCCTGCAGGGCATACTCCATTAGATTTCAAAGTCTGAGAGTCATCTATAGAACGATGGTTTCTTCTCAGGGCTTGGAGCAAGAGTCCCACACTTTATAAGAACTCTTCTAGATTCCACACCCATGAAGCATCTGGGTGGTGGCCAAACCCTAGGCCTCACCCTCCAAGAACATTGGGGCAGTGGCCACACTCTCTCCGGTTTCCAGGACACAGGTCCAACCCCTTTAGAACTATGGGGTGGAAACCAAACTCTTCCCCAACCTCTGGGGAAGGTGCTCCACACTTTCTAAAGTCTGGGGTGGCAGAATGCTCCCTGAACAATGGGGTAGGAGGCCCAGCCTCTTCCAATGCCAGGGAAAACTCACCCTTTCTGCATACATGTGTGGGGTCTCTCTCTTGGCCCCAGAAAATGTCTTAAGTTCAGACCTTAGCTTCCATGGTTTTTCCCTTGAAGTTGTTTTTCCTTCAAGTGCTCCCTTTCCTGGCCCTTTTGGTCCAGATTGGCCATGGTTTCATTCATACAGATATTGCTAAAAGTTTGCTGGTTTAGCATGCAATATACAGGGGTCAACACCATCAGACCGTAAGACTTTCCGAAGATCCTTTCTGGATAACTGCACTTCCAATCCTGACTTGAAATAACTGGCTGGTTCCAGGTTCAGTTAAGTCCTCACATGGGGCCCTATTTTCTGGAAGCTTGAAATTTCCCAAAATAGCAATTTCTGGTTTCCTTATGCCCAGGAGTTCAGTTCTTAGCTTATCTCTTCCCTCTTGCATTTTACTCTAAGCTGCAAGGAGAAGACAGGTTGCATTTTTCACATTTAGTCTGGAAATCTCTTCAGCTAAATGTCCAAGCTTGTCACTTTCAAAGTCTGCCTTCCATTTAATTTCAGGAATCAATTTTACCAAGTTCTTTGGAACTTTAAAACAAGGATCCCCTTTCTTCCAATATCCGATAATGGTAATCATTTCCTTCTAAGGCCTCGTCAGAAGTACTTTAGCACCCATATTTCTACCAACAGTCTCTTCAAAGTAATCTTGGCCTTTTCTATCAAGCATCTCATGGTTCCTCCAGAATATTCCCCTTACCAATTTGTAAAACTATTCCCACACATTTGGAATTTGCATAGCAGTACCCCACACTCTCAGCACCAATTTCTGTATTAGTTTGCTAAAGGCTACCAATGCAAATAAATGGGCTGGCATCTATAATGGATATTTATTAGGGTAAAATCTTACAATTCTGACACTCTGAAAATGTCCAAATCAAGGCATCATCAGAGATACTGTCTCATCAAAAGGCTGCTGACAGATTCTGGACTCCCACTGTATGGCAAGGCAAAATGGTCTCTGCTTTCTGCTCCAGGCTCATTTTCTCCCTGAGCTCAGCTTTGGATGATAAGGCTTGTGGGTCATTTCTCCCTAGGCTACATCTCTTTGGCTTCAGGCTGCTCTGATTCCAACCTCCAGCCTCTCTCTCAGCCTGTTGGGGTTCCTCTATCTTTCTGTACCTGGAGTTGATCATGAAGTCCTCTCTCCCATGACAGGGTAAAATGGCAAACTCTCTTTCTTGTGTGTCTCAGGTTCAGTCCTCAATTTATATCAGACTTCAGTGAGAGGATTAGGACCCACTCTGGACCCCAGTCTAATTAAAGCCCCTTACCTAAAGCAATCAGATCAAAAGGTCCCTTAACTGAATCTAACCAAAAAGTCCCACATACAATACGCATACATACACAAGAATGGGTTAGCTTAAGAACGTAATTTTCTGGGGTTCATAAATATCCAAACCAGGACAGGAACTCTGGAAAACATTAAGCACCTGAGTTGGTAGAATGGATCTAATTCCTTAAGCCGGGACTCATCTCCATTTCCTGAGATTATTGATCTTGAGCAACTCTGTGATTTATCAGTAGGATAGTGCAGGGATATTTATTTTTATTCTGACAGGTCATGATTTTCTAACTTCCAAATTATCCCATTTGTTAGAAAAAAATTCATATCACATTATCCTGCCATCCTAAACTAAGATTGAGAGTCCAGTTGTGACTGGTGAGCTGTTGACACAAGGGCACCCACTCATGGGAAGCAAGAAGTGTACCAGGCAGAAGCTTTGTATAAAAGTTCCTGCCTTTGTAATTTATGCATGAAAAAAAAATTCCTGTGAATAAAGAGATGGATGGAAAGGTCGGTAGGGTCTGATTCTTCCAAGTCCCCTCCAGAAATTAGGAATGATGAACATTAGTAGGTAGCAGGGAGGAAAAGGAGATAGGAACTGAAATATTGGGTTTTGAAGGGCTTTAGCTAGCAGAATCAAGGCAGGTGATGGGGACAGAGGAAGAGGTAATGCCTTGAGACTCAGATAACAAAGAACCCAAGTAATGAAGAAAATTTCTTAGTGGAGCACTTCACTCAGGAAATGAAAAAAAAGGGAGCACAAGGTTTTCAGTAGCCTTGGACTTTGGCAGTGTTTGGAGTACTGGTAAAATAAAATCCTTCTTGGAAACACAATACTCACTTAGAGAGTTTGGTATCCACGGTTCTGTTGAAACCACTTGTCCACATGCCTTGTGTGGCCAGAGACAAATGCCAGTAGAAGATTCCTGTGGACTAAATGGACATTCAGTAATAATTCGTGCACTTTGAAGTGAGTTTTTGGGCCCTACGTTTATGTAGGTGGGAGGTAGAGACAACAAATTTTATTGTAAACATCAGCATTCAACCTACAGGCAAGTATCTCAGGTGCCAGCTATTAAAATTGAAGCTAAATATCTACATGGTGTGATACTTCACCTAACAGAATGACTAAGGTGAGAAAGACAGATAACCCTAGTGTTAGCAAAGATGAGAAGTGACAGCAACTTTCACACAATGCTAGTGGAAGTATTATAATATAAACTGGTAAAATGACTATTGGGCAATATCTGCTAATATTGAAAAGATGTATATCCTCTCACTTAACAAGTCTTGTAGGTATAAACCCCATAGAAATATGTACCTATATTCATCAAAAGACGTGGAAAAAGGAAATGCATAGTCCTAGTTGTAAAAAGAATAAAAAGTCTGGAATGACCCAAATACCCATTAATGATAAAATGAGTGAGTACATTTTGAAGTATTCACACATGGAACACTATACAACAATGAGAATGAACAACTTACATCCTCCATACTCTGAATGGACCTCACAAACCTAATGTTGAGCAAAACACAAACAAGTACATACTGTGATTCCGTTCATATAAAGTTCAAAAATAAACAAAGTGAATCAATGCTGTTACAAGTAAGAATAGTAGTTTCCCTGGGAGAATTGGGCAGTAGTGTCTCAAAGGAGGACAGGGGGACTTTGGGGATGATACTCATGTTCTGTTTCTTTATCTGGGTGCAAGCTACAAGGATGTTTTTAGGCTGTGAAAATTCATTTAGTGCTCACTTCAGCAGCACATATACTAAAATTGGAATGATATGGAGAAGATTAGCATGGCCCCTACATCAGAATGACAGGCAAATTTGTGAAGTGTTCCATATTTTTTGAGGGGAAGTAGGACTGATTTAAAATCACAGTGATGGTAGGGACCATCTTCTTTCCACCCAGATCAGATTGCAACCCTAGCTTAGGCTCTAACCCTACCTTCAGAAGGGAGGAATCTGGGGGAAGCTGCAGCAGCCTCCCTGAGCAACCACAGGCACTTGTGCCCCACATGGACTAGACTGATGTGGAAACCTGTAGGTCATCTATGATCTCTACAGAATAGGAGAGGGGTGGTGTTTCCTCATCCTCTCCAGGCAACTACAGGCACTTTTGGCCCACACAGACTCAATTTTTGGACACATCTGTGGCTCCATCCTTGCTTCTGCCAGAGCAAGAGGAGGGACAGTACTCCCTCACCCTTTGAGGGCAAGTGCAGCTGCTTTCGGCCCACATAAACTAGATTATTGGGCACATTAGTAGCTCCATCCCCACCCCCAACAGAGCAGGAGGAGGGACAGTGATCCCTCACTCCCTGCAGTGGCTTTTGACCTGCATGGGCTAAATTGCTTGGCATACTGGCAGGGGAGGAAGGGGAGTAGAGCTCCATCAGTCTCTTGACAACTACAGATGGTTTCGCCAGCACAGCTTGGATTACTGCACACAGATGTGACTCTGTTCCTACTCCTGGCAGGGGAGAAAGG
The DNA here is from genome assembly GCF_030445035.2 of Dasypus novemcinctus. Taxonomy (NCBI): domain Eukaryota; kingdom Metazoa; phylum Chordata; class Mammalia; order Cingulata; family Dasypodidae; genus Dasypus; species Dasypus novemcinctus. The sequence goes on from NC_080696.1 coordinate 10,445,840, forward strand.
TGAGAGAAGCTTCATTGGCTCCTGGGGCAATGAGGGCAGCATCACCCTCTATGGCATACAGTACCAACTGCATCCTTGCCTCCTATTCCACAACTGGCAAGGGAGAAAGGGCAAGAAACAGATGAAAAAGAGCTGAAAACATTCAGATTGGCTAAATATGAGCCACTATAAAGTTCCAAATTAAGTTGAACCAAGTAAAAAAGAGGGGCTTTCACACAAAGCCAATCAAATAGAAAGCCCTAAACTAAAGAGAGAAAAGGGACAAAGAATACATTCATCTATTAAATCATATGCTGAGACACCAACAAAAATTTAAAATTCATACCAAGTTACAGGAAGGTGTGACCAGTCAAAGGAACAAAATCAGCCTCCAGATGGCAAAAAGGAGTTGAGTCAATTAATCACAGATGGCCAAACAAATCTCCTTAATAAATTCAATGAAATGACTAAAGAGATTAAGGACATCAAGAAGACAATGGGTGAGCACAAATAATTTGAAAGCATATATAGAAAAATAGCAGACCCTGTGGAATGGAAAACCCAACAAATGAAATAAAAAGTACACTAGAGACATATAACAGCAGATTTGAAGAGGCTGAAGAAAGGATCAGTGAGCTTGAAGACAGGGCCTCTGAAAGTGAACATACAAAAGAACAGATAAAGAAAAGATTGAAAGAAATTGAACAAGCCTCAGGAAACTAAATGATGGCAAGAGATGTCCAAAAATATGTGTCATGGGTTTCCCAGGAGAAGAAAAGGGGAAGAAGGAATATTTGAGAAAAAAATGGTAGAAAATTTCTCAACCCTATTGAAGGACATAGATATTCATGTCCAAGGCGCACAACATACTCCCATCTGAATAAATATGAATAGACCTATTCTAAGACACATACTAATCAGAATGTCAAATGCCAAGGATGGAGAAAGAATCTTGAGAAAGGTAAGAAAAAAAGAGATTCATCACATACAAGGGATACCCAATAAAAATTAAGTACTGATTTCTCATCAAGAACCATGGTGGCAAGAAAACACAGGTATAATATGTTTAAGATACTGCATGGGAAAAATTGCCAGCCAAAACTTTATATCTGGGAAGACTGTCTTTCAAAAATGAGGATCAGTTTAGAATATTCACAGATAAACAGAAACAGACTTTGTAACAAAGAGACTGGCTTTGCAGGAAATACTATAGGGATTGACACAACCTGCAAGTAAAATACAGGCAGAGAGAGATGCTTGGAAGAGAATCTAAACATGAAGATCATATGACTAAAAATAACTAAAAGTGTAAAAAGAGTGGTGGAAACAAGATATGACAGACAAAACTCAAAGATCAATGTGGGTTAAGCAAGAATTGCCTTTAATAATAACACAGAATGTTAATGGCTTCAACTCTCCAATCAAAAGACACAGACTAGCAGAAGGGATAAGAAAATATAAGCCATCTATATGCTGCCCTCGGGGGACTCACCTTAGACCCCAGAATACAAAAAGATTTAAAATGAAAGACTGAAAAAAGATTTTCCTCTCATGGAGTAACCAAAAAAAAAAGCTGGAATAGCTATATTTATATTAGATGAAATAGACTTTACAAGCAAAGCTGTTATTAGAGATAAGGAAGGTTATTATATACTAATAAAACAGGCAATTAACTAGGAGAAAATAACAATCGTAAATGCATACTGTATTAGTCAGTCAAAGGGGTGCTGATGAAAATACCAAAAATTGGTTGGTTTCTACAAAGGGTATTTATTTGGGGTAGGAGCTTACAGTTACCAGGCCATAAAGCATAAGGTACTTCCCTCACCAAAGTCTATTTTCACATGTTGGAGAAAGATAATTGCCAATGTCTGCAAGGGTTCAGGCTTCCTGGGTTCCTCCCTTCCTGAGGCTTGCTTCTCTTTTCTCTATATGCTTACTTCCTTGGGTTACAGCTTAAGGCTTCAGCATCAAACTCTAACATCAAAACTCCAGCATTAAAACCCCTCAACTCTGTTCTTTGCCATGCCTTTTATCTGTGAGTCCCAACCCACCATGGGGCAGGGACTCAATGCCCTAATGACATGGCCCAATCAAAGCCCTAATCATAATTCAATCACACCCAAGTACAGACCAGATTACAAACATAATCTAGTATCTATTTTTGGAATTCATAACTATATCAAACTGCTACACATGTGTAAAGGTGGAGTGGGCATCACCATCCCAGAATCCTCAGGATTGGGGAATGAACTATGGACTAAAGTAGACTTACTGGTATTCTACTATAGAGTCATTGTGATTCCAGCAATGGAAAAAACTTTATCACTGATGTAGAGGCAGTGGCCACTGGAGGTTTTGAGGGCAGTGAGAAGGAAAAACAGGCATAATATGGGGGCAGTTTCAGGACTTGGGAATTGCCCTGAATGGCATTGCAATGGCAGATACAAGCCATTATATTTCTTGTCATAACTTACAAAATTGTCTGAGAATGAGTGTAAGCTACAATGTAAACTGTAATCCATGCTTAGTGTCAATGCTTCAAAATGTGTTCATCAATTGCAATGAATGTACCACACTAATGAGTGATGTTGTTAATGTGGGAAAGTGTGGGAGATGTGGGAAGTGAGATATGTGAGAATCCCTTATATTTTTATGTAACATTTATATAATCTAAGTTTCTTTAAAAATTAATTAATTAATTAGAAAAATGTATATGAACCTTACCAGGATGCCCCAAATTACATGAGGCAAACACTGGCAAAACTGAAGGGAGAAATAGATACCTTACATTAATAGTTGGAGACTTCAGTACTCCACTTTCATCATTGGATAGATCATCTGGGCAGAGTTGGAGGACTCTCAGTTCTGGACTTTAAATCATATTGCCTAGCTACAGTGGTAAGAACAGCATGGTATTGACATAAAGATAGACAGACCAATGGAACCAAATCAAGAACTCAGAAATAGACCCTCACATCTGCAATCAAGTCATTTTTGACAAGGCTGTCAAACCCATCCAGCTGGGGCAGAATAGTCAATTCAACTAATGGTGCTGGGAGAACTGGATATTCATAGTCAAATGAAAAAAAGAGGACCCACTCACACCATATACAAAAATTAACTCAAACTGCATCAAAGACCTAAATATGAAAGTAAGAACCATAAATAGCCTAGAAGAAAACGTAGACAAACATCTTCAAGACCTGTTGGTAGGTGGGGGTTTCTTAAACCTTACACTGAAAGCATGAGCAATGAAAAAGAGCAAAGGATAAATGGGACCTCCTCAAACTTAAATACTTGTGCTTCAAAGGACTTTGTCAAGAAGGTGAAAAAGCACCCACTCAATGGGAGAAAATATTTGGAAACCACATATCTGATAAAGGTTTGATTTCTACTCTGTATAAAGAGATCATACAACTCAACAACAAAAAAGAAAGCAGTCCAATTTAAAAATGGGTCAAAGACTTAGATATTTTTTCCAAGAGGAAATACAAATGGCAAAAAAGCACATGGAAAAGTATTCAATATCACTAGCTGTTAGGGAAATACAAATCAAAACTACAATGAGGGAAGTGGTTGTGACTCAACTGATAGAGCATCCACCTACAATATGGAGGGTTTAGGGTTCGACACTCAGGGTCTCCCGACCCATGTGGTGAGCTGGCCCATGCACAGTGCTGCCACATGCAAGGAGTGCCATGCCACACAGGTGTGCCCACGTGCAAGGAGTGTGCCCCGCAAGGATAGCCGCCCTGTGCCAAAAAAAGCCCAGCCTACCCAGGAGTGGCGCCGCACACATGGAGAGCTGATGCAGCAAGATGATGCAACAAAAAAAGTGACATAGTTTCCTGGTGCCTCATGAAAAGAATGCAAGCAGACACAGAAGAATACACAGTAAATGGACACAGAGAGCAGACAATGGGGGGGGGTGGTAACGGGGAGAGAAATAAATAAAATCTTTTAAAAAAACAAACTGCGAAGAGATATCATCTTACACATCATGGAATGACCATTATTTAAAAAAATAACAGAAAACAACAAGTGCTGGAGAGGATGTCCAGAAACAGGAACGATCCTTCACTGTTGGTGGGAGTGCAAAATGGTACAGCCTCTGTGTAGGACAGTTTGGCAGTTCCTCAGGAAGCTAAATATAAAACTGCCATATGATCCAGCAATCCCTGTACTAGGAATATACGCAGAAGAACTCAAAACAGTGATGCAAACAGACATTTGCACACCAATATTCATAACGGCATTATTCACAATTGTCAAAAGATGGAAAAAATTCAGGTGTCCGTCAATCAATGAGTGGATAAACAAAACGTGGTATATACCTATGATGGAATACCATGCTACCGTAAAAAGAAATGATATTAACATATATGATAATATTGATGAACCCTGAGGACATAATTCTAAATGAAATAAGCCAGGCACAAAAAGACAAATATTGCATGGTCTTACTAATACGAAATAAATAGAAAGAAAAAACACAGGTGTTAAAACCTAGCCCATTCAGTTGGCTTGACTTTAAAATTGTGGAACTGGATAGAGTTGATGGTATCACATTAGAATGAGTATAACTAACACGGCTGGTTTATAAATGGCATTGTGGCTGCAAGGGGTAGTCTAAGGATATAACTGTCAATTGAAAGAAAGCTAGGGAATAATTCAGGGATTGAATAACATAGTGAATTCAGATATGGGTGAGGATTATGGTTAATAATACAAATACAAGAAAGTTCTTCAATGAACTATAACTAATGTATGTCACTATTACAAGGTGGTAAGAATATAGTGATGCGCGGGAAAGATACACTTAATGTAACCTATGGACTATAGTTCACAGCAATATTTATTTTAACAGCAATATTGTAATATTCTTGTATCAGTGTCAAAGAAGATACTGTATCAATGTTAAAGGTCCATAACAGGGGTTATGGATTTTTTCTTTTGGACTAAGGAAAATGTTCAAAGGTTTTCTGGGGAGATGAAAATGAGAGCCACTGAGTGCACACTTAGGATAGAATGACAAGGCATGTGCAGTGAGCCATGTGGTGGAAGGTGGACTGTGGTTAACAATGCAAATAAGAGAGTGTTCTCTCATAGACTATAATAAAAAATGTACAATAATAATACATAGTGTTTATAATAGGGGCTGTATGGAAAAACGTACCAAGCATATGCTATCTACCATAGTTAGCAGTAATAGTCTGATGATATGCTTTCATAATCTGTAGCAAATGTTCCACAACAATGTAAGGTGTTGGTGGAGGGAAGGAGTGATGATTGGGAATTCTGCACATTATGCATGATTGTTTTGTAAGCTTATAACTTCTCCAATAAAAAAATTTAAAAATTCATTTAGTTTCATACTTCTGATTTGCATGCTTTTATATTTGTATACTTCAACAAAAGGTTTAAAAATTAAAATTAAACAGTGAGTCAAAGTAATATGATGTTAGGAAAATCTGGTTGTCTTACAAATAGTGGACACTCTCCCTGTAGCTGAATCAGTAAATTATGATCTCTGAAATTCAGTTTCCTCATTTTAAAAATGAGGATAATGATATCTGTTTTGTCTATTCATAGAGATGACCTGAAAATCAAGTGAGTTAATGGGAATTAAAAAAAGAAGCTTTGTAAACTGAAAATGTATGCATGCCAAAGGTATTCTTTTTGGAACAAAGGCAAAAGGGGTTTTACTTTTAATTTTTAAATGATTTTGCACTGTTAAAAAATAAATCCCTTTGTGAAATGATAGTAATTTTAAGTGTTTTGGATCAAATTTTAAAAGCAGGTTTGTCAATTATATAATGGTTTTTAATGTACCCAGATCGTTGCTTTTATTTCAGGAAACAGAAAATTACATGATAGCTTGTAAATGGCACATTCATTTTCACACACTGAGAAGGCTTGAAAAGTGAAAGGTCCACCTATAATGCAGGAACTCAAATTTAATGGCATCAGATGATACATAATTTGATTCATTCAACCAAATTTCCAGAAATTAATCACTGAATGTCAGTATCTTTCTGTCCTCAATGACTTGGTGCGTCAAAAGAAAACTGTCCTTTTTGCAGTAGCACTACTTACCAATAACAGTTGGTTCAAGGGACTTAGCATTTCAATCCAATACTCAGCATCTGGAAACATTTTAAAAGGTCAGATCGCTATTCCCTTATTCAATTTAGTAAAGTTTTGCAAAATGTAATGAGTGCCCTTTCTGTGCGTCCCAACCTGCTTAGAGGCACCTTTAGAAATCAAGGGAAACTTTGTTAGCATAAAAATTGCGAGTGAAGATTGGGAAAGGTGATTGCGATGTGTGAATGCAGCTTCTTGCTCTTCCAGTGCTGTTTCTCTAAATTTCTCAGCAGTGTCATAATTTTCCTTTGGGAACAGCTCTTTGTGAGGGGTGGGGTGGGGGGATTGCCCTGTGCATTGTATGACATTTAGCAGCACCCCTCACCTCTACTCACCTGATGCCAGTATCACCTCCCCGAGAAGTGACAGCCAAGAATGTTACCAGCCATTGCCTCCTGGGCCAGGATGGGGTGGCGTTGGGGGGTAAATTTTCCTCCAATTGAGAACCGCTGCTCTAGATGGATCCCTGCTAACACCTTGGTCTTCAAATCTTCTCCTAGATGCCGATGCCTTTGTAAAGTTTCTCCCAAATTTCTGGTAATATTTTGGGTGTAAAGTGTCCTGCTGGAGGGTGGGCCAATATTCTGGTGGTCTGGCAAATTCCACATTGTGCTCTATGCACCCTGGGCACCACGGGGTGCTGTCTAAGTACCTTTTTCACAGCATTTACCTCAGTTGAGAGTATTGAGTTTTTAGAGAATCAAGGGAAAAGGCAATTCTTGAGGGGAATGAAGCTCATATTCGTATGCCTGGGAAGGGACTTCATGATGCCACTTCCTTTCCCTGTGTGCCTGGCACGGACCAGTGTTGCCCTGCTCACGTCCCCTCATATGTCCAGGTACAAGAGCCTGACTTACAGTTACCAGCAACTGAAATGCTTTGATTTTTCTTTCTGGCTTCAGAACAACACTCCTCATATGAGCAGGGATTGCCTGAAAGTGCTGGTAAATCCACTGCCCTGCAAGCAGCCCCAGCCTTTGAAGAGTGAGCGCTAGTGGACCCTGCTCCCAGCTCCCTTGATCTTCAAGAGAGAGAACTCTGAGGTGCGTGTTCTATGCTGGCTTCCATGGGTACCCCCGCAGGACTGAGCTCGAGTTTTCCACTGAGACAACTTGCTTTATAACACACCCTTCATTTGCTGCCTCCCTTTCAGTAGTTCACTTTTGTCACTTCTCACCAGTGTTTCCAAACAAATCAACTGCTTGAACTCACATCCTTGGTTGGGGCTTTAGTTCTGGGAAAAACCAGAGTGCGAGGGTGTGGTGGGGTGGGGCTGTCACATGGTGTTCCTGTCACCCCAAAGCCATGACACCATCCTTGGAGAACCAGAATCCACAGGGCTTCTTCTGGGTCAAGTTATTATTTGATCAGAAAGAACATCTTCTCAGCTAAACTCAAGAGGATTTGGTCTTTCTTTCCTTATGGGGATTTATACAGAAATAAAACGTTTTAAAGAACAAACAGTATAGCATAACCAGGTGGTGTTTTTTTAGTCTATTTTTTGTCATTTACTCATCTAGGCACAAAATGTTCCACGGTAATTCAGAGCTCTATGAACTGTAATTTACTCTTATAAGGTTATAATCTAGTAACAAATAACGTCAATGCCTAAAGGGAAAAAGAAAAAAAGAATTCTATAGGACTCTGAAACCCCACAGATGCCAAATGAGTAACCCCAGAAAAGGCTATGTACTTGTTTTATTTCTTAAAACATAGCTTAGTCATAGTCCCAACTGGTAAAATACAATGCCTTTTACTTTTTTTTTCTTTTTTTAGGTACTGGGGATCAGGGATTGAACATGGGGCCTCCCACGTGGGAGGTGGGCACTCTGCTTGAGCCACATCTATTCCCGCCTTTTACTTTAATGACTGGTTTTAAGACTCTTTCTATACATAACTTTTCAGTATGTTTTCCTCAAAATTCAACCAGGAATGGTTGAGTGTAATGACTCAAGACATTGTGGAATGCAGTGAAAACCACAGGTGTGAATTACAAATGTTGAATGGACAACTGACGGGTAGGAAATGAGCATTTATAAATATTGTATGCATATGAGCCTATAGCTTCTTTATCTTCTTGAACTTAGGGTTAGTATTTTCAGAAAAGGTGTAGCATTTAAACCTTATTGGAACTCAGTAGAGTGCATGCACATTACATTTGGTTACTGGCTGTTTGAGCAAATATTTTCTTCATTTATATCATTTATCCATGTAATCAAATTTTTAAAAAGTTTTTGAAAGCATGAAAATTAATGAACCATAAAGAATGGTTCTAACAAACTGGAGGCTAATAAAACTTAGAGAAAGAAAGATCCAGCTTACAAAAAGGTGGGGATAGTTAATACTGCAATGGTTAAGACAGATAAGAAATATTGCAGGGTGAGAACCAATGGAAATGAACAGAATAGAACATGATAAAACTAATTAAATAAAACACTGAACATGGGAGATGGCAGGCACTAATGCCTGTATCCAGGCCCTTTGGTAGTGTCCTCCCATTTGATGCTGAGATGACCCATGTGACTTACTTTGACCATTGGGGCCATGGCAAGTTGATGCAATCTGGGACCTTGAATGTGCTTGCGCATTTTGAAAAATCACCAGTCCTCTAAAAGCAAGTCTGAGCTAGTCTACCAGAGGATGAGAACCATATGGAGTAGAGCTGGGCTGTTGGTCCAGCTGAGGCTATCCTAGACCAGCCACCAGGCCACCCACCAGCTACACGGAAATGCTTGAGAGAGCCCAGACAAGATTAGCAAAGTCTGGCTCAGATCAGTAGAGCTGCCCAAAAAACCTGTAAATTTGATGGGAGTCATAAAGGTTGTTGTTTTAAAGTCGCCAAAACTTTACTCAGTAATAAACAACTGATCTGTTAGGTATGGATAATCAATAACCAGCAGGCTAGAAAACAAGATGGGAAATTCTTTCCATGAATGTGGGTTAGTGCTAAATCCCAGCAACTGGATAATGTTCTCAAGAATTAAATATGTCAACTAAATGTAGGCATGATAGAAAGGTTTCATGACCTCACTGTCAGAGCAACTTTATTAGGAGATTTGCTAAACAAATGTGCAGTAAATAATCCCAAGAACATAAACAGAAGTACAGTTCAACAGTTCACATCAAATGCTGAGATTAAATCTTAACATTGAATGGTCCATGTTGCATTTGAACCCACGTCAGATTTACCAAAGCAATGGAATTTTATTTGCAACTATTAACTGCATTAAGGTATAGTAGTGGCATACATATGCTATACATGCTATAAATGCTTTACCACCAGTATATTGCAGCATGCATTTTTAAAAGTATTTTTTATTTGTTTTTAGAAGATACATAGATCACACAAAATGTTACATTAAAAAATATAGGAGGTTCCCATATGACCCACTCCCCACACCCCCATTTGTCCCACATCAACAACTTCTTTCATTAGTGTAGTATATTCATTGCAATTGATGAGTACATTCTAGAGCACTGCTACACAGCATGGATTATAGTTGACACTGTAGTTTGCACTCTCTCCCAGTCCATTCAGTGGGTTATGGCAAGACATATAATGTCCTGCATCTGTCCCTGCAACATCATTCAGTACAACTCCAAGTCCTGAAAATGTCCCCATATCACACCTTCTTTTCCCTCTCTCTGCCTTCAATAACCTCCATGACCACTGTCTCCACATCAATGATATAATTTCTTCCATTGCTAGAGTCACAATAATTCTATAGTAGAATACCAGTAAGTCCACTCTAATCCATATTTTTCTTTGTGTTTCTTCATTTTTTATTATCTTTTTTAAAAGATATAGATCACACAAAATGCTACGTTAAAAAGTATAAAAGGGGCGGTGGACTTGGCCCAGTGGTTAGGGTGTCCGTCTACCACTTGGGAGGTCCGTGCTTCTAACCCCGGGGCTCCTTGACCAATGTGGAGCTGGCCCATGCGCAGTGCTGATGCGCGCAAGGAGTGCCCTGCCACGCAGGGGTATCCCCGCGCTGGGGAGCCCCATGTGCAAGGAGTGCACCCCATAAGGAGAGCCACCCAGTGCGAAAAAAAGTGCAGCCTGCCCAGGAATGGCGTCACACACATGGAGAGCTGACACAATAAGGTGATGCAACAAAAAGAAACACAGATCCCCGTGCTGCTGACAACAATAGAAGCGAACAAAGAAGATGCAGCAAATAGACACAAAGAACAGACAACCAGGGCGGTGGGAGGGGGGGCGGGGGGGAGGGGAGAGAAATAAATAATAGATAAATCTTAAAAAAAAAGTATAAGAGGTTCCCATATACCCCACTTCCCACACTCCCCTATTCCTCCCACATGGACAACTTCTTTCATTAGTGTCCACTATCCTGAGGACCCTGGGGTGGTGATGCCCACTCCACCTCTCAGTTGAGAGGGGGCTTTGATTCCACACATCCGGTGGATGGGACTCTTGTGCCCGCAAGGGACTCTTGGTTCCTGGGTGTGGTGGTCGTCCATCCTCACCTCCCTGTCAGCTGACCTGGGTGAGTCCAACGAACTGGAGAGTAGGTACAGCATGTTTTTTAAAGCTATTGGTTTTTAGTAAAGCAAATAGGGAACAATTGTCACTGATTTCATAATCCTAAAAGTGTGATAGTGCTTTTCTTAAAGATGTAAATAGGGGCAGATGTGGCTCAAGCAGTTGAGCACCTGCCTCCCACATGGGAAGTCCTGGATTCGGTTCCTGGTGCCTCCTAAGTAGGACATACAAACAATGGGCAGACATTGAGCAAAACAAATGAGCAGGGAGTGGGTGTGGCTCGAGCAGTTGCATGCCTGCCTCCCACATGGGAGGTTGTGGATTTGGTTCTCAGTGCCTCCAGAAGAAAAAACAGACAATGAGCAAACAGATGAGGGAACCACGGGGGGGAGGGGGCAATGTAAATAAGCTAGATTTGTGATTCTCAAACTTTTCTACATATTATAATCTCCTGGGGAGCTATGAAAACATCCTAGTTGCCCAGGCTGCATCCCAGACTCCAAACACTGGAATCTGGGGCTGTGACTCAGGCATCAGTAAGTTTTCCAGGTTTCTTTTTTTTAAAGATTTATTTATTTATTTCTCTCCTTCTCCTCCCCCGCCCATTGTCTGTTCTCTGTGTCTATTTGTTGTGTCTTCTTTGTCCGCTTCTGTTGTTGTCAGCGGCACCAGAATCTGTTCCTTTTTGTTGCGTCATCTTGCTGCGTCAGCTCTCTGTGCGTGCAGCGCCATTCCTGGGCAGGCTGCACTTTCTTTTGCGCTGGGCAGCTCTCCTTATGGGGCGCACTCCTTGCGCATGGGGCTCCCCTACATGGGGGACACCCCTGCGTGGCAGGGCACTCCTTGCGCGCATCAGCACTGCGCGTGGGCCAGGTCCACACGGGTCAAGGAGGCCCGGGGTTTGAACAGCGGACCTCCCAAGTGGTAGACGGATGCCCTAACCACTGGGCCAAGTCTGCTGCCCATGTTTTTCAGGTTTCTCTGGTGATTCCAATGTGCATACAAGTTTGAGAACCAGAGACCTAGTCCTAGAACTGTAGTGTCTACTATGATAACCAAATTAGTCAGATGTGGCTATTAAGCATTTGAAATGAGGCTAGTCTGAATGGTGTAGTATGTGTAAAATCCCAACCAGAGAGTCCAAAAATGTAGTATAAACAATGTAAAATGTCTCATTAATAAATGTTTATATTGATTACATGTTGAAATTACAATATTTTGGATTTATTGGGTTAAATAAAATATATTTGTTAAAGTTATGTTCACCTACTTCTTTTTACTTTTTTTAAATGTGTCTTCAAGAAAATTCAGTTATACCTGTGGCTCAGATTTCTTTCTATTGGACAATGCCAACCTAGACTGTCCCACTAAACTAGGATATTAATTATGGAAATGATTATTTTAATATTCATTTCAGTGTAAAAAAAATTGCCTAAAAAGGTATGTGTTTATATTCTAGAAAACTCTATATAATGTACTGTGAAAGGTTTATTTTTAAAGAAGGCACCCTTGGTAACTCAATACTGGGTTTGTTGTACTGTTTTTCTGGTTTTGTTGTTGCTTATGCAAAAAATATTATATGCACTTAATTTTTATGACTAGACTCAATTTAATATTTTAAATTTTACATGGATGTAAAGTTCATTTAGGATTCATGATAGCGGCATACTTAAAATGTGCAAAAGCCATCTTATTAAAAAGTGTATGTCAATCCATCACATTGTCCATGGAATAAAATATTAAAAGCACCAGGGTAGAAATAGAAAGATAGGGGAGGTTGAACCTGTAAAGAATAGCTGATACTGTGCCCCTAGCCATTTCGTTAAATTTTGATTTTCCATGATAAAATTTTCTTGGAGTAAGAAATACATATATTGCCATCCTCCTTATTGAGTGGCCAATATTCCACTTGTGATACTTAGGTTGCAGTCTTTTAAATAGCGTTAATAAAAAGAAAGACCATGGCAAGGAGAAAGCTGCATAGGAACAGATAGGGTAGTGCTAATTGTGTTTTATGTCTAATTTTAAACCATTTAGTGCTAGCACATTGGTTAAATTATAAGGCACCATTCCAAGGTTTATAATTAAAAAAAAAAAAAATCTGGCCCAGGATGTATTTTAACTTATTTCACGTCTCCTATTATCACATTATTCATCAAATGATAATTATCATCCATGGCTTGAGGCCATTCCCTTCAATTTTATTAAACTCTTCCTTTTTCTAGCATAAGGTTTCCTTTAATCCCAGATTAATTTACTTCCCAGTCATTGTGACAAAGCTCATGAAAGAATATATTCAAATTCTCATAACAGCATATCAACCTGACTATTTAAAGGTTACTAAAACGCGGTCTGTCCGTCCCCACCCCCATCCCTTGTCTTTGTCAGTCCCAGAGCTGGCCTGCTCTGACCCATGGAGGGCCATTTCATTTACAGCCAAGGGAAAAAGGGCGTCATAAGTCAGTTAGGGCTGGTCACAGGACAAGCCCAGTGGTTATCTCTGACCAACCTTGTTCATGTTTCCAAGTCAACCATTCCTCGTCCTTTTATAAACCTAGCCCCCACCTTTTTGTTATTTTCAGGTTGAGATTTTATGTCTTTTCCCCATACACCTCCATTATGCCAGGGAAATTTATCTCACTTGTGTTTTGTTTTGTTTTTTTTAATTCTAAAATTTTTCCTTTAAATAGAACAGCCATGGCAGCAAAGAAAGAGAAAATAAAGGAAAGAGAAGTTTTTATGTTTGAATGGATCATAAATGTCTCTCCGACCTCACCCTCTCTGAGACAAACAAGTCAGAAAAATGACAATGCTCATTTATATGATATAGAGGATTCCATAAACACAATGATTCGGTGTTTTATCATGTACCTACTATGTGAGATTGGGAATAATTTCAAAATAGGCTCTTCCTAGGCTTCTCCTTCCTAGCACCAAGTTGAGTGGGTTGAACTGGAACTTCACTTGGAACAAACTGTTCAGACGTGAATTTGTGCCTCTGCTTTGCACGTTTAATGTTCTAGGACACAGCTAGGGTCGGTCTTTAATTCATAGCCAGCTGGGGCATTTTTTGCATGTAATTAAAATACACAAATGTACTTATCGCCTCTTCAGTGTGTCAGAGCTAGGAAGATCAAAATTTTCTTTTACCTTTTTCATCAGTTTTTAAAATTTAGTATTATTGCTTAATGAACAAAGAAAATGCTTTCCAAGTACCAATATCCAGACTCTCCCTTCTTGGTTTTTGCCTCTGGTGGTCTCATAATAGTTGCCATTTATTCAGACCCTATTGTGCTGGATGCTTTATTCACTTCAATTTAATTTTTTCATTACCTCAGAAATTAAAGACGGTAAGCACGACTGTTTTCAATAGAAAGGCCCACCTGAGCCAGTGCCACAAAGGAGAAACGCATCTCTCAGTGAGAAGGGGATTTATTGCGAATGCACAAGCAAGGAACTGGGGGGGTCGTCCTCAAACCAGTTCAAAGTGAGAACGGGAACTAGGGTTTTTGTAGGCAAAGAAAGAGGTGGCAGAAGAAAACCGAGTGAAAGAAAACCAAGTGATAAGGTTCCATCTTCCAGGAGTTTTGTGACGAGGGTATGTGCAATTTCTCAGTCCTGCATTGTCTCAAGCACGTTCTACTAGTGCTCGGTTTCAGCGGCTAATTAAGCACAGTTTAAATATTGCCTGGCCACAAGGTCTCCATGACTCCTTTCTCAGCCCACTGCTCAACAGCGTCAAGCTTTTTTGTCTCTGAGGAAAGTTACAGATTTACTGGGTCATTAGGTACTCCTGACACCACTCAGTCTGGTTTTGCTTTAAGATGTAATCTTATTCCTGTAAGCAGAAGTGAGAAGTTCTGGTTAATAGCCTTCAGGGAACTAAGAAGAAAGAGTAAATTTCTAAAATTAGATTAATGGAAAATGATCTCAGTGATGTCTGGGACAATCCAGAGTCACTTAGGTGAAGAACTTTTAGTAAGTGTATTTTCTAGTTATCAAATATAACCCTTATTTTTCAGATGAGAATTGATTTACTTAATCTTCATAACCTTGCAAGGTAAATATTATGATCTCATGTTACAGATGAACTTACTAAGGCTCACAGATGTTCTGTAATGTCCCCAAGATGACAAAGCGTATTACCTGTTAAATGGGTTTTTGTGTTTCAAAGCTCACGTGTCTTTCACTATATCATACTCTCTCTCAAATGAACAGTTTTTCAAATGAGCAGAAATAAGCTCTTCCAAAGCCAGATTCATACTGAAAGAAGCATTTAGTGACCATACCTTTATGTTGTATAGACCTAGTTTACTCACTAATAAACATTCACAAAGTAGGATGATCTAATCTAATGAGGGTTCATGTTAAATAGGCCTACTCTGAAAGAGGCAGTGACAAAGCTTCCCAATCATACTGCTCTTCACCATCTCTGGAAACTTCCATTCTTTCCATTTCCCATGACAACACTTGAAGTTAGGATCCTACTCGCTCTTACCTACAACAGTTAAAACATTTCTAGTGTCTGGATCTTTGTCTTTATGCTACTATGTTCTGTTTTCACTCAAACCATTAAACTCATCCCCAAATCTTCGGTGCCTTCCAATTACTCACTGAATAAAGCAGGAATTTTGGGCTATTAAAGATCATTTCTAGATAAGCTTCAAGTACCCATCCAGCCACCGTTTTCACCCTCATTATGACCAACACACTCGTGTTAAAATGGTCCCTTAAAAGAGGGTTCCTGGGCTCACATATTTTTTGATCTTTTTGTTACTATGCCTTTGTGTTCTCTTTTCTCCTGAGATGAACTTATCTTCTCATTCCAATTCTGCCTATCCTTCCAGGTTTCTCAAAGTAGCCTTTTAGGATCACCCCAACAAAAAGCATCTCTCCTTCCAGTCTCTTAAGAGTGTGATTAAAGTTTGCAGTTTCAGGCACTGCGTGATGTCTATGTGCTCACCCTGCTCATTTGTGCGAAGAGCGGGCTGGACTCAGTGCTCGACAAGGAATCCCAAAGCCAAGTGCAATCTGGAGCCACTTTCGAGGATGCCCTGTACCCCGCACAGCGGCTCTGACCTAGTAAGTGCTCAGTAAGTGTTTACTACACTAATTGATGAATGAAACAGAGAAGAAATCTGCACTTTGTGGGACAAAGGCGAAGGCGCCTCCCCTGGGGGGAATTTCTGGCCTCCCTTCATCTATCTTCCTCCTCTCCATGGGTCCAGGGCCCCCGCCCAGCGCTGCCGGACCTCAGCGAGGGGTTGCCACTGCGCATGCCCCGTATCCAGGGCCGCCTCTGGGCGCGCTTCCAGGCGGCAGCTCCCGCTCCCGGCGCCCGGGCGCGCGCGCGCGTCCCCGCGGAGCGTGCCCTGCGTGCGGGTGCCCGCCGAGCCCGCCGGGCGCTGGATCCCCGAGTGCCCGGGCCGGGGTCTGAGGAGCGGGCACCGGGCCGGGGTGGCGAGCGGCGTCGGCCGAGGCGCGGAGGAGCGCGGGCGGTGAGTGAGGGCGCCGCGAACGGGCAGGCGGGAGCCTCCGCGCGTGCGCAGCGCCGGGCCGACCGGCCAGGGGCGCGCGCCCGGCCGCGGGCTAGAGGGGCCGGGCCGGGGTCGCGGGCTGCAGCCGGGGCGTGCGGGCGCGCCCGGGCTCCTCGCTCCGGCCGCGCCGCGGCTTAAGGGGCGCGGCGGTCGGAGCGTGCCGGGCCCTTCCGGCGCCCCGGGCCATGGAGCGGGGCGAGCGGCGGCCGAGGGGGGCCGGGGAAGACCGAGAGGTCGGCCGTGGCTCGGGCCGGTCGAAGGGCGCCTGCGCGCCGCGCGACCCCCGAGGGAGGAGAACGGGGTCTGGGCAGGGGGCGCGGCCGCGGAGCCGGGGCGGCCAGGAGGGAGCCGGGGCCGCGCCCCGCAGCCCGTGAGGCGCGCGGCCGGAGACGCGAGCAAAGTTCCCCCAAGTAACTTTGGGGGGTCGCTGCCCGCGGGGTCCCGGGGTCCCGGGCCACAGAGCGCGGGGGCGCGCAGCCCCGGCGCGGCCGGCCCCCGGGGGTGGAGGGGGACGACGCCGCGGGGTCGCCTTCCTGCTCGTGCTCGAGCTGGTGCTCCAAGTTGTGCGCGGCGTTGGTGGCCCCGGCGCTCCTAGAATAGGTGGAGAAGTTTGGCTTTTTGGTCAGAAGGATGTCTGTTCTCTAGGAAGAAAAGGCTTATACGGCTTTTTTTTTTTTTTTACCTCAAAGAAAGTATTGTTGGGGCACGCCGGGGCTGCCCGTTTATCAGGCACCCTATTGTCCCGCGTGTGCTCGCCGAAAGCCGGCCTTTTCGATGACTAGCCTTAAAAAGACAAAGGGAGATGAGGGGGATTTCTCTCTCCCCACTCCCCGCCGCCTCGCCCAGTCGCGACATACAGTGGTTCCCAAACTTGGCTCCGCGGGAGAACCCCTAGGGAGCTTCCCAGACGCCGCGGGCCTGTTACGTCGCCGCGTCGGGACTGCAGAGCCCCCCAGGGGGGTCCAGGGGGTTCCAGGGGGTTCCAGGGGGCGGGCGGGCGTGCGCCCGCCGGGCTGGGGCCGCACGGCCGAGACTCGGGCTTCGCCAAGTGGCGTCCACCTTGCGATGGAGGGGTCATTTGTCCGCGGGCAGGAACTCGCCGAGGGTGACGCGTCCCACCGGGCGGGGAGGGAAGCGCCTCAGACGGCTCAAACTTCAGCTGAACTACGACGGCATCCCGCACGCGGAGCAGTGTGCGAGGGGTGTTCCGGGTTCCTGTTGCCACGGCTACCTCTGCTGCCCACCTGCCACCGCCGAGGACTTACTCCCCTCCCCGCTTTTTAAAGCCTCGCCGGAGCCCTCTCTGGCCCTCCCCCAGCTTCCCGGAGGGTCTCCCTCTCCCAAATTGTACTTTCCAAAAATTGTAGCCTCCAAAGGGTTACAGCCTGTTCCCATGGCAACCGGTCCTCCGGGGGAAGTGGGCGAGATCTCCTACCTTCGGCTTTCTGAGAAGGACTCTGTTCTGAAGAATATAAATCACTCAGTTCTTTGCCTCAGCGCAGGTAAAGGGGGACACGTTTACTTCCAGGTTTTCTTAGCACAGAGTCATTTGATCAGTGTAATTGTATCGGGTGATCCTGCTAGCAGCGATGTTCTCTCCGGATTATTCATTCCTTCCCAATCTTTGCAGTGAAGAACTTGTGAGTGTCAAAATGAGTTGGAAAAGTAGCTTCCTGAGCAGTTTTCCTTTGGGACACGCAGACCTAAGAGTTGTATGCATCGTTTCTCTCAAGTCCTAAGTAAGACCTTTTATATTTAAGAAATTTCCAAAGTGAAAAGTTGATAATTTGTGTCAAAATGTCACCATCAGCTTTTCAAAATTGCTTTATTCCTAGAAAGTACCTGGCTAGAGTTGTTCACATAAAGTTAAACCACTTGAAATATTATACCTTAATAAAGGAAAGGCATAGTCTACAAATTCACCTACACACTCCTTCCCCATCACACACATTCAAATAAACAGATCAGTTTTAAAAATGGCTCATTCTTTTTTGCTTAAAACTAATATTCCGTAGTGGTCTAATTACATTTGCCTAGCAAGGAATTGTTAAAACTGTTCTGAACAAAACAGTACAGAAATGTGCCATTTTCGTGTCTCAGGCTTTTGTTTAATTTTGTGGAACCTTTCAAAGTTTATTGGGTAATAATCAGAATTCAGTCAGTCAAGTCCAGAGTGCCCTTAGGATTCCAATGATTCTGGGCATGTGTTGGTAGCTGATGAGGTTTTCTTATCCAGATTTTCCTCATTTTTTTGTGTTAGTTAAATTGCAGTTGTCTGGGCTATCCAGCAAATTCTGTAAGGCTAATTCTTTATCCCATTTACTCTATGAGAATGGAATAATGATAGTGGAAACTTCCATTATTTGATGGACCTCCTAGTTCTACAGTAAGGCTCTTTTGCTAAGTTAGTAACCTCTTAACTTTTTTCTATGGCACATTAACTAATTTTACTCGTAGGCCTTCTCAATTAGTGTGTCTTTCAATCTAGTCACCCAGAAACAAATTCCTGGTAAGTGTGCCTTAATATGTAATTATTGATATCTCCTTTTTTTTTTTTTCCCCAAATTAAGCAACTGCAGTTGAAAATTTCTCTTGCATTTATGGCTTTAAACATTTGAAAAGAAAGTTATCCCCATTGTAGATATTTTGGGAATTACCTAAAAATACTAAGAAAATAAAAATCACAATCGTTTCATCCTGAAGTAAACACTTGTTAATGTGTGATGTGCTTCCACTTGGCACTTTTTATTTGCTTGTGTAGGTACCTTTTTAAAAAAACGTTGGTGCTTTATTTTTATCTGCAAGTTTAAATACTGACCTTTTACTTAACATTATATCTTGAACATTTCCTGTGCCCTTAAAACTTCTTTGAAATAGGGTTTTAATGATGGATATCCCAAGGTTGGTTTAACTAGTTTTCTATTGTTTGACATATAATTTCCAACTTTAATGGTTGAGAATATAGGTATTAAACTGAGGTGCAAATCCTAGCTTAGCCACTTCCTAGCTAAGTGACCTTAATTACCTAGTTCTTTAATTGTTGTTCTTTTACCCATAAAATGGGGGTAATACTGGTGGCTGCACCTTAGAGTTTTGGGGAGATGGAATGAACCAAATTGAGGAAGGCCCTCGGCCGGTGCTGGCGGGGAGAGTAGGCTTAGTAAGTCCTAGCAGACACAGGCAGGGCTGGGGGAAATGTCTCTGTCAGATAGTTACATGCTAAAGCTAGATTTATGGCCGCAGAGTTCCTGGGACAGGGAAGAACTCTTTTATGACTTGAGGGGTGTTGCCTAATTGCTGATACCCTGATACAATGCCTTGCATACTCTATGGTCTCCCCACAGTGTGTCAGTGCTTCAGTGTTTAATCTTTCCTCATTTTCTCCAAAAACATGATCTTATTATTATTTTGATTTATGTTTTTTGGTTACTAGTGAGATTAGCAATTTGTTCCTTTTGTTTGTTTTTCCCTTTGGGAGTTGCCTGTTTAGGTACTTTGTCCACTTTATCATTAATTTATGATTAAAAAAAAAAGAAATGGAATACCTGTTTTATATAAAGAGCATTGTGCCTTGATTGCATTTGCTGTGATTTTTTTCTGTACTTCATTTAAAAAAATTCTCTTTATGCTGTTTTTCCAAATAGCAACATATTTTCATTTTTAAGTGATTTAGGTCTGTCTTGCCCTTTATGATTTTTCCTTGTAAACATTTATGCTTAGAAAGCCCAAAGTTGAGGTAAATGAAACAACAAATTTGGAAATATATTTGGTTTTTATTATAATCACATGCAGCTATGAATTGATCTTGTGCAGTGCTCCCCATTTCCCTTAGCCAATTCTACCAGCACTGTTAAATAAATAGTCCACCCTTTCCGTATTGAATTGTGATCTTTCCTTTATTTGTTTTTAAGGTCTTGACCATTTTGGGGTCTGTTTTTTGTTTTAGGTGTTATTCATCTATACATTGGTTTCTATTATTAAAGACAGCTTTTTTCATTTAGATTTAAAATATATCTAAATATCTGGTATAGCAAGTCCCACTATTTTTAAAAAAATAATAATTATATTCACCTGCCCTTTCAGATAAGATTATTATTTTTAAATTAGTGCATGCATCTAGCTTTAAAAGTAAAAGAGCACTGAAAGGTTATGTGGTTGACCATTCCCTTTGCCCCTAGGCCCCCTTCAGCCATTCTTCCCAGTTTACTTCTCCTTCTCAGTTTTTCGCTGGCGGGTCTTTCCTCTTGGGCTGGTGTTCAGATTCATCAGTGTGTGCTCTTCCAGTGCCCAGGCCTGAGTAAAGGGGTCTAGCTGCCCGGGGTCTCAGGGTCTTCTTTGTATACTCACTTCTGGGAAGGTTCCATGCGCTCACAGTTTCCTAAGAGTTCTCTGTTTTACCTTCTGGAAGACAGGTCTCCATGGCCAGTGGTGTACGGTGAGGAGGTAGGGAGGGATCTAGGCATTTATCAGCCTTTGCTAACCTTATTTAGCCAGTTACCCTTTGTCCCCACTTGGTGAGCTCTTTGTGAATTATTGAATTACGCTGAGTAAACTGGAGCACTTTCCCCACTGCTGGTTTAGCTTTCTGCTTTTTCAGATCTGCTCAGACAGTTGCCACTTGTCCATATGCTTTACACTTGATTTTGTTGTAGTCTCTTCTCCAGTTCTTCAAGTCATTGGGTCTCTGTGTCTTCTAGAAAGATCTCTTTTCTGTCACGTTAGTAGGGTTTAAGTAGGGAGGGCGTAATTGGATATGTGTATATTAAACCTCCAGTCTTAACCTGGAAGCCTCTCTAGATGAATCCTTAGAACTAAAGAATACCAGCTGGGTTGCATTTTGGTCCTTTGGTCTTTAGAGTAGTCAGTGTTCCTGCTGAGGGACGTTAAGAGTTTTTAGACCTTTCATCTCTTGGCTGAGTTTTGTTATGTCATCTAAGCCCATGAATTTCCTGTTAGGGTTCTTCGTAGGTATTTCTCTTTTTTGTTGCTGTTGAGATGGTTCTTCAAATTGACTATTGTTGATATAAAATGGTTGCTTTATTTTTGTGTATTTATTTTATATCTTGTTCTTTTCTTATGTTGAATATTTTTATTTAGTAATTCTTTTTTAAAGTTTTTATTTTAAAAGATACTTTAGATTACATAAATAATACAGGGGATTCCCATATGCCCCTCATTCCCCCCCACTTTCTCATATTAGCATCATCTTTTGTTAGTGTGGTACATTTGTTAAAATTGATGAACACATACTGTAGCATTATTTACACTGAGAATTTGCAGTTTTTTCTCTCAGGATTTCTAGCTATGTAATCACTTGCAGATTATGGCACCAGTGTCTGTTTCATTCTAGTAATTATACCTTTTCTTTTAGCTTTATGGTAGTTTGCATTGGAGTTAGCATTGTGGAATGTTATAAAATGCTTCGGGAACATTATGATCAATTAAGTATGGCCAATAATATACAAACTCATATTCTTTATTTTAATAGGAAAAACTGTGGTACAATATTAGCTATTGGTTTATGATAGTTCCTCAACAGGACAAAAGAAATCTATCTTATTTCCAACTTATCTGGATATATATATGTATTTTTAAGGGACGAGAATTGGCTGTTAGCGAATGACTTTCAGCATCGCATTGAGGTTTCTTATCAACTCTACTGATGTGATTCCCAGGTATTAAGTTGAAGTTAAACCCTTTCTTTTGGGTAATTCTTTAGAAAAACAAATTCAGTTCCTTAGAAGATTGAAATAGGACATCCTGTTCAGTACATAGTGATGCCTTCTTGGGTGGGGTGGGAAGAGGCAGTCAGCAGGGCTTTTTCAAAGGAAAATATTTTTCCAGGTAGCTAAACAAAACAGTCATTTACCTGTTGGCAGCACTTGATATAATTGATCATTCTCTCTTCTTTTATATACTTTCTTTATTTGATTTTGAGGATCCCACAGGCTTTTTTCTTCTTCCTTTTTAAATTTGGGCTGTTTTTTGTCTTATCAGTAGCCTATAATTTGGAGTACCCAGGATTCAGTCCTTGTCAGACTTTGTCACAAATGGTCACAAGGCTTTAATAGAATACCACGTAACTGTTGAAGACTGTATTTCCAGGTCAGACATCTTTCTTAAATTCCCAGCTTGTATATTCAGCTGCTTGTTTGACGTCTCCGCTTGAATGTATAAAAAACACCTCAATTTTAACAGGACCTAACTGAATTTCTGATCTTCCCCTGAATACTGGCTCCACCTGCAGCCTGCTCTATTTTGATTGATGGCAGCTTCATTCTTCAGGTTAATAAAGCCAAAAACCGTGCAGTCATTTGATGCGTCTCTTTCTCTCCCAGTCTACGTCCAGTCTGTCTGCAAATCTTGTTGCTCTGTTTTCAGAATGTACCCAGAATCCTGCCTTCAAAATGAATCCAGATTTCAGTTGGTTTTTCCATCTTTACTGTTGCACCCTTGTCCAGCTGCCCACTGTCTCCTGCCTGGGTTAGTGCAGTGGCTTCCCAACGAATAATTGGTCTCCTGTCTACTTGCCTGGCTGCCCTGTAATTTATTGTAAACCTCACAACCAGTGTGAATTTTATAAACAAGTCAGATCATGTTTAAAATCCTGCAGTGACTTCCCATCTCCCTCAGAATAAAAGCCAGATTCCTTAGAATGATTCACAAAGTCCTACACAGTCTGCCTCTCTCTAACTGACCTTTCTATTGCCTCTCTCTCCTGCTCTCCACTGGAGCATCCTTTCCTCCTCTCTCTTCTTTGAAAACAAACATGGCAGGCACATTCCCACCTTTAGGCCTTTGAGCTGTTTTCCCTGTCTGTAATATCGCCCCCCCCCCCCCAATTATTCATAGCTACTCTCAGTTCCTTCAAGTCTTACTAAAATATCACCTTGTCAGGGAGATCCACCCTCTTTATACTTGTAAGCTGCACCCCATATCCCTCTTAGAGTGTTCTGCTTTTTCTTTTTCCTTGGCATCAACATTGTCTTTTCTCAGTTACTAGATAATATACTTACTTTACTATTTGTAAATTGCCACTCTCTCCTCCAACCCTATTAGAATATAAGTTCCTGGAGGGCATATATTATTTTGTTTGTTCATTAATGTGTCCCAAGCACCTAGAACAGCACCTGCTACATAGAAGGTGATGAATATTTATGAATGAATGAATATAATCTACCTTCTTTTCTTTGCTGAGCTTTTCATAAGGCAACATATGTATATTGCTTTGGCATTTGTAAATCTAACACTGAGACGTGTACCCACAAGTAACAGAGAAGTTCCAGAACGTGTAATAATTTATAATGGAGTTAATATAGAGAGTGGATATGAGGATTAAGTAAGATACTATCAGTAAAGTGCTGCAATGTGTAGCAATGTGTAGGACCAGATCACTTAACTGTCAAAAAAAAGCTAACCAACTGCCGCATTTACATCTGAATGATGTGACTTGTATTTTTGAATCTGTGCTCTTTTGATTTCAGTTTTTAATGAAGAGTGGACAGTGGTAACACTGGAGAGCTTTTCAAAATATTTAAATGCCTGATACGTATTTTCCTGTATTTTATTCATTAACCATCTGCAAATGTCAGTTTCTTAAAGTAAAGTATAACAGTTTGTTTACTTTTTATGTGTTCTTGCTATTTCCTTTCTTTTCTGTTTTATCTTCTACCTTCTCTAGTGATTGACAAGTAGCCTATTTTTAATTCTAGTACTTATTGGTAAGCTATTCAAAAGTTTTCTTTATTCTCTATTTCTCTGGTCAATAGAACACGCCTATGTTAAGTAGACAGGGAGTTGATTTCTACTGTGATTTTTTTCCCCCAAGCTCTTTTCACTGACTACTTTTTGTTCTCATCTGAAATTTGGCTTAGAGACTATATATTACACATTTTCCACATTTAAATTTGTCCTTCTAAAATGCTTAGTGTCATTTGCTTCAATCTTGTATCCATATTTATAGCAATTTGAGATTAAATTCTAATTTTAATGCCAGTTCTTTGGTTTGCCACATGTTCCTTTCTTGTGACTTTTAATTTTATTCCTCATTCCAGTTATGTATGATGTTCTCAAGTAATTTCTTTCAACGATGCCAGGGATGGTCTACTTGTAGTGTTCTATGTTCTAGACCAAGTAGATACAGAGTGGCTTTTGTGCATCTTCATGTGTGGAAGGGAGTTTGGGTAAATGGAAAAGTCCTCAAATTTTTGTAGCTATTTGTTTCCTGGTATTTCCTTTTTAGAGGAAATGTCTATGACCATCTTGATTTCTTTTCCTTTGTGGATAACCTCTTCTCCTACCCCCATTCTTTGCCTACATGGTGGTAAAATCTCATGTTTTTGATCAAGCATTGTAGAAGCATTATCTTCACCAAATTACTGTGTGACATAGACCCAAGCGTCTTTAGCAGTGCAGGGCTCCCCATTCTTTGAATCAGCTTATTCCATCCTTGGGCGTTTCTCATTATTGGAAATGTTCTTCTTTATGTTAAACTGCAAATAGTCCATTTTCCTGCAAGGTCCTCCTACTGATACTGTTTCTGATCTGGTTGCCATATAGCACACATCTCACTAGTCTCTGTCATTATCACCTTATATGTTCTGTCACCTCTCATGTCCCCCTTGAGACTTTTACCCTCTGAGGGTTATTTTGCAGCTCATGAGAGCCAGAGAGAGGCATGTAATTGAATGTGATACTCAATTTACAAAATCAAAGGATCTCAGCTCTTTGTTTCTGGGACAAGAGTCCTTTGCAAGTCATCCCTACAGCAATCATTAGATCTGTCATTTTAATACATTTTGTTTATAATGTTTCTTGAGTCTCCTTTTTGTGCCCTTCAAATCCAAGAATATCTCAAAAACATCAGACTCCTTTTTCTTCTTAAATAAAGCAAGGAATATTTGTGTGATTTGTACTCTTGGCAATTGCTGTGCAAATAAGTGGTGTCATTTGCAAGTACAAGATTATTTTAGATAGTTTAAGCAGCCAAAGAATAGAAAGAGTGAAAAATAAAACAAACCATGATGTATATATATCTAGAAATGCATAAATCCAACATCTGGTACCTAAACACACAAAAATGCAACATTTTCTTCAATTTCTCCAATTATTTTTCCTTCAAGGCATATCTAGTTAAGTATGTGTTTTACCTCCACTTAATATTTCAGTACTAATAATATATGAGCAATGGCAGCCCCATATTCAATTAGAGAGTATGAAGTTTTCACCACAATGACCATATATATTAGAAATAAAATTTCGTGGGCATAACCATTCTGAATGCATCCACCTGATGAATTTGTCTTGCCTTTGAAATTCTGATTAGCATTGTATCTGCAATTTGTTACTGTGAAGACTCATTCTTTTGAAAATACCACAGTTCACATTTTTATATTGAACCCTAAACAGTACTTTTGATCAAGACTAATTGGAAAGCATCAACCTACCTTATGCTACTGAATCGGAAAGTTTCCCTCAGTTTTGGCAATTAATGAATAGTCCAGTAGGAAAACATACTTTGTTTTTACAGTTCTACATTTGCTCATGGAAAATGTAGTGAAAAGTTGAGTGTAATAAGTCAGACCACATTTATATGTGTTATTGGGGGAATAGCATCTACATTCCTAGAAAATCTGAAAAATGATAAAGTTTTTAATTAGGGTTATAGTAGACATTTTATCCCAGAATTAACTTATTGTCAACATTAAAAATGGTGAGACGCTCCCCAGAAGCACTTCCTTCTGCTCAAGATGCAGGTTCCGGCCACCTCCCAAGCTGTGTTACAAGCTCTTCCTTCCTCTTGGCTACCCCTATCCTCCTCTCCCACCCCAGCGATGCTGGTAGGGGGCGCTCTCTCTCGTGGCCTTGGGAGATGGAGCGCTGTCTGTCCTCTGCCCGATTTCTGCAGTCAGTCCACCTCTCGTGGAAGACTTCCCCACCCCTCCCCCAGATGATTCAACACCTTTTTAATAAATGCTGTACAACTTCTTTATTTGCGTGAATAGATCTTCACATTAGGGTAATATTATTGAGTAATTATTTTTGGGGACCTGTGAGATCAGCCTGTGTTTACCTGACATTCTGGGTTACTCTGTTAAGTGTTTTCTCTTATCATTGCTGTGAAATACTCCCCAGAATGCCAAAATTGATCCTGAACTGTTGAAGGCAAATAGCTCCTGGCATATACACAAAATCATCACCAGAAAATGATGTACTTGACCTAGGTGGGTGTGGGTTAGGAATGGTGTTTGGGCTAGGTTATAGGCAAATAAGATGTTCAAAATGGGGATGACATGTATTTTGACTTTACAGTCTTTCTATAATAAAAATGTTGTTAAGTGTGAAGTAATTATGAGAACATGCATAGCCTCTAATTTTTTTTTTTAAAGCATGAAAGAATGATAGTCTTTGGATGCTAGCTCCTTAGGAAGAGCACCATTTTTAAAAGAAAGGTTGCTGCTGGTAGATTAAATATTTCCTTCATCTGAACTGAAAAATCCTAAGCTGAACTTTATTTCCAACAAAAACTGTTTTCTGCTATTATAGTATGTGAGTATGTGGGCATAGTATCATGTACTATGCTACATAGGTATAGTGTATAGGGAGGCTTTAAAATGGATGTGAGAGTAGTGGATTCTGTATAGTTCTAAATGAATGATAAAGATGAACCACAAATTCTCTTAAACATTCCTCCTTTGGGGAAACAGCAAGGGTTACTACTTTTGATTCTTCTAAGGAAATGTGATATAAGGGAAGGCAGATTTTCAGAGAGTAATATTTACTTCTTGTTGATTTATGTGATGTTTTCTAGGGAAGTCATCTACTCAATATGCATTTTTTTTTAAGGTCTACAAAGAAGGGTATCGGTTGAAATGATCTTGCATCTTATATTCTGAATTTTCTGGGTTTGGGCAGAAACAATACAACGTCAGGAACAAATGCTCCTTGACTGCTGTTAAATTTTGTGGTACAGAGTGTCATTTTGCCCTTGTATCCCCCATTGTGTCTACCTAATGCTCAAAAAAAAAAAAAAATCAGGAATGAATGGTTGGGAATTATGCTCTGAGAATTATTGATTTTTAGAGAATAAACCAGAAAGCAGGGATGTATAAAAACCTGGCTCTGATCATTTATAGATTTCTCTTTTTTAAGAAACTTTTTGAAAATCTTTTGGTACCTTACCACCATACTTCTAATAAAATCAAATTCCTTATAATGCTGTGCATTGCCATTTACACACTTTTTGGCCTTGGGACCCTTTTATACTTTTAAAAATTATTGAGAGCCCAGAGAACTTTTGTTTATGGGGATTATATCTACTGATCTTTACTAGAATTGAAATTAAAAGAGAAAAGTTTAGCAATTTAAACTAAACATCTGGCTGCACACAGATAAGTAGCTGGAAAAGAAAGCATTTTTAAATAGCCTTTTCAGATGTTTGTGGATATTCTTCTCTGCTACCTCACCAAAACTTAATAACTGGTAGTTTTTTAAAGGTTAATTGCCATGAGAAATCTAAAACCTTATCTGTGAACTTTTCATAGTACTGTTATATTAAAATCCATTGGTCTTAAATGGATCATTTTACTCCTGCATGATTTTGTAACAATGTTTTGTCATTAGAAAACATTGGTTCCCTGAGTTATGCAAATCTTCCAAATGTTCACGTTTTATTATACAATATTAAAAAATCACATTCATTTACTATTACCACCAATCCTATCAGAACAGTCCTTTAAGTATCGGGAAGCTGTCAACTCATGGTGACATAATCAAGGTATCCAAAATTCTAATTTTTGTTTGAAGACTTGAATTTTATATCAGTAATAAACGCTTGTCAGTTTTCCTTGAAGTGACAGGTTCACTTCATTCATTTTTGAGAAACTGTCTACCAAACACCTAAGTCTGAACAAGCATATTTTGCCATTCGTCCTTTCAAGTAACAATGGTGTTCCATGATAAAAGCTGCTGATTTGTCTCCTAACTCAAATAGTTGCACAGTTTTTTTTCCCCTCAAGACAACCACCTTTATCAATTTCACCAGAAATGTTTTATGCAAACTGTCCATTTCATCATGCAGAATATTAAAAAGGTGTATACTAAAGGGTCAGGGTTTACTAAATCAACAATTTTTGCTGCTAGATCTCCCAGAGGTTCTCCATGAAGCTGTATTAGTTACAGCGAAGGACTGCGTTCACCCAAGCTGTTCCACTGCCATTTCCAAATCCCTACATCACACTCATTTGGAGGGTAGAGAGGGAGACTGGCCCTTCAGTGGCTCATTGCCTTTGACTGCTCAGATGGGGTGATCTTCAAACAACTTGCATCAATAGTGAAAAGAAAAACAATTATAGAGCCAGGCTATGGACCAGTCTATGTGCTCTGGAGCTCCTGGAGAAAACCTTTGCTTTCCTGTTTTAAGCAAATTGCCTCTCCTCTGAGGGCTTTTGGTTATAGATCACCACCACCCAAAGTTTCTGGGTGGACAGGAGGTTTCAGAGGGATTCAGTCCCTTGTGCCTACTTCAAATAGATACTTTCTTAACAGTGCAATTCAAAGTCCTTAAAATTCTTCATGCTTTTAAACCACTCACATGCCAAACAAGCTCAACACACTGTTTTTACCTCATCCTACCTTCCAAAAAATACAGTTTTATAACCCAAAACATGCCAGCCTAGCTGTAGCAATAATACACAGTTACTGGGCTATTAATGTTATCATCTTCATTTATTATTCCTATATTTTAAGGGAATACATAGAGATGAAACTTGAGAAATACTTATTTTTTTAAAAACCCAAGTGCTTGTACTTAATGCTCTGGTTCTTCATGGTAAGAGCGCAGCGGAGTCTCACATGTGTAAGAAGTGCATGTAGAAAATTTCTGCTTGTGTTTGTGCTCTGTAGTAACCTGAAATTGAACCTTGCCCAGCCGTGGCAGTGTGGCTAGTTATGGGGTGGTGGGAGTTTCTCAACTACTCAGATATACTCAGTCCTGTATACACAAACCTGTTTTAGTACTTTATTTGAAGATTGGGAGTGTCTAATGCAGTGGAAGTTCATCCATTCTGTGTTGAGTACAGATGAAACACATTTCAAAGCCACATATAAAAGTCTTTTTAATTATCCTTTTTTTTTATTATTCATATGACTACTTTCCTCCTTTCATGTGAATTACTAAGAACTTATCATACTTTCCAGGTCATTAAATCACTAAAGTTTTCTACTGGTGCTATAAATAAATATGTCAGACCATTAAATAAGACTGGTTGATAAAGGCACCTTTGTCCTGGTAACCAAGTCCTGCCCCTGGTTAACCCACCCTTCTCTTTGAGTATGTGAATACCTACATATGACATTTTAGCCTTCTAGTGAAGCAGAGCCTAGCTTTGAGCACATGTAGGGGCTTGTTTTATGGCAAGTTTCAGTATTTTTCAGTTGGACTAGCTGCAAGAAGAATGCAGTATGAAAATACCACGTCTGTCTTAGATGTGCCCTGAAGAGCCTCAGGACACTTGGTGGATGTCTAGGTCCTTCCCCTGGAGCCCAGTTAAAGCTTATCTGGTTTCTGAGCATTTTGTCCTGGAACCAGTTGTGTTCCACAAATGCTCTGGAGGGTTCTAGATGGTTTGCGGGTGGAGCCTGCACCTTCCTGCTGCTCTGTGGGCCTGTGAGCGCTTGCTGGAGGTGTGGGGATCCATGGATGGGCGGACTGCCCTCGGAGAGCTCACAGTCTAGTCCTGCAGCACAGACAAGGTGGCACATGAGCAAAGTGCTGTGCTGGGCGGGCAGAAGGAGCCTCCTCTGGCTGGAAGCACCTGACAACCTGAGCGTTGCTTAGCGACGGGTAGGTAGGTTTCTGCCAGGCAAGGCTGTGGGAAAGAGGGCAGTGAGGATGGCGCCAGCAGAGGTGTGGAGGCTGCACGTGGTGGCCGCGTTTGTTTGTGGGGCTACAGAGTGCTGGTCATGGTGAAGTCAACCAAGGTCATGGAGGGACAGGGGGCTCCGCCAGCCCTGGGCCTTCCTGTCCCCGAGGAAGGCGAGATAGGGATGTCTTCTCTTCTTTCTGGGTGGGAGCCTTGTCTGCTCCTCGGCCATGCTGCTGCAACAGGAGAGACCATCTTCAGTTCTCCTTGTGACCGCTCAGGAAAACAGCACAGAGTGGATGAGCCACATGCCACGTAGTAAATGAGACTGGTTGAAGCTGTGCTTTACATTTTACAAAAGGGTGTGTTACCTTCAGTAAATACTGACATCAGCCTGGGCTCCTCCACTAGAACATCTCTAGAGCTAGCTGGTTAGTGAAATCCTTAGGATCTGTGAGACTGGACTCGGATCTGACTTTTTATCACCATTTTCAAGAGACTGTCCTGCTCTCTTTGGCCTGGTCCAGCTACCATCGTTACCTGAATCTTGTATGAGACTGTAGTTGTTAGCCATGGTGAAATGGGTGCTTCTCTGTGTTACTTAAAGAAAAAAAAAGTACTGGTAGTTTTTGCCACTCTTTGAAGCTATATTTTGACTTTAATGCTTTTAATCTGCTCACTAGAGTTCAGGTCTACATGTAAATGCCATCTACCTATTGTTTCATGATACAGAGGTCAGGGACACCCAAATTTAAGAACATGTCTCTATGAATAGCCCTGACTTTCCAAATGAGACTTATTTGAACATTGTTTTATGAGCAAATAAAGGTTTTATTTTATACCTCTGGGCAGTACAAGTACTGACCTTCTTGTATAGTAGCTCTTCATTAAAAAGAAAAGAAAACAGCCACCTGAGTATATTACTGGGATTGAATTTTTGCCTGGCATCCCATATTTTCTTAGTTCTGAGCACACAGGATAAAGCTGGCTAGTTAAGAACAGCGCCCCCCCGCCGTTGCTCCTGTCCCAACAGCATGAGGGACGGAAGCACCAAGGGAGTGCTTCCTCAGTGCCAAATGATTTCCCGAAGCAAACGGAGGGAGTCGCACGGCGGTACTTGGTGCTGATGTACTTAAGGTTACGCCAACGTTTACAGTACAGCGAACCTTATGTTGCATCCTTCATAACAGGGAGAATTTTGTATACTTTAAAGCTAATTAAAAGTAGCATAAAACATATTTTAAAACTTGGACTTAAAACAGATATTACTTTGAGTTTTTGCCAGAAGTTAGTTTCTATAATATCCTAAGTCTTACACTTCTATTTCTACATGAAAATTTTTTAGGGAATATTATTGTAACTTAGTTTAGAAATATACATGATTTCTTCATTTTCCTAAGGTGATATTTACTCCAGAAGAAGGTATGTTAGAAACTTAAGTGTGTTTTCCTATAGCAAAATTTTTTAGACTTTGCTCAGTATAGAAGGCCTCTTATTTTTAGGTCTTGCATTGTTTGCCTAAAATAACTATTCTAGTCACAGACATTGTAAAAACGAAGGAAAGTGCTTCATTAAATAATAATTGGGGTCCTTGTGGATATGTGCATAATGATGGTCAAAATATAAAATTGGCAACTGGTCTTCTCTGTGTTTTTTTTTTTAACATTTATTTATTTCTCCCCCCTTCCTCCATTGTCTGCTCTCTGTGTCTATTTGCTGTGTGTTCTTCTGTGTCTGCTCATATTCTCATTAGCCAGCTCTAGGAACCAATCCTGGGGCCTTCCAGATTGGGAGAGAGCTGGTCATTCTCTTGCGCCACCTCAGCTCCCTGGTCTGCTGCGTCTTTTATTATCTCTCTTCTTTGTCTCTTTTTGTCGAGTCACCTTGCTGCGCCATCTCTCCACGTGGGCCATCTTTCTGCATGGGTTAGCACTCCCACGTGGGCCATCACTCCTGCGCAAGGCAACCCTCCTTGTGGGCCAGCTCGCCACATGGGCCAGCTTGCCTTCACCAGGAGGCCCTGGATATCGAACCCAGGACCTCCTGTATGGTAGACAGGAGCCCAGTTGCTTGAGCCACATCCGCTTCCCTCTGTGTGGTTTTGATAGAATAAGAATTGACTTGAAGAGTCTTTTTCTGGTTTTGCTTTTCTAACCTATGTTTTTCATTTTACAATAATAAAAATGTAAAATCAAAGATAATTTGTATCATTTCAGGTTTTTGGGGAGAAGAAGGTGGTAAATTGAAGGATAGGAGAGAAGCATTTATTTTTACACCCTGTAGTTGGGAATCCTTTTGTATTTCTTGTAGAATGTTTTCACTAAGAGTGATGTTGGGGAAATTTGGCTGTGACACTAGGAATACCATTCATAATCAGGACTGGTATGGAATTTCTGGTGGTTTATGGGTTGGTCTGAGTTCTTTTCAGCCCATGTACTCATTGGAAAAGAAAGGGTGACCATTTATTTCTTCCTAATACCAGAAAAAATAGGACACCACAGTAAACACACAAAAAAAACAGAATTTTTTTTTTTAATCTTTAAGTGACCATAACACATATTTTCCTTCCATATCAACTAAAGCCAACATATGACAGAGAAAGCCACAGAAATGGTTGGGTGTGGTTGTTCCATTGCAGCATTTCCATTATGATTGATGTCCTCTTTTAGATCAGAACTTTCTCATAAGAGACTTCCTGAAGGCCTGATGTTACTTGTCTTTGAACAAATTTGTTTTCAGGTACCTAGGGGAGAGTCACATGTATAATGGGATCATTTTAACATAATATTTCTCCCAGTTAAGCTAACATTTTAATATAGATTGTTTTCTTTTTATTTTAAATATTTATTTCTCTCTTTCCACCCCCTCGTTGTTTGTACTTTCTGTGTCTGTCTTCTTTGTTTCTTCTCTGATATGGGAGGGAAGCTTTGTTATGTCTCTTATTAGAATTTTCCTCTTGTGTCTCTTGTTGCATCATCTTGTCATGCCAGCTCGCTGTCCTGCTCATCCTCTTTTTAGGAGGTACCAGGAATCTCTGTTCCCTGCTTTGTTGTATCTCTCATTATGTTTTTCTTCTTGTGTCTCTTGTTGCGTCATCTTGTTGTGTCAGCTTGCTGCACCTGCCTGTTGTACCAGCTCACTGTCTTCTTTAGGAGGCACTGGGAACCAAACCACAGACCTCCCATGTGTAGGTGGGAGCCCAATTGCTTGAGCCATATCCACTTCCCTAGATTCTGTTTTAATAAGCAGTAACTTATAAGGAATCATTTAGCTCCATGTTTAACCGTGTATCGCTTGATAAAATATCTTGAGCAAATATTACTCAGGTAGTAAGA
The DNA here is from genome assembly GCF_030445035.2 of Dasypus novemcinctus. Lineage (NCBI taxonomy): Eukaryota > Metazoa > Chordata > Mammalia > Cingulata > Dasypodidae > Dasypus > Dasypus novemcinctus. Next base: position 10,479,207 of record NC_080696.1, read on the forward strand.
GATTTCTGCTAGTAAATTTTATGTATTTTTATAACTGTGAGGCTTGAGAAAATATTAGAAATGCATTCTGTTAATACTGGAACTCATACCAGTTCAGGCTATGGAAATTGACATTTTGGAATTTCCATCTAGACTTTCTACCATATCAACTGTTGTCATAGCAGTCTCAATTGAGAACTATGATTATATACTTTATCAAATGACTACTTGGTGAAAACTCAATTATTCTAATATAGTTCAGCTAGAATTGTGAGCTGTCTTCTTGCTGGTTAGCAGAATAATTAACAAACTTAAAGAAGAGATGCCTTTCTTTCTGTTCACTTATATATATTTAACTTATTTTACTGACTGCAAGGTGCTATCACTTGTAAGACATGCATTATTTTGTGTACCACTAAAAAGGGGGGGGGCTCTAACAGTTATAGTTATGAGATACTATCAATTATAAGGCACAGTCCAGTTTCAGATAAACGACACAAATCTTGCTTATTCAACCTTGCCTACAAAATCTGAGCAAGATCCACAGCGGGTCGGACCTGCTTGACTTGTGGGTAGGGCTAGAGCAAGCCTGCAGATGGGATGAAATGTCAGCAGCTTTGAAGCCTGGAAGCATAGAGGGGCACTGAGCCCAGCTAATCTTTGGGTTTTGGGCAGATTGTATCACAAATGATGTTTCCTGCTTTGAACTCAATTGCCACTAATGGTGAGAGCTGACCTTTTTAGGGTGCTTTCCACTTTTATCAAAGAGCTTTCACAAACATATAATCTTGCCTTCATAGTAAACCTGAGAGGGGTGAGCCAGGTATAATTACCCATTTAGCAGATGAGGAAAATAAGGCTCAAAGATACTGAGTAATTGGTTAATTGTCATAGGCTCTTGCCTTGTAAACTCTACCATGCTGCCAATGCTTGACTCCATGTTTATTTTCAAATTTAATAGAAAGCATATAGTCTGTTTTATAGCAGCTACTGCTGCCTTTGGCAATTACCAAAGTTTGATTGCTTATCTTTTTACTTCCCAAATCACAAACAATACTTTTGCTTAGTAGAGAGGGGGAAAAAAACCCTTCCAAAACAAAACAAAAACAGTCTACTAGGATTTAGCAGGTTAAACTTCTCTGTTAATTTGTATCAATAGTTTTTGCAAGTGGTGCAAATCCTTCAGTCCCCCCTGCCTCTTTTAACCTCAGGTAACCTCACTGTGCTGTAGCTGTTCAGGTGTACTGTACTAAACCATGTTCAAGTCCAGAGATATAGCAAGTTAAACAAGAGTTGCCAGCATTGTAATGACAAATGGCCCTCAGTCCTTGACATAGAACTAGTTGGTTTTAATTGAGTGGCTGGTTTTCTAGCTTTCCTTTAGGCTGGAGAACTTCTTCTCTTTCTGCACAACTTCCTCAGGGCTGTTAGTGCTTTGATGTTCTCTCCATTTCCTTCCAGTTAGTGTCCTTCCAACTTTCTTTCCTGCAGGGGCCTCCTCCAGAGATGTGGATCTTATAAATCTTAATGGTTTTCATGTCTAAATTTTACACGTGTTTTTCTTAGTGGATTAGAAGCCTGAAGATAGAGCATCATGTTAGGATATGGAATGAAAGTTGGAGTGAATGAAACAAACAGAACTGGGCAAGCAGTTAGGGAGAATCTGCATTCTAGTCCAGGAGTTGCCCCAAAGGTTAATTGTGAACTTTTTCACAAATCCCTTAATCTTCTGGGCGCCTAGTTGCCTTATCTGTGAGACAGAGTTGTAGTAAATGATTTCTTAAGGCCCTTTCAGTTCCAAACTTCATTAAAGTCCCAGACAGAACCCACAAGCCTATAGTAAATAAAAGCAGAATGGCTGGCAAGCCTTCCAGCAGTGAAAAGGTGATCTAAGTGACCTTAAATTCTGTTGATAATTTTGTTATTGGGATTTTCAGCTTTTGTAAAATCATCCGAAACCCACTGTTAAAAACTAGCCTTTTAAGCTTGGTTCCTTATGTTTCTCACCATTGTATCCCTGATCAGCATGTATTTTTAGAAGACTTTCATAAAGAATCAATAGGCTTCTTAACCCATTTACCTCATTAGAGCAGATTAACCATGCCTTGAAACAGCTCTTAAAATTCATGAAGTATAGGAACAAGTGATAGAATGCTAGTTGAAAAAAAATGCTAGAGGTAAAAATTTGGCAGAAGGTACTGGGCTGACATCTTTATTACTCTTTAATCTAGTGGGTGATATTTCTGTGTTAGAAAGTTTATATTTATATTTAATCTCAAGGGGAAAAAGAAGCCATAGTTTGGGCTTAATGTAGTAGACTGGAAATGAAGGCAGAGAACAAAGCAACCCTAATATTTTACATATTCAAATCAATCTTAGACTTTCATAGCATTTTATTGTGTTTTAGGTCATGGCTTACTCTGAAACGCAGATGAATGCTATGGCCTCTCTCTTTCCAGAGAAATAAATGCGCACTCCCAAAGTTAGGTGCAGTTGAGGGATTTTCTGGACTCTAATGAGTCAATGCCTTCTTCCTCCTCTGTGGATCCTGGTCCAAATTTTTGATAGAAAAGAGCCCTGGAATGTTAAACCTTAAAAGTCCTTAGAAATAATCTAGACTGGTATTTCTCAAATTTGTGGTCATAAAATCAATTGAGTGAGTCAAGATTGACTTTAAAAAGAAAGGAATAAAATAGAAAATATAAGATTATCGCATACATGCTAAGAGTAAGGTTTGTTTTGTGAATACTCTTTCCATTCCTGTGTACTGGGTCAGATTGTAAAATGCTTTTCATACTATGGGTTGAAGTTGAAGTTTGAGAAACACTTATCTATTCTAGATTAACCTCTTTAGTTTATAGATGAGGAAACTGAGGTCTTTAAAGAGTCAGCAATTTGCTTAAAGGCCCTTGTCTGTCTTTCATTTTAAGTGGATTGGTCAGGATGGAACTAGATGACTTGATAGCTAATTAGTACTTTCTTTTTTACTGCCATATTGCTATTTTTTTAAACTGTGAAGTGGATTATTTAAAATATTAAGTGGCACATCTCCTTTGCACTTGTATATTTAATCCTTTATTTGCCGCCACTAAAATCATCATCCTTTAACATAGTCTGGACTTCTGAGAGAATGTGTAAAATATCTTGGGACCACTCAGTTGCCTGCCTGTACCCTTGAATCCTGGAATTTTGACGCTTAGGACCTAGTCAGAAGAATTTCAGAACCTTGCATGAAAGGATGTTAGTTACATTTTATGTCCAAAGCCAAATTAAATTGTTTTGAGTTCTTTTGCTATTGACTTGATAATTTGATAATTGGAATGTAAAGTATGATGCCAGATGTTGATATTGAATCATTGGAAGAACTACAGAATTCTTTAATTCTTTATACCAGGTTTTCTCAAACTTTAATGCCACACAAATTACCTTAAAATGCAGATTCTGATCTAGAATCAGGATCCGACTGATTCTGCATTTCTAAGAGGCTCCCAGGCAATGCTGATGCTACTGATCCTTGGGCCATATTTTGAGTAGGAATAGTAGGGCCTATATATTACCTGCCTTATTTCTATGGTAAGAAGAGGTAAAGGTAGCTCTCAAATAAGTTTTTCATTGTCTTGATTTTATTAAAAATTTTCATGCTTTTCACATTAATTTCAAAAAACAGTCCTTCTTAGCTTTAAAAAAAAATTTGGATTATTTCATAATATAGTTAAGAACTTATCTTTAAAAACAGCCACACTCATCACCCTCCTCTCCTACCATGTGAGTGAGAATGTCCCTCTTTGCAGCACAATTCTGGGTGATTTAAATGTAGCCCTGTTTTGTTTAACTAGTGTTTTTAGGTTTTTCCACAAAACTTAATTTTCCAGGTAACTAAAATCTCTAATTTCAGAAGGAGCATTTTCCAAAGTATTTTCTCACTTTTTTTGCTTAAAACTGTTAGATGTACTTTACTTGCCTCTTAACCTGGAGCTGTAAGAGCCATGCTTTTCATTTGAAGGCTGTTAGGTCAGGGGTGTTGAAATGAATAAAAATCACAAAACCTACCAAGTTCTTGTCTGCTTTTCATGCTTTCTCTATTTTGTTCCTGAGCTGGTATGTCTGCCTCTATGTGACTCCATCCCCTGTCCATTCTTGTGGATTACTTCTAACCTGAAAAGCCAGATAGCTAGGCTTGATAGAAGAGGTCTGGGATTGATCCCAATCTCTCAAGGTCTGCCTGGCGTGGGGGCTTTTCTGGGAGGGCAGAGGTCAGGAAGTACCGTGGCATTTGAGAGGAATGCTACTTTGAATACTCTGAATAGTTGAAACTCATTTGTTTCTTCATGCTTTTCTCCAGGTGCTTTGGGACCTAAGTCCCTCCCGGTCAGAAACAGAGTGGGCATCAGCATCCTCAGATCCTCGAGACTGAGGAATGAACAAACTAAGGGGGGATGTAACTCTGGACTAAAGTAGAGTTATTATTATTCTAGCAATGGAAGATCTTGTATTGCTGATAAACAGCAGTGGCCACCAGAGATTCTGAGGGAAGGGAGAGGAAAGAGTAGGTGTAACATGAGACATTTTTGGGACATTGGAATAGTTCTAAATGACATTGCAATGATGGATACAGGCTATAATACATTTTGTCAAAACCTATAAAAATGTGCAGTGCAAAATGTAAACTCTAATGTAAACTATGGACCATGGTTAGTAGCAGTACTTCAGTATGTGTTCATCACTTAACAACAAATGCACCACTAATGAAAGATGTTAATGGGGAAGAGTTTTTGGGGTGAGAGGATGGGATATATGGGAATCCTCCTATATATTTTTTTTTATTCCCTCCCCCCCCTTGCGGCTTGCTCGTTGTCTGCTCTCAGTGTCCATTCGCTGTGCGCCTTTCTGTGTTTTTACTTGTCTCCCTTTTTGTTGTGTCACCTTGCTGAGTTGGCTTTCCGCGGCGCCTGCGGGCCAGGCGGCGCTCCGCGGCATGCGGGCGAGCCTACCTTCATAAGGAGGCCCTGGGACATGAATCTAGGGCCTCCCATATGGTAGTCAGGAGCCCAACTGATTGAGCCATAACCACCTCCCCCCAATATTTTTGATGTATAATTTATGTAGTTTGATGCTTCTTTTAAAAAATACAATTAAAAAAAAACAAAATCCCAAAAATCCAAACTAGTTTCTAGATCTCTCTACCATTGAGCATTGAAGTGTAAATGTGGTGTCTGTATCTTAGCATGTAGTCATTCTGCAAAGTGGGAATACAATAATTGTAATAGATAGCAGAACTTCAGGGTCTATCTAAAACGGAGGATAACCTTCTACTGAAGTCTTCTATACACAGTACATCATGCAGGGGCTTTACAACTGTTTTAAGAAGAAGAATGATGACAATAAAAAGGATATGGGCGGCAGACTTGGCCCAGTGGTTGGGGCGTCCGTCTACCACATGGGGGGTCCGCGGTTCAAACCCCGGGCCTCCTTAACCCGTGTGGAGCTGGCCCATGCGCAGTGCTGATGCGCGCAAGGAGTGCTGTGCCACACAGGGGTGTCCCCTGCGTAGGGGAGCCCCACGTGCAAGGAGTGCGCCCCGTAAGGAGAGCCGCCCAGCGTGAAAGAAAGTGCAGCCTGCCCAGGAATGGTGCCGCACACACGGAGAGCTGACACAACAAGATGATGCAATAAAAAGAAACACAGATTCCCGTGCTGCTGACAACAACAGAAGCGGACAAAGAAGACGACGCAGCAAATAGAGAACAGACAACCAGGGTGGCAGGGGAAAGGGGAGAGAAATAAATAAATCTTTTGAAAAAAAAAAAAAGGATATGCCTTGGTTCAATTCAGTGATTTAGGGGCCTAGAGGCTTAAAGACTGATTTCTCGTGTGTTGTCTTTAGTAGATTATTACTATTGTTATAATAATAACAATAGTAGCTCCCATTTGTTGAGCCGTTACTTGTCAGGCATTCATTATTCACACGAATGTTGGGGAATAAACCAAGGCCAAGGTGGTAAATGGTGAATTAGATTGGGGGGCAACAAGTGGCTGCTACATTTTGGACCAGTGAAAGTCATCTAAATAGAGAGATTAAATCTCTTCATTAGTCCCTCTTTGCAAATGAATAAACACCTGTGGAACCTACAGCAGGTGTTTTGTTTTCTTTTTCACCAAAGCTGGACATAAATTACTGGAGCATTCACATATATGGAAACCACATAGTAGCCTAGATTCCTCTAATTCAAAGCAGAGAACCTTTTTGCATTTTCACTAGGCAGCATCGGAACACTTATCACTTCAAAATAGCCTTATTATTGGTTTTGTGTTAAAGTTGTGGATTATATTCTTTAAAATTATGCTTAGGCTAAATGCAGTCAACATTTAAGTTGGCTTTTGAGATCCTACACAGGGCCCCATCTGGCATATTTTTAGTGAATTACTACCTTTAAACACTGATTACCAGTTTTGTTTCATTTGAATTTTATGTTTGCATTTAGAATTTGTCTCCTGGTTCCGTGCAGCTGTGCGTACTGGTATAAATGTTAATCTAGCGAAATTTTGTGATCTGGACTCCTAACAAAGATCATTATAGGAGTTAGAAAGCACTGGGAGGTAAACTTGAATGCATGACCTCATTTCTGTTATTTTGCTCTAGAACCATAACATATGTTCAAAGAGACTTAAAGAAAAAATAGCATCCCTCCCTTTTAAGCTGTGATAAATTTGTTTAGTATGGTTTTGTTATTAGTAATCACTTTTAGCTTTTCGACTGGGGTCTGTTGAAGCATTCGAAACTAAATGCTGCCAGGAAAAAGATTGTATTAGAAATGCAGCGTAGCTATCAGTCCCTACCCTTTGTTATTGATCCTGCTAGTTTCACTGGGGAAATAAAAATGCACATCTTTTGAAGAGAAATCTATGGCCATAAACTCTTCCCTTCCTGCTTTCTAGTATGTTTCATATGTTGTTTATCTGCTTTAAATATACAGCAGGCAAGAGAATGCAACTGCTGTTCCTTTAACATCCAAACTCTGCACGTTACAATAGGTGTCACTGTTTTGCTCGGTCCAATCACGGTTGGGGACTTCAGCTATTGGCTCGGGCGCTGGCTGGCTGCCTGGTCTGCAGGGCTGTGACACCTCCTTGGAGCGTTCACCACACAACTTGAGCCGGCTGCACAGATCGGCTGCTCCAGCCCAGCCTGCTCACCTAACTCAGAAAACAAGTGCTGCGGCTCTGTGCTTGTCATCTTTGCTCAGAGTAGCAATTACGGGTGATCTAGGAAACTGGGTGATTTTTTTATGAGCAAGTAAGAGAAAAAGGAACCATGATGGGGATATATTTAACAGACCAAGTACTGGATAAAACTTAAAGCCAGTTTCTATTCAACATAGTGAAAAGGTCACCTTGCCTGGCTAAGGAAAGAAGCAAATTATAGTTTGTTGTTTTTAGTTAACCTCCTAGCTCGTGCTAACCTCTTTTCCTTGATGTTCGCACCAATTTGGGATCTCTAGCTCTAAAGAGGCATACTGTACTCATGGTAGATGACAAGGAAAAGAACATGAAATGTCTCACCTTCTTCTTGATGCTTCCAGAGACGGTAAAGAACAGATCCAAGAAAAGCTCGAAGAAAGCTAATACCAGCAGCAGCAGCAAGTTGCCCCCGGTTTGCTATGAAATTATTACCTTGAAAACTAAAAAGAAGAAGATGGCTGCTGATATATTCCCCCGTAAAAAACCAGCCCCCTCCAGCACCACCACTGTCCCGCAGTTCCACCAGCAGAATCTCAGTAACAACAACCTTATCCCAGCTGCAAATTGGCAGGGTCTTTACCCCACCATCAGAGAAAGGTAAGTACCGGGCCAGCTTGTTTACCTAAAAGTTTTCCTGTGTTGAAGTTTCTGCTTTTGCACAACCTGTGATGTATTTTAGCACAAATCTGTGTTTCCTCATCCCAGAAGCTTTATTGGGAATGGAAGACTGCCTTGTATCTTTTCCAAAACAGTACAGCTGTTTTCCTCTTAGGAAAAAAAACGTTTTTGCAAGCTGTACCTTTTAACGATAGGGTTGTGTCTGGATCTTGGAAGATAGAAACCTTTTATTTGTCCTTTAGCCTTATGAAAAGTTTGGAGAACTTTTTTTTTTCCTTTTTAACTTTAGTTATTTCCCATGTGTTTGCAATGATTACAAAGACAGTTGTTTAGTTAGAACTTTTATCTTTGTTTTGCCCTGATGTTATTAAACTGCTGCTTAGCTTTCAAATCTTTTCTGTTTTTTTTTTATGTGGGAGGGGGTATTAAAAATGCTAGCTGCTGTGAATTAATGAATTGCTTCTGTATTTCTAGAAATGCGGTGATGTTCAATAATGATTTGATGGCAGATGTACATTTTGTGGTTGGGCCACCAGGTGGGACTCAGCGGTTGCCAGGACACAAAGTAAGCGACTGCTGCATTACCGGTTTAGACCTGTGAGCCACAAAGAGGGGCTCTCGCCGGGAGCTTGGAAGTTGGTGTGGGCAGCTTGCCCGTGGCAGGCAGTGCATGTTTTGCCTGATCACAGAGAAAGTGCAGGCTGTCCAAAGGGCTTTGGCCATGCTAAATTTTTTCTTTGTCTCCTTCTACCTTGCTTTAGATATCCCTCAAAAATATGCCGGCTTAACTCTCCAGTCATGGGCTAAGATCTCTGGAAGTTATTGTGACAGGCTGGGAAAATCATATGTTTACCCTTCCCCTGGAAATGAGTTAGAGAAGCTTTGTATTTTATCTGTTTTTTTTTGTAATGAGGGAATTTGTGTATTAATATCTTAAAGCCTTGAGATAATAATTAGCATGGTATAGAGACTGTTTGGTGTGAACTTCATCTTTGGCTTCCACAGTAAGATATACCAGACCTTGGCTTTGCAAAGGGAGCAGGTTTTGGTGCCCTGTGTCCACCAAATCTCATTGCCTCGAGTTGTTTGTCTGGATTGATTTTCTGAAAATGCTTTCAAGTTAGTGCATGAAATAAGATTTCCCTTTCTCCACAGTATGTTTTAGCTGTTGGGAGCTCTGTGTTCCATGCAATGTTTTACGGAGAACTTGCTGAGGACAAAGATGAAATCCGTATACCAGATGTCGAACCTGCTGCCTTTCTTGCTATGCTGAAGTAAGCATCATCCGTGTGTTGGGAAAGAGTTTGTTTATGCTGTATTTATACTCTGCAGGTCTTACAGTTAAATAGAAGTTCTGTGTAACAGAAAAGGGAAACACTGACAAAGAAAGAGGGTGCTGCTTACCTTGTAAATGATTTTGGAGAAAATTGTGCATCACTCAGTGGAAAGCTTGCAGAATAATCACACCTTGATGTGGGATTTGGGGGCAAGTGGCAAGTATAGTGATGTGATTTTTAATGACTTAGAATGAAAGGAAAATAACTTTCTAATGTAGGCATAATCTAATAGGGGGTGTTCTCTATGAAGGTATTGGGAAGAAGTCTTTAAAGAAAGAAATTATTTTAAATAGCGCCAGTTAGAAGATTTCTGAGTTCTTAAAGAATTATTGTCTTTTTATCAGCAAATGTAAAACATATTGTCTGAAATAATCTGGTCTTCGTGCACACATACACAAGCTCTTATATAAAACCAGTCATCCTCTCTGAAGGATAAGCGTATACGTTTGATAGTGGAGGAGAAATTTTTGAAAGGTACAAGTTACCTGTAGTGTTATATGGCCTTATACAGGAAAACTTTAACTGGAAATGTAGAAATGTAAAGCTCTAAGATGTTATGTCTTTATGAAAGCATAGATTTATATCTGGACTGTGTTTTCCCGAATCCAGTAAATGTTAACCACGTAAATAGAATCAGCTTCTTTACCAGGTACTAGTGTAATACAATGTGATAATCTACCATGTGATTAAAATCCAGTGATTATTCTAAATAGTATTTATATGATTTTTCTTAATCCTTTATTTTACCACACCAGAGTATATCAGAGTTCACAATTATATGGTGTTGTAGGGATTTCAGTTCTCTGAGTAAATATAGTATTTGTTGGAAAAAGTATTCAGTTGACCAGGTAGCAGGACAATAATCCCACAAAGGGTGAAAATGTGGTGGGTAAATGTTGTCTGCTGCCTACTGAACAAAGAGGTTAGTCCTAAACTTAAAAGTGTTTAATTCATATTCTAGTTTAAAAAAAACTGTTTCAACTTCAAAAAATACAATAACTGACAAAAGGCAGTTTTGAAGTCTAATTGTTGCTGGCTGGAACTTGTGTGGTGGGACATGGGGAAATTAAAGGCAAGGGAGCATATAAAGTACCAACGTGTCAACTAAGCCAGCACTTTATGACCTTTGGGACCTTTAGACATACTGTACAGAAACCAGTTTTACCTGCAAGGGTGTGTGTGTGTGTGTGTGTGCGTGTGTGTGTTTTGCGGCAAAGTCACAGCTTTGTATATTGGACAGTGTTATCTGTGGCTAAGGAGAATGCTAGCTCCAGTTTAGCATTTTGGCTTCACTGCAGTCAAGTAGAGTGTTGTGTCATCTGGAGACATGTAATAAGGAAACGTGAGCAAGATTCCTTGAGAATTACATTTCACTTGTCCTTTGACAAGCATCTTGTCTCTCAGATGTATTGCCTAGAATATATGTTAACATAGCTTTTAAAAAGTATGCATACCATCCGTGTAATGCGGTAAAAATCAGAAATGTAGTAATGTGCCATTTGCCACCCTTGCTGGAGTTGCTGGGTACTGCGCTGTGGCAGCCACTCTCCTGCCCCCAGTGTTGTGGGTGAGTAACCATAGCCCTGAAAAGGATAGTGTCACTCGACAGGCCCAGGGTCAGAACCTCCAAGTGCTGTCGGGCTCTATGACCCCCACACCGGTCCTTCTGGAGCAGTACTGAGCTGCAGTCAGTGTCAACGGCCTGGCTGGCAGTAGTCGGCTGCACCCTTTAGGAGCAAAAGCGCAGGTTCCATTTATGGTTATGGAAATTTTTTTCATTGCCTTGTGTTTTTGCATTTTCTTACAGAAGGCTTGCTAATTTAAGTTGTATGTGTTTCACTGAGGAAAACTTCTAAGGAAGTAGACATACCCTTTAGCTAGAAACATTTTAAAATTACATGTTGTCAGTATCGGTTTTTCATCCATATGTGGTCCTCACTAACTATCCTATGTCATCTGTAGCAATCTAAAAGAAGCAGGTGATCTCTGCCTTCACGTACCCTTTTGGGAGCCTGCCACAGTTTCCTGAACCCCAAGAAGTGTTTCATTTCTGGCAATAGTTCACTGTAGCAAAGAAATAAGTGCATATTTAAGTTTTCCTGTTTTGTCTTTTAATTAAATCTACCTGAAAACAATGAATTCTTTAATTCTGAAGGTGGACAGAATGTGTGGAGGACAAGGAAGAGTTTGGAGTTGAAAAAAAAAAAAGCCAAATCTAAAACCTATGTTGGGTTCTCAAGTTAACTAGAGTATAGCATCAAAGTCCATATTTGATAATCCATTCAATTTAGAACTACTTGAGAAATATTTTATTTAATCTCAGATTTTGCTCCTTATTTAGGATAAAACCCAAGACAGTCTTAGTTTCTATCTAGATGTAGAAAATCTTAAAGTTAAACTCTACATATTGTTCCTAAACATAGGGGGACCTTTTTTGATTACATATACTATATTATAGGTAATAGAATTTTGGATTTTTTCCCTAATATTGATTATTTCTGATATGCAGCTCTTTCTCACACAATTCTAGCATCTTCTGTTTTTGTTGAGAAGACACTGAATGCAGCATATAAAACAGAAGCAAGAATGGTAACACAAAGTTAATGTCTTTAATTCTAATCCCAACTGAGTTCAAATGTTAATGATTTGTGAATGTATTTCAGATGTTTCTTTAATCCCTGAAAATTTTTATAATAATTGTCATATAAGATAATTTTCTTGGAACTAATTTGCATGTAACTGCAACTTTTTCAGGCTGGATGCTCTCATTTTTGTGCAAATTCCATTGATGCACTGTGTGCTCTCTTTCAGATACATCTATTGTGATGAAATTGACTTGGCTGCTGACACAGTGCTGGCCACTCTATATGCTGCCAAAAAGTACATTGTCCCTCACCTTGCCAGAGCCTGTGTTAATTTCCTGGAGACCAGCCTGAGCGCCAAAAACGCCTGTGTGCTCCTTTCCCAGAGCTGTCTGTTCGAAGAGCCAGACCTGACCCAGCGCTGCTGGGAGGTGATCGACGCCCAGGCTGAGTTAGCACTCAAGTCCGAGGGATTCTGTGATATTGACTTCCAGACGCTAGAAAGTATCCTCCGCAGGGAAACTCTGAATGCCAAAGAAATTGTGGTTTTTGAGGCAGCTCTCAACTGGGCTGAAGTAGAATGCCAGCGGCAAGATCTAGCCTTGAGCATTGAAAATAAGCGCAAGGTCCTCGGAAAGGCGCTTTACCTGATCCGAATACCCACGATGGCCCTGGATGATTTTGCCAATGGTGCTGCGCAGTCCGGAGTTCTAACTCTCAATGAGACCAATGACATCTTCCTCTGGTACACTGCAGCCAAAAAGCCCGAGTTGCAGTTTGTAAGTAAAGCCCGCAAGGGTCTTGTCCCGCAGCGCTGCCACCGTTTCCAGTCTTGTGCCTATCGGAGCAACCAGTGGCGCTATCGGGGCCGCTGTGACAGCATCCAGTTTGCGGTCGATAAGAGGGTGTTCATCGCTGGCTTTGGGCTATACGGCTCCAGCTGCGGTTCTGCCGAGTACAGCGCCAAGATTGAACTCAAGAGGCAGGGTGTGGTGCTGGGGCAGAACCTGAGCAAGTATTTCTCAGACGGCTCCAGCAGCACCTTCCCCGTGTGGTTCGAGTACCCCGTACAGATTGAGCCGGATACCTTCTACACCGCCAGCGTGATCCTGGACGGCAACGAGCTCAGCTACTTTGGACAGGAGGGCATGACAGAGGTTCAGTGTGGCAAAGTGACTGTCCAGTTTCAGTGCTCCTCAGACAGCACCAATGGCACTGGGGTACAGGGTGGGCAGATCCCTGAACTCATATTCTATGCTTGAAAACACTCTTCCCGAAGCAGAGGCTGCTGTGAGGGCACATCTGGTTCCTACTTGCTTGATGCTTAGCTCATCTGCAGATATGTGATCGGCGCAGGTAACTTGTAATCTATGAAGCTATAGGCAGTTTCTCATTTCTTTTAGCCTGTTAATTCTGTGCAGGTGAAAAAGCAGCTTTCAGCTTTTAACTGTACACTTAAAAGAGCCAAATTCGTAAGGCGTTAATGTTTTCAGAGCCGCGCCTGGACACCTATGTGCTCTTCCAACGGCCCCGCTGACCTCCCAGTTTTGCCCCTTTTACCGAAATTTTTGGGTCCCCTCCGGTTTTGTTTTGGGCTTTATTTTGATGTGTAGAAATAAATAGCCAAAAATAATAATGATGAGAAGAGTTATTTTTAAACAGAACCCTCCCCCCCCAAAAAAAACAGATAAACCTCAGTTTTACAATTTTGAAAGAAGTTTTGGTTCATGAGTAATAATCTAGAAAGTAGATTTGTTAAAAAAAAAAAGCCATGTTTGGCATATATTTTGTTCCTTTTAGCTTTTTGCTTTGGGCTTTGCTTTTCTTAAAATCCTAAATTCATAATGTTGTTACTTATTAAACACCACACTGTCCATGTAAACTAGAAAAATAAAATAAGGAATTGGGTGTTTGTTTAGGCTATGACTTCTGCTATAAGCAGATTTATCTTTTTTTAGTTCAGAAGACAAAAAGTATTGAAGTAAGGCACTTCTTTTGGAAGTAACTAATTTACATAATTTTACTGTCAATAGAAAAAAGTTGCACCCTATTAATTAAAACTAAAACAGTTATTAAAAAGAAACTATTTCAGTGCCCATAAATAAAGTTTTATTGGAACACACACACATACAAAACTAAATTTTTTTGTCATCATGAATTATATGAAGCAATCAGTCTTAATTCCTTGGGATAAGAACATTGAAGAAATAATTTGTTTCACCCTTGTGAAGAACTAGGAAGTTATTTTTGAATTGGGAAGGGGAATTACCCCAAAAGTGTCCCATACTACAAATATTTTAATTGATGGCACATTATAATACCTAGTTTGAAAAAGCCAAACTATTTTCTCCCCACTTATCTTCTGGTCCCCCACTATTTGCTTGTTTTCATAAGTCGTATTGTATAGAATTCCTGTTCCCTTTATCCCATTAAGAAAGGACCAAACAATTCTTTGGACAAGTGGAATAACAATTAATTTTGTAGCACTACATGTTAATGTAATAAGACACTTTTATTCATTGATTTTTTTTTTTAATCTGGAATGTACTTTACCTTGTCTACTTTGACCACATACTATCTTCTTAGTTCATTATAATTCTGTCCTGTTTCTAGACTGCTAGAATTTCTCCTCTAGCTATCTTAAAGTGCCAATATATGCCTGCAGGGTTTTTAGAAAATGGTCTGGAGTGACACCCTTGATTATACCTAATATTCACTGCATCAGCATCACATCCAGCTCTTATTTGTCCATGGATGATGTACACAAAGGAGGGAAATCCCCATCCAAAGATTCTCCTTCAGTGATGGCTTGTCCTGGTCTAGTGCCTGTGATCCTGGCAGTGCCCAGGTGTTCCCTTCCAGCTGAAGGATCCATGTGCTTTCTGGGCAGCTTTTCTGCTCAGAGTGATCCTGAGGTCGCTTCCCTGCCACCCAGAGTGTGGTCCCTGGCCACCTCCTTCTCCTGCTCTGAAAGCCCCAAGCCGGCTTACCTGGAGCCAGGAGTTAGTCCCGGGGTGTGTGTGTGCGCATTTGCTGACTCAGGAGTTGTCTCCTCCCTGCCTGGCTGGTGAGAGGTGGGCAGACGTGGTCCCCTGTGACCTGGCAGGGCCCCAAGGAGTGGCTGCCCTACCTTGTTTCCGTGCTTCTGGGCCACTTCTACCCCTGCAGGTGTGGGCTTGTTGCCTTCGCCTGATGGTGGAGAACACTGGATCTTGGGACATTTTTGTAGTCACCTTTGCCGTTACCTAGGTCTGTTAGTGTAGGTGATCAGAAACTTACTGGTGATTGTAGGGGAGTACTACTCCCAAGACAGCTTGGCACAGTGGTTCAGCAGTGACTTCATATTAGAGAAATTACAGATTCTAGTTTTGGCAAAACAAAAAGGTGAAATAAAGGTACATTTTCAATTAACTAAAAACAAAACACAACAAAACTTCTACAGAGGATTTTGTTTTTAAAGCATGGTTAAACATTTCAGTAACTCATTGCTACCATGCAAATCGATTGACTGTATACCTGACTAGAAGGCACTTGCTTTTAAGCCACAGGAGAAGAAACTTTACTTAATACTAATTTCATTGTATCAGCTTCTTGAGGTGGGTGTGATAACCTTCGATGGGGATTATTCCCCCAGGGACACTCCCTGCCAGTGCTCCCATTTTCGCTGGCTGTTCTCCACGTGCCTGGGGAGCTGCTTGGTGACTGTTGGATATGATCCTGTGCACTGGACATAGAACTTAATGCTATGTTAATTCCTATCACTTTACAAATGGGCTGGGGGGCAGGCAGCTTCATCATCTGATTGGCTTGTGCTGAGAGCTGTGGGGTTAAATTTGAAAGTTGTGTTTAGAATAAGATTTTTTTTTAAAACCCATTCTCCCTTCTGCATTTTTGACAAAATGGAATGAAGGCTGATGTGTTTGCTTTATTTATTTATTTTTTTGGTAATCTGCAATTTTGTATCTTTTAAAACTAGAAACCATTGTTCTGACAAGGCAGGCAACTCTAGCATATAAACACAACTTTATTAAATAGAATATGCTGTAGATGCTTTTCTCAATGTATCTGGCAGTCTTTGTCATTGTTAATACTGGGGATAAAGGGTAACTAGGCTAGCAGTTCTAATGTAACGTTCTTTAAGCATATCTTAAAATAGTATTTAAGTAAATGGTCTAATTTCTACATAATTATTGCACTGAACTGTCTCTTTTTTTGTTGTTGTTTTTAAGGTGTTTAAAAAGCTCAGCTAATTTCAGGACCCTCTAGCCACTTGTGCAGCAGGGTGCTTGAATTTAGTAGCTTACAGCATTATTTATGAAGGAAAAATATATAAATATGAAGTACCTCATGTTGAATGTTATTGTACTGTATTTTTAATGTAACAGTGCAGATCTTGTTAGACACATGAATGTGTATAATCACGTTAAATGCAAATAAAATTAAACTGGTTCATAGATTTGTTTTCCTTAGTGTTTTTGTAGCTCTCTTGAAAAATAAAAAAAAATTAATTCTGGCATATTTGGTGTCACTACATTTTACATAGATAATTTTACAGGAGTGTTTGTTTGCTAAGTATTCAGGTATCTGGTCCCTAAAGAAGTGAAAAAAAAATTAAGTCAAAAGTATAAGAGAACAATGAATATGTTAATCAATTGCGTTGTTCAAAGCTTGACTATTAAGTTAATGAGGGGGAGTGAATGGTACATTTATATTCCTGTTATGGAATTTGTGGTTGGCTGGCATTCGGATGCTATAGCTGCTTAGTTGTCCGTGGGTGTCACTACACTAAGCAGATGTTGAGACTGAGTAACTTCTAGCTTTGGATGTGACCAGTAGGAATAAAAAAATCAAGTCCATATGTGTGTATCTACACACAAACACACATGCATGCTCATTCCTGCGTAATTAGACACATACATGGATATCTTTTCAGTTTTCTGTTGCTTTTCTTCTGGAGTTCGTTGTGAAACCTTTGCATGTTTGCTTACCCACGTCACCTGCTCAGAGTTCAGTTTCTGTAGCATACCTGCTCAAAGGATTTTTGAACTTTTTCAAAGAATAAGGGAAATATAGCCATGTATTCTCATCTGCTTAATCGGAAATACAACGTGAATTTCGAAGATCTTTACTCCAAGAAAGTCTTAGCCATCGTCTCTTCTCTGTTGCTATTAAAATTTAATTCATATGCTTTTTTTCAGGATCCCGAGACATTTGGGAATGATCCTTTTCTATTGTTAGGACTCATGAATCACCTTGTCACTGGAATTATACTTTCTTCCCAGTTGACTGTCTGGCTTGCCTGTGAAAGCCATAGCCTTAACCTTGGGAGAAAACGGGAAGGAGGAGAGCGTTCCTGAGGATGTAATGATGTGAAACGTAGAGCCTGGAACCAGCAAGTGCCTTCCCAACCTTGGCTATTTTAAGTGCTTGTTAGGTCAGGGCCCTGAGTGCCTTTGAAGTGCTTCAGTCCAGGATGACCACCTTTGGACTCCTAATTAATAACTTCAGCTGTTGTGGGGCCATTTGCAATTTTGACCAACTATTCCCTTTGTTTGAAACTTCATGTTACCTTTTTCTTACTCTTCCAGAATATGTTATCAAAAAATACTGAGGAATGGTTTCAAAAATAGATTTTTGCTGCTTATTTTATAAGCACTGATAAAAAAGTTTCTCAACCAAGAAATTGCCAAGTAGTTGGAAATATTTGGGATGAGATGAAGATGGCGGTTGACCCTGTCACTCACCAAGCAGTGTAAGACACTGGCAGCTGTAGGTTGGTCTCTGAAGAAATGCTGGGGTACGTTTTCTCAACATGAGCCTTTCCCTCTGCTGCCTCTTCTGAAACTTGATTTTTTGTTGGCAGGAGAGAGCGAGGTGTGGGAAACATTGTAATTCCTATTTATGCAGACCCTAGCTATCTGCTAAATTGTTTTCCATTTGTCTGTTTATTTAAATCTCCATTGGACAGCAGTTTTACTAGCAGATGCTGCTATTTTACACTGTCATCTAAAAAGTCCCTAACTTCAAGATACCCAGTTATGCAAAATAACCCACTCTTCCTTTGCCAAACCTGTGCTTTAAATAAATCTGTGCAAATGACATTAGTACATAAAGTGAAGTTACCTGTTAGACTTATAGCAACTTATAGCACTTAAACACTAGTTTACTCTTTAGTTACTGATTTCCCTTTAGGCTGTTGTTAGTATCTAGGTGAAGTGATATAAAAGGTATGTGTATTTTGTGTGTGTTAAAAGTTAACTTTAGACGGCAGACTTGGCCCAGTGGTTAGGGCGTCCATCTACCACATGGGAGGTCCGCAGTTCAAACCCCGGGCCTCCTTGACCCGTGTGGAGCTGGCCCATGCGCAGTGCTGATGCACGCAAGGAGTGCCCTGCCACGCAGGGGTGTCCCCCGCGTAGGGGAGCCCCACATGCAAGGAGTGCACCCCGTAAGGAGAGCTGCCCAGCGCGAAACAAAGTGCAGCCTGCCCAGGAGTGGTGCGGCACACATGGAGAGCTGACACAAGATGACGCAATAAAAAGAAACACAGATTCCTGTGCCCCTGACAACAACAACAGTGGACAAAGAAGATGCAGCAAATAGACACAGAGAACAGACAACCGGGGTGGGGGTGGAGGGGAGAGAAATAAATAAATCTTAAAAAAAAACACAATAAAAGAAAATTACAGATCAATTCCTTTTAAAAAAAAGTTAACTGGAGAGAGTGAATGTGGTTTGAGCAATTGAGCTCCTGCCTCCCATATGGGAGGTCCTGGGTTCAGTTTCTGGTGCTTCCTGAAGAAACAAACAACAAGCAAAACAAAACCAACTAAGGGGGAAGTCCATGCGGCTCAGTGGTTGAGTGCTGGCTTCCCACATACGAGGTCCTGGTATTAATCACCAGCCCAGGTACCTCAAAAACAAAAACAGAAAAATTACTGTAAGAATTAAGTTCAATTTTACTTCATGTAACTACAGTATGGAAACATTTCAAGATTAAGTCATACTTTTTTGTTTTTGTGGCTTTGTCAAACAGTTTTATATTTAATAGACAATCTCTTTTATGTCAGCTTGTTTTAGAGGACTGGAATTAGACCTGAAAAAATAATTAAAAATAAATCATATAGTGGCCTTGTTAATTTTAACAGGAAGTGCTGTAATACATCTTTGTGACCAAGATATAGCTTAAAGAATTTTGTGAGAAAGGAGAATAGTCTATGAGATAATGTTTTGATACAGCAGTCTTTACTGTGGCTGTACAGTTTGCATTTTCCTTCCTAAACTGCTTTGTTCAAAAAGTAGTTGAAGAAAGATAATGACCATATGTGAAAACTGCAAATAATTTTTCAAAGCTTGAAGCAGAGTGCCACCTTTTGCTTTATAGTGCTGTATCAAAATATACTTTTGAAATGCATTCTATGCATGGGACAAAACAAAATTTTTATTTTTGTGCTTGTCTTAACCAGCTCTCACCTTTTATTTCAGCACCCCCTATACTGTAGAAATGCTCAGCATACATGAACCTTAACCAATTCAAAATTAAAAGGTGTCCTAGTTCTTCATCTGTAAAGAAAATTCCAGTTCTCAAAATGTTTGGAGACATTAATGGGCTCAAGAATATTTATACTATTATTTCAGATAATTTAGCTCCCTGGAAAAGACAGTGAAAAGGTTTAATGAGTCATTCCAAGGATTACCCCAAAGTTCATTAGCTCATTAACATTTGCGAATGCCTTGCTTGTCCTGGCAGTAGGAGAGGTTGCTGGGGGGGGCTGAGAGGGGATGCCTGGTGAGTGGGGGTGGGATCCGGGAGGCCGTGGGTGGGGCCCGAGGCCCTGCAGGCTGACGGGCTTGATGTGGATGTGGATGCTGCCTGACAGCCGGCCCTGGTCCCCTGGCCTCCGGGGAGTGGTGTCAGGGCAGGGAGCTGGGCGGGTCAGCCAGCAGTGCTGGGGGGTAGCAGCGGAACCCCTCAGTTAGTCCAGGAGCGTTGAGGCTGCAGCCTAGATCAGCCTTGGGCTGGGGTGGGCAGCAGTAAGCTTCCCAGGAGAAAGGAGGCTTGAGCTGGGTGTTCAAGGATGCATGAGAATTATCTAGGGAAACATGGGGAACAGAGTGAAGGAAATCGCAGAAGAGGAATGGGGGATGGGGCAGTAGAACGGCAGAGTTCAGTATGGTTCCCCTATGAAGGGGGCCACCTCCTCACGGTGGGCCAGGCAGGGGAGGGTATGGAGCGGGCGGGAGCCGGGAGCAGGGAGCACCTCGTGTGAGGCTGAGTTATCTGTCTTGTGTCTACAGAATAAAGCAGTCCATCAAAGAAGTGAACGACAGAACAGCAGTTTTGTGTTGTACAAACGTCTTTCTGAACTCTACCAAGGAGAGACTGGGTCAGACTGGAGGCAGGAGGAACACGCAGGCAAGGACAGGAGTCTGCGAGAGGAGAGAAGGATGGTGATTCTGGAGACGAGGGGGGAGCCCAGGGTGCAGGATCTAACGTCCAGTTGAAGGGAGCTGGCTGAAGTTGGAATGGAAGAGGGAAGGGAAACAGTGCTTATTCTCCCATCCTCTGTAGAGAGTAGGTTAAAGACTCCCACCCTTGATTCTATCCTTCAATTTTTAAAAAATAGTCAACATAGTGTAGTGGTTAATAGTTATGAATCTGGAGCAAGACTGCCTGGGTTTGAAGCTGGACTCCAGCTGCATATGACTGGGCAAGTTACTTAACCTCCCTAAGCCTCAGTTCTCTTAAGAAAGTGGCACTAATAAGAGTGACTTCAGAGAGTTACTATGATGGCTAAATATATTAATATTCCCAAGGCACTTTGAACAGTACCAGGCAAACAGGAAGTGCCAAGTATTAAGTAAAATGAAAGATGAAAGGTCATAAACTCATACATTTATTAGAGCCAGTTTACTTTGAGTTTACAGGCACTTTTAACAAGTTGTCAGTGCAGACAATTAAAAAAGTAAAATAGAAGTGTTGTTTTGTTGCCTTTTCTTTTTTTTTGAGGTACAACAGCCGGGGATTGACCCCAGGACCTCGCATGCGGGAAGCCAACACCCAGCCACTGAGCCACACTGGCTCCCCTGAGTTGGTTTTCTCATTTGTTTGCTTGTTGTTTGTTCTTTTGTTTTTAAGGAGGCCCTGGGAACTGAACCCAAGGACCTCCCGTGTGGGAAACAGGCTCTCTGCTGCTTGAACCTCATGTGCTCCCTTGTTTGCTCTTTTTAAATCATTGGGCAATAGCAAGGGAGTATATAAAGCTGAACAAAGAGCTATGTTGTTGAGGAATTCTCATATTCGAATCCAGTTTCTAATATTTCAATGTTGTCATGCTAATGAAAGTTAGAATTTATTCTGATGTGAATGGATTCTAGCATATCAGATTCCTTTTATGCCAGGGAATTGTCTGGCATTCCTCAGAAAGTTACCCTGGAAAAGCTGAGTGTGTGTATGTGCATACGAGCATCTGAGAACCCTTGGAAGAAGTTTACCATGGGTAGTCTAGCTTGCAGGTAAAGAAATAGTCCCTTTGCTAGTTCTGCTAAAGGCAGAATAAGTTCTTTTTTCGTTACCTACAGTTTTAGATGCTTTTGGACATAACTCCTCCAAATATTTTGGGATTAAAAGCAGTTTTAGCAGTGAAATGATTTGGGGTGTGTTGAAAGCAGGTTTAACCTTTATAATGAGTGATGTGGATAGCTCGGGAACATTTGAGTGGCTTACCTTTCCTTCAGGTAAACACAGGTGTGCCAGAAGTGCTGGGGACTCTCAGTCCACAATCCCCGCTCTTGTTGGCTCTTGACCTCCTGCTGAAGGCTGAATCATGTCCCCCACAAAGTTCTAAAGACTGGCCCTGGGGGTGTGACCCATTTGTAAATAGGACCGTTGAAGATATTATTAGTTTAGGTGGGGACTCATTCGTGAATAGGTCAATGCCAAACTGGATCAGGCAGAGCCTTAATCGATATGACGAGTCCTTGTAATGGGGGGAAATCCAGCAGAAGCTAGAAGTCAATGGAAAAAAACCTGAGGAGCAGACACACAAGACGCCAGGTGATGGAGGCTTGTGGGAGCGCTGCAGAGCCCCGGAAACGGCCAACCCTGCCAATACCTTGATGTTGGATCCTAGCCCCCGGAACTGTTTTAGTCTTGTTTAAGCCAACCAGTGTGTGCTACCCGTCAGAGCAGCCCTGGCAAACTAGCACACCTCCCTTCTGCTGCTTTCCCGAAGGACATCCTCATCTGCAGGCTCACACAGGCCTTGACCCAGTTCTGGGGCCTCCTTTGACAAGTTCCCCAGCACCCTGGAGGTGAATCTCTAGTCCCCTTTTCAGGGCTGGAGTCTCCTCTGTTTTACAGAATAAGCCTTCAGGATCCTCAGTCCCCAAATTCTCATTGAGGAGGTCTGAGGCCAGGGCCTGTCACTTATTTGTGTGAAGCTCGAGGGGGTGATGCATCTGAAAAGCTGAGACCCCCTGGTGAAGGCCAAGCTCTTGGAACCTGGACTCCCAGCCCCGTGGATGTGGAGCTTCGGTGCCCTGTCCCCTGCTGCAGACCTTGGCAACAACCAATCCCGTAAGTTGGGCTGAAACTTCAACCTGAACCCAGGAACCCTGGAGATGCCCTGGAATAAGACTGCATGTCTGCCGTTAGGGGATGAGATAAACCAGGCGAATCCAGCCCCTGGTCCCTGGTGGGGAACCTGGCACCTGCCCGTCTCCCTTTACCCCCAGCCCTCCCTCTGCTAGACCCAGCCCTGGCAGCAGTAGCCTGGTCTCACTTTAGTCCACTGGCTCATGCCTCCAGCTTAGGTCTCCCCACCACCACCCAGTCTCAGGGCCTGCCCAGGCGAGCACATTGGGTCCCCAGTTCTGGCCCTGTCTCTGTAACCGATGCACTTCCTTCCGGTGTGCTGCCTGGCCGTGTTCGCTCAGCCTGCACAGCCTCCACTCCCAGCCTTCCACCCCGGGTGGTAGCCCTGCCCAGTGGTCCTGCTGGATCCCCCTGCCCGTTCCCTGTTCTTTCCCACCTACCTTTGTCCTGAACGGCATATTAAACGCATGCAAGCTTTCTATTACCCAAATAATGCATAACAAACACAAAACCTAGTAGCATGCAGCAATGCGTTTATTGCCTGCACACCTGGGAGCAGCTGGATGGAGGCTGTCTCGGCTGCTGTGCTGGTTTTGACTAGGCCCGCTCACCTGCCTGGGGGTAGGCTGGCTTCAGCTGGGGCCCCTTGGCTCTCTTCCAACTTCTCTGATCCTCCAGCAGTCCACCCTGAGCAAGTTCCCCTGGCGCTGCCAAGGCACAAAACAAATCACATGGAAGAGGCTTCTCAAGGCTTGTGCTCAGCACTCGTCCACCATCACTTCTGCTGGGAACTGTTAGCCCAAGTGGTCACAAGGCACCCAGATTCAGGCGCTGGGGAAGCACACCCTACCTCTGTACTGAGAAGAACTGTGAAGTCTGCCAAAGGCTGTGGCCGCAGGGAGGGGTGGAGTGTTGGGCCTTTAATGTCAGCACTCCGCTGCAGCATTTAGCCCAGACCTGGAGGCTCCTACAAGGAGCCCCTGTGCTCCTTTCCACCTGGAGCCCAGGCTCAACCCCACATGCCATTACTCACAGAGAACCTACTTGCCTTTGCAAGTTCTCATTACTGATCATGGAGATTGTATAGGGGGAAGGAGAAGGAGCCGCCATCTCCAACTCACAGCACAAACTTCTCAAATAGCCATTTGGCAGGGCTTCTCCCCTTCGCCTAGTGGTTCTGGTAATATTTTTGTTTCTCAGGCCTCCAAACCCCAGGTTCAGCCTTGTTACCAGCTGTTCAAACTCCAGTTAATAAATGCCTTCCTGAGACAGGGTACAGCCTCACTTCCATTATTGTGTACTTCTCTGTAGCATCACTGTACAATTTTACTCAGAAAACCAGGCCCAAGTAAAGCAAGAAAAGATGTGAATATAGAAAGGAGGGAACCTTTCCCCCTCAATTTCTTCATCATTATTGACAGCAATATCCCAAGGAAACCACAGATGGTTCATGAATTTCCTCTACATACAGAAGGATGGGAAGAGACTCAGAATGATGTCCATCAGAGGGTCAGAAAGGAAAGAGGGACTTGTCATTTGATATGACAGCTCAGCTCAAACTTGGGACCAGGGTGAAATAAAGAAACGGGGTTGACGAGAGGTGAGAGAAAGGTTGGGGATGTCTAAGTTAGCAAGACACCTCACAGAGCTTCTTTTCACCTGGAGCTTCTATCTGTGGTAGACCGAATTGTGTATCTCAACAAAAGACATATTCTTCGTCTTAATCTGTGTTCCTGTGGGTGTGAACCTTCCATAAATAGGACCCTTTGAAGATGTATCATCAGTTAAAGGTGGATTCATTTGTGCATAGGATTTTTTTTTTTTTTTTTTATGGTAATACTATATTTATTTGTAGAAGAACCTCCTAAAGTGTCTTCTGGCTGCACAATTTTGTGTTCTCTTTTTTTTTTTTTTAAATTATTTATTTATTTTAATTACATTATGAAAAATATGAGGTCCCATTCAACCCCACCGCCCCCGCCCCCCACTCCCCCCACAGCAACACTCTCTCCCATCATCATGACACATCCATTTGTGCATAGGATCTTTAAGACCCTACTTAGGTGTTGCTCAGTGGAATCAGATGCCCCTTAATCTGTAATACTGTAGTCCTTTATGAGCAGAAGAAATTTGGGTGAGAAAACCACACAGGAGGAGACCAAGGACACTGCCAAGTGACAGAAGGCTGCCATCATTAGATTCCACTGATACCCAGGGGAAAGCTTGAACTTGATGAGTCCATGATTTGGGACATCTGGTCTCTATAGCCATGAGCCAATAAACTCTTGTTTGAGCCAACCCATTGTATCATATTTGTCATAGCAGCTCTGGCAAACTAAGATATCCCATTCCTTCATCTCAGGAATCCCTCGCCTGGGACTAATGCACAGTGTTAGACTAGGGGGAGCTCAGCAGGTGGGCAAAGTTTAGGGTGAGTCCACCAGCCCATGACCTGGGCACATCTGTACACCTAGGGTCTGCTTAACTTGCCCAACCTGATCTGAATTTTGGGAGGATATCACTGAGTCCTCATCAGCAGAAGAGGTTCCTTAATGTGACCTTTCCAGTACTGCTACGTCCTGGGTGCTGACCTCACTTCACATATGCTTTTGCAAGTCAGCTCTTCAGTCTCTGGTCTTGGGACTAATGGAGCAATGCCCTTGAATGCTTTCCTTTCTTCTCTGAAGAAATGCATTCCTTTCTTCTCTGAAGAGCCCCTCTCTTGCCAATAGCTCCAGATGGAGGTCAGTTCTGCCTGTTTTCTCTCTGTCCCTATCCCACAACACAGAGAGTTTTAATGCTGGAGTGTTCCAGATTTGGCCTTCCCCACTGATGAATTATATTTGGTTACTGTTAGTAACCAGTCAGAAGCCCAATTGCTGGGAGAGTTGCTTAATCACTCCACCCTTCCCCAAATTTGAAACTTATTTGCCCCATAGGATTTATCAGATATTGAGAGAAGCAGTCAAGGCCATTTCATTTTAGTTCCAACATTTCTTTTCCTTTAATAAAGAAATGCCAAATAGAACAGTTATGATATATTGTAAATATTTTCATAGTCACTGATTAGTGGTGTGACTACTTAGGTAAATTCAATGAGTGTAGGTATACTTTTGATTGGACATAACATTCAGTGTGGATGGGAGCCACAAAACACAGTGAGTTCCCAAAGATTTGCTCTGTCATCTCCGTTAATCAGAAAACTAGGCTAAATTTGAGCACCAGTCCCAACTCTTCACAGCTACAGGATGCTAAAAGCTTCTCATCCCCTTTCCATGCTTCTCCCAGTGCGTTCAGGAGGAGTATACCTCCCGTAAAGACTATGCCCAAAGAAAGTAAAAGTAAGCAGAGTTAACTACATCCATTTTTTTAAAAGAAAAGTTGTAAGTTTATAGAAGAATCATGTAGCAAGCCCTGAGTTTCCATTACCCCCATTGCACACACACAGTTTTTCCTAAAATTAATATTTTTCATTAGTGTGGTAACTTTGTTTCAATTGATAAAAAATACTGTAATTACACTGTTAAATATAATCCATAGATTATATTAGGGTTCAATGATTATGTTGTGCAGTCCTGTTTTGTTTTAAGATTTTATTCTGGTAGCATATACAACCTAAAATTTCCCTCTCAACCACAATATTAATTATATTCACAATGTAGTGCTATCACCACTACCATCCATTGTCAAAACTTTTCCATCACTCCTAACAGACATTCTATACCAATTAAACATTAACTCCCCATTTCTTACCCTAACTCTGGCCCCTGGTAACTTGGGATCTAGTTTCTGACTCTCTGAGTTTGCTTATTCTAATTATTTCCAATCAGTGAGGTCATACATTATTTGTACTTATTTCATTCAACATGTTGTCAGAATTCATCCATGTTGTCTCATATATTGGAACTTTTTTATCAAAACATTTTTATGGCTGTATAAAATTCCGTTGCGTGATCCATTTTGAGTTGATTTTTGTTTTTGTTGTGAGGTTGGGGTCCTCCTTTTCTTTGGCAAATGGAGATCCAGTTTTCCCAGCACAATTTATTGAAAATATTCTTTCCCAGTTGAATGATCTTTGCCCCCTTTTCAAAAATCAGTTGGCCATAAATGCAAGTGTTGATTTCTGAGCTCTCACTTAGATTTCATTGATCTATATGTCTGTCCTTGTGCCAGTATCATGCTGTTTTGATTACTCTGCCTTTATAATTTTTAAGATCAGGAAGTATGAGTCCTCCAACCTCATTCTCCTTTTTAAAGATGGCTTTAGCTATTTGGGACCCCTTATTCTTCCATATAAATTTGATGATTGGCTTTTCCATTTCTGCAAAGAAGGTTGTTGGAATTTTGATTGGTGTTACATTGAACCTATAAATTGCTTTGGATAGGACTGACATCTTCACGATGTTTAGTCTTCCAATCTATGAACACAGAATGTCCTTCCATTTATTTAGGTCTTGTTTGAGTTCTTTTAAGAACGTTTTGTAGTTTTCAGAATATAGATCCTTCATATTCCTGGTTAAATTAATTCCTAGATATTTAAGTCTTTTTGTTGCTATTGTAAATGGATTTTTTTTTCTTAATCTCTTCAGCTTGCTCATTACTAGTTTATAGAAATGCTACTGATGTTGATCTTGTATCCTGCCACTTTGCTGAACTCATTTATTACCTGTAATAGCTTTGTTGTATAGATATTTCAGGATTTTCTAAATATAGGGTCATGTCATCTGTGAATAATGAGAGTTTTACTTCCTCTTTTTTTTCTTGCCTAATTGCTCTAGTTAGAACTTCTAGCACAATGTTGAATAACAGTGGTGACAGTGGGCATCCTTGCCTTGTACCTGATCTTAGAGGGAAAGTTTCCAACCTCTCCCCATTGAGTATGATGTTGGCTGTGGGATTTTCATATATGCCCTTTATTATATTGAGAAGCTGTCCTTCTAAACCTATCTTTTGAAGTGTTTTTTTATCAAAAAGAATACTGAATTTTGTCAAATGCCTTTTCTGCACCATCAAGATGATCATGTGGACTTTTCTCTTTGATTTGATAATAATGTGGTGTATTATGTTAATTGATTTTCTTATGTTGAACCACCCTTGCATATTAAAGATAAATCCAACTTGATCATGGTGTAGATATAATTTTAATATGCTGTTGAATTCAGTTTGCTAGTATTTTGTTGAAGATTTTGCATCTATATTCATAAGAGATATTTGTCTGTAGTTTATCTTTTTTTTTTTTCTTGTAGTGTCATCATCTGACTTTGGTTTGAAGGTGATTTTGTCCTCATAGAATGAATTAGGAAGTGTTTCCAACTCTTTAATTTTTTTGGAAAAGTTTGAGAAGAATTAGTTAAGTCTTCCTGAAATGTTTGGTAATATTCCCCTGTGAAACCATTCTTTGTTGGATGTTTTTTGATTACTGATTCAAACTCTTTACTAGTAATTGGTTGAGATATTCTATTTCTTCTTGAATCAGTGTAGGTGGTTTGTGTTTCTAAGAATTTGTCCATTTCTTCTAGGTTATCTAATTTATTGTCATACAGTTGTTCATAGTCTCCTTATAGTCCTTTTTATTTCAGCAGGAGAGGTAGTAATGTCTCTCTTTTCATTTTTTATTTTAGTTATAGCCTCTCTCTCTTTTTTTCTTTGTTAGTCTAGATAATGGTTTGTCAATTTTATTGTGCTTTTCAAAGAAACAACTTTGGTTTTGTTGATTTTCTCTATGTTTTTTTATTTTATTTTTTTATTTATCTCCATGCTAATCTTTGTTGTTTCTTTCCTTCTGCTTGCTTTGGGTTTAGTTTTCTCTTCTTTTTCTAGTACTTACAGTTTTGAGGCTAGGTCTCTGATCTGAAGTCTTTGTTCTTTATAATGTGAGCATTTAGAGCTATAAATTTCCTCCTCAGCACTGCCTTTGTTGCATCTCATAAGTTTTGGCATGTTGCATTTTCATTATTATTTGCCTCAAGGTATTTTCTAATTTTGCTTCTGATTTCCTTTTTCACCCATTGACTTTTTAAGAGTATGTTGTTTAATTTCCACATATTTGTGAATTTTCCATTTCTCTGTCTGTTATTGGTTTCTAGCATCCTTCTGTTGTGGTCAGAAACTATACATTGTATGATTTCAGTGTTTTTTATTTTATTGAGACTTGTTTTGTGACCTAACATATGGTCTATCCTGGGGAATGATCCATATGCATTAGAGAAGAATGTGTGTTCTGTTTTTGTTGGGTGGAGTGTGATATATATATATATACACACATTACTGTGGTCTAGTTGGTTTAGAGTGTCATTCAAGTCTTGTACTTCCTTACTGATCATCTGACTAGATGTTCTATCCACTATTGAGAGTGTTGTGTTATGGTCTCCTACTATTAATGTAGAACCGTCAATTTCTCCCTTCAAATCTGTCAGTATTTGCTTCATATATTTTGGAGCTTTCTGTTAGGTGCATATGTATTTATAATTGTTACACCTTCCCATTGAATTGTCCCCTGTATGAGTACTTAATGACTATCTTTGTCCCTTGTAACTGTTTTTGACTTAATGTCTATTTTATCTGGTATCAGTATAGCCACCCCAGCTCTCTTTTGGTTACTACTTGCATAGTATATATTTTCCATCCTTTTGTCATCAACCTACTCGTAATTTTGAATTTATGGTGACTCTCTTGCAGACAGCATATAGTAGGTCATAGTTTTTTACCATTCTGCCAATTTCTACCTTTTGACTGGACAATTTAATCCACTAACATTTAAAGTCACTACTACTAATAAAGACCTTTGTTCTGCCATTTTGTATTCAGCTTTTTATTTTATTTTTTTTTAATTATTTATTTATTTTTAAAAATTACATTAAAAAAAATGAGATCCCAACAACCCCACCGCCCCCACCCCCCGCTCCACCCACAGCAACACTCTCTCTCATCATCGTGACACATCCATTGCACCTGGTAAGTACATCTCTGAGCATCACTGCACCCCATAGTTTTGTCTCTCATTTCCATTAATGCCTACTTTTTAATTTATTTGATTTTTTTAATGTTGTACTATATTGAGTGCTCTCTCATTTCTATCGGTATGTATTTTTTCATCTATTTTCCTTGTGGTTACCATGGTGTTAAAAGTTAACTTCCTAAATATATAAATCATAATTGGTTTGATACCAACTTAAATAGTATACTCATATACATTTTCTAGCCCTCTTTGTCCCCCCACCTTGTTTTTATACTTGTTACCACTATATCTTGTGCATTATATGTCAAAAATCTAGATTTATTATTACTTTTATGCATTTGCATTTAGCACCTGCAGGAAGTAAAGAGTTACATACTAAACATTACACTACAATAATACTGACATTTATAATTACCCAAATGGAAACCTTTACCACAGGCTCTTATTTCTTTATTCACTTTGAACCTCTGTCTAGTGTCCTTTCCTTTCAGTCTGAAGAACTCCTTTTAGCATTGATTGTAAGGCTGGTCTAGTGATGAACTCCTTCAGCTTTTGTTTATCTTAGAATGTCCTAATCTCGCCCTCATTTTTGAAAGAAAGTCTCAGCAGATATAAAATTCTTGGCTGGCAAAAGTTTTCTTTCAGAACTTTAAGTATTTCAGCTCAGTGCCTTCTTGCCTCCATGATTTCTGATGAGAAATTGTCACTTAATCTTATTGGGACCCCCGTGTATGTAATACATTGCTTTTCTCTTGCAGCTTTCAGAACTTTTTCTTTGTCATTACCATTCAACAGTTTGACTACTATGTCTGGTCATAGTTCTCTTTGAGTTTATCCTCTTTGGGGTTCTTGAATGTGCATATTCGTGTCTTTCATTGAACTTGGAAAGTTTACTGTCATTATTTCTTTGACATACCTAGAGTCCAGAGGGTAGTCTGGAGCTTTCTTTACTATTCCACTTTGACTATTCTTGTTCATATGAGAGCCAGAGATCCTCTTGGCTTGCCCTCATGTCTCCTTCTTTTTCTATCCTTTTCCTCCTCAATGGCATCATCCTGTGGCTGCTCACTAAACTCCAGCTATAGCCCTTGAGTTTAGGCAGTCTGTCCCATTTCCTGTCCCACCTTTCTCTTTGCCAAAAGCGTTCAGCTCTCATAGCGAAAAGATCACTTCACAACAGATGGAAAAATTGGGAGGCACAGAGGGACGCCCTGTTGTCACACCAATGGCAATGGATGAGAACAAAGAGACAAATATGGCCAGGTCACTCCATCTCTGACCCATTGACAATAGTAAGAAAGGACAAGAAAAGTGGCTTTTTGCAACCTAAATAAAGTGAGCCAGTTGTCCAGGCTCTGCCAGATGACTGCCACTTGCCCAGGTGTCTTGTAGTCTTCCCAAATACTCACTAAGATGCTCTGGATAGAAAAATAAATTACTGTGTGTCCAGAATGAAGTCATCCATAGGTCATTATAGGAGCGGTTTCTTGCTGATTTTGTATCTGACTGGGAGCAGCTCTCAGAATCATTTAGCTTCTCTTTTCAGGAGAAGCTTCTTAACTGCTTCTTGCTGTCCTGTTCTTGGTGCTAACTCTAAAAGACTGTGCTAAATTGATGTCATCTTTCCAGAATCATTTTCCTTTTTGATTAACAAACAAAACATTCATGCAATAATTGGGGGAGTAGAGTGCTCCAACAGGAAAGTGGTGAAAACAAATAGCTGGAGTGAATTAATTTATTTATCTTCAGATGTCTGCTGGGGAGCAGGTCCCCACCATTCCGGATGACACAAAGAAGAGGAAATCTCATGCAGGCAGCAAAATCAATGAATGCAACTAAGGAAAAAAATCAAAGTGAACTCAAAACCAAAAAGAAATCCCACTTTCTTCAGTAAAGGAGATTTGGGACTATTGTAAAATTACCACAAAACAAAATATTGAAGGAATATTAATAATCATTGAACTGTGTGAGGAATACACAGGGTTTCATTCTACATTTTTTGCTTGCATATGCTTGAAAATATAATAACATATATATATAAATAATATGTATATATGTAAATTTAATTGTGGCAGAGACTGGATCAAAGAATTCATATAGGGCATGTAGTTCCTGGGTAGAGACAATTTTTCCTTACATTTCATTTGAAGTGCTAGCAGGATGTCCTCCAATAATAGCTAAAAGCATGTTTGAAAGTAAAATCTAACTTGTTTTATATACATATGGACAAAGGGTTCCTTGTGATGAAGTCACCTCTAGCATCAAAACATGATTAAGGCTTTCACGAACACTGGGCTCTTGAATTTTAAAACTGAAATTATATATCCCCTTAATGCAGGGATTGATATTTATACTTAGCTGCTTAAATGAAGACTCCTACTTCGTGAACTTCATTATTAAATGAAAAAGCATTCTAAATTCTTGATTTTTGTTAATCATACCTGGGGGAAGCCTGGAAGTTTGGATCACTATTTTGTTAGGACATTCTCAAAGGTCCCCTCGTGGCAAAATAATCTAATTTTAGCAAATTTTAATGGCAAGAGCAGCAATTGGAGTTGCTGGGTTGGAACTGAGTCTCATATATTCTGGGTAATGGGGTTCGAACCCCCACCTCTCTCTACAACCACACCTGAACTTAATGGTTACAGGGCCCAGGACAGCCTCATAAATGGTGGCCTACACATTATATGTCTAAATATTAAAAGCTATAAAGCAAGCCAGCAAATTACTAAATAAAATACGTTCTTGCATTCTATCTTGACAAATATGCCTTTGTAGTGACTTGGAAGGTTAGGTTCAAATGAAAATTCTCATCCCTCAGAATTCCACACCAGGAAATGTGGTGGTTGAGGAGAGCTGGTCCCTGACTTCCAGCTCCTGTCCATGATCCACTTCTTCTCTCTTCAGCCCTGACTTTAACTCTCAGTGTAAAGGGTCTTGCTTGCTAGTGTGTGGTCTTCCCAGTCCATAATTCCAATCTGCCCACCCCAATCCAACACCAAAGAGGCTGCCCACTGGCCACTCCCAGGTCCTAGTGGTGGACACACTGGTGGCATGGCTTGCCCTGAGCTTGAGGCCGTGTGGGCAGTAAATTCCTGAATGCCAGATACCCGCATTATGCAGTGATAAAAGCATGCTTCTAGATGGACATGGGTGTTTTTTTTAACCTAACTGGGAGGAGTAGATTTATGGGGAAGAAACTTGCCCCTCTCCTCTAAAAGACCCCTAAATGTTGGAGTGCCCAAGGGCTTGATCCCTATAATCTTTCCTCTAGTGCTTTCTTCCTGAGTGATTTCATCTTCTTCTATGGTTTTATATTCTTACTCCCTTCCTGTGATGGTTAAGTTCATGTGTCAACTTGGCTATGTTATGCTGTCCAGTTGTCTGGTCAAGCAAGCACTGGCCTGATTGTTACTGTGAGTATATTTTGTGGACTCATATAATCAGGAAGTTGATAGCATCTATGGCTAATCACATCTGCAATCATCTAAGGAGATTGCCTTCAACTAAGGAGAGACTTCTCATCCCAATAAGATTAAGTGACAATTTTTCATCAGAAATCATGGAGGCAAGAAGGCACTGAGCTGAAATACTTAAAGTTCTGAAAGAAAACTTTTGCCAGCCAAGAATTTTATATCTGCTGAGACTTTCTTTCAAAAATGAGGGCGAGATTAGGACATTCTAAGATAAACAAAAGCTGAAGGAGTTCATCACTAGACCAGCCTTACAATCAATGCTAAAAGGAGTTCTTCAGACTGAAAGGAAAGGACACTAGACAGAGGTTCAAAGTGAATAAAGAAATAAGAGCCTGTGGTAAAGGTTTCCATTTGGGTAATTATAAATGTCAGTATTATTGTAGTGTAATGTTTAGTATGTAACTCTTTACTTCCTGCAGGTGCTAAATGCAAATGCATAAAAGTAATAATAAATCTAGATTTTTGACATATAATGCTCAAGATATAGTGGTAACAAGTATAAAAACAAGGTGGGGGGACAAAGAGGGCTAGAAAATGTATATGAGTATACTATTTAAGTTGGTATCAAACCAATTATGATTTATATATTTAGGAAGTTAACTTTTAACACCATGGTAACCACAAGGAAAATAGATGAAAAAATACATACCGATAGAAATGAGAGAGCACTCAATATAGTACAACATTAAAAAAATCAAATAAATTAAAAAGTAGGCATTAATGGAAATGAGAGACAAAACTATGGGGTGCAGTGATGCTCAGAGATGTACTTACCAGGTGCAATGGATGTGTCACGATGATGAGAGAGAGTGTTGCTGTGGGGGGAGCGGGGGGTGGGGGCGGTGGGGTTGTTGGGATCTCATTTTTTTTAATGTAATTTTTAAAAATAAATAAATAATTTTAAAAAAATAAAAAATAAAAAGCTGAATACAAAATGGCAGAACAAAGGTCTTTATTAGTAGTAGTGACTTTAAATGTTAGTGGATTAAATTGTCCAGTCAAAAGGTAGAAATTGGCAGAATGGTAAAAAACTATGACCTACTATATCCTGTCTGCAAGAGAGTCACCATAAATTCAAAATTACGAGTAGGTTGATGACAAAAGGATGGAAAATATATACTATGCAAGTAGTAACCAAAAGAGAGCTGGGGTGGCTATACTGATACCAGATAAAATAGACATTAAGTCAAAAACAGTTACAAGGGACAAAGATAGTCATTAAGTACTCATAAGTTGAAGGCCTTAAAAGGAGAACTGATGATTTCAGCAGTCAGAAGAGACAATTTCCATCTCTACTCCCAGCTTTTCCTGGGAAATTCTTTGAAAACCTTTGGAGTTCTCAGCTTGAGGCCTTCCCTATGGAATGCAGTCTTGCTCATCCCCATAGTCATGTGAGTCATTTCATATAATAAATCTCACCCTATATAAAATCTTCTGCCCATTCTGTTTCCCTGCAGAATCCAATTTCTTCCCTCCCTCCCTCCCTTCCTTTCTTCAACAAATATTCTTAGTTCTTAGTTCTGGAGATAGAGCAGTAAACAAAACGGATGAAAATTCCTGCGAAACAGAACTTACATAGTGGTGGGAAGAAATGATGATGAATAAGATGTGGCAGGTTTATGCATGGCCTTAAATTTTTTTGTCACTCCCCACACCACAAGATGGGGTCAATGTCTTTTCTCCTTGAATCTGGGTGTGCTTACGTCTCTTTCTACCAGTGAAGTCCAGTGGAAGTGATGCTGTTTGACTTTTAAGGCTAAGCCATCAAAGGCCATGCAGTCCCCAACTTGGTCATTGGAAATACTTGGTTTTGGACCCATGGGTGGCCATGTAAGAAACCCAAATACCCCAAGACTGCCATGCTGGAGAGGTCACATGCAGACATTCTGGTCGACCTTCCCAGCTGGGTTACTCCTTCAGCCCAGGTACCAGACTTAGAGTGAAGAAGTCATTTGAGAAGTGGAAGTGGGTCCTTCCACTTCTGTTCCAGCCCCAACCATTTGAGTCACTCACAGCTGAGACCTCAGTCAGCAGAGCAAAGCGGATTGTCCTCACTGTGTCTATTCTAATACAGATCCACAGAATCTGTGATCATAATAAAATGATTGTTCTTTTGGGGTAAGACAAAAGATGACTCCTAAAGTTATGTTTCCTATCCAGACCTGAGTTCCAGTTTTGATTGTTCAACTGCCTTCTCGCAAATCCATTTAGATCTCTAAGCAGACATCTTGGAATTTCCATTTCCACAACAAAACTCTTGAGTACCACTATTCCCCTCTAAAAAAAATAAAATTAGCAAAAAACAACTTATTCATCTTCCCACTTTTCTAATCTTAGAAAAAGGCATCACTCGTAAGGTAATTGCTTAAACCAGACTCATCCTGAATTCTTTTAGCCATCATTTCCCATACATAATCTATTAGCATATCCTGCTGTTTTGACATTGAAACTATATCTCTAATCTATCTACTTCTCCTCCACTTTTCTGCCTGTATGCCAGCCCAAATCACCATGCTCTCTTGCTTGAAACAGCCTCCTATCACATTTTCCTGCATCCAAGCCTAGACCCCTTTAGTCTATTTTTCACAGAAACCAGAGAGTTCTTTTAGAAACATCAATCAGAATTCCAAGGTCAGGATAATGTAGGAAGTCTTCTCAACCATCTCCAGGCCCAAATTCTCTTAACAAATAGTAATGAAGTTTACATAATAAAAAATAAAATTTGAAAAGACAAAGCTGGTATTATATAGAAAATGAACATGTGCAGAAAAAGGGATTGGAACAAACTGCATGGCCTTCAATGACTTAGCCTTGGAAATCACACAGCATCACTTCCACTTCGCACTCGTGTGTGTATGTGTGTTCATTGGAAGTCCCAACCGTGCTGTTTGCAGGTCTCAAAGCAAGCAGTGGATCCTGGGAAGTTACCCTCTAAAAGGGGCAAAAGCCATATGAAAGAGTTTCTTTGAAGAGCGTCCTGTTCAAAGCCATCAGCTGAGAGTAGTTCCCCAAACTTCTAAGAGGAGGTGGAAAAGCACCACTGCCACACAACCCTGACTGTGGCTGCTGGCCACCTCCAGGCCTGGATTGCTGGAAGACACAGACCCATTCTTAAAATGGAGAGTTGAGCCAAGCTCCCACCAGCCCAGCCACCATTTGAGATCTGATTCTGAATGCGGCAGCCGAGTTCTAGGTGGAGGCAATTGCAGAAGCGCTAAGCAGGCAGGGACATGCGCAGGAGGAAGTGGGGAGTCTCCCTTTCAAAGTAAGCCTGCTAGCTGAGAGTCCCATGCACATGAAAGAATCTAATGCTAAGAAAAACTGTAAAATAAAAAACCAGAGTGTTCTTTATTTTATAAATATTCTAACAAAGCCTTTCAGTAATACTGAGATGCTCAAATAGATATACTTACCTTGCATTAAAAGTAGAATAAGATTTTATGAACTACAGTTAAGGTTCCAACATATAGAGACATGTCTGATACACTTGAAGAATGGGAGCAGGTAAGGCTAAATTGCAGAAAGTGCCTTTGAGGTCAATCGAGGAAAAATTACCATAAAGAAGGATGCTGGCCATACCCAGTAACTGGGCTGGAGAAGGGAACAGAAGTGTGGAGTTTGGCCCCAACTGGTGGTGGTTGCTTTGCATTTTGATATGGCGAGACATGTAAAGTAAAATTGGGAAATATCCTTCATTAGTGGACCAAGCATCATCTACACACAAGCACACACACAGCATGTATTCATGGACACATGTGGTAAGAAAGAGAGTTCCTTCCACCTATCCAGGAGGTGAGCGCCAAGATCCACCTGTGCCTGGTGGTTCTGAAAGGACAGCCCAGTGCAAGTCTCTTTACCACCACAGCATCTGGAAGCATCTGGGGATGGAGGTTCTGGAGGCAGTTACAGCAACAGCTGTAGAATTTGAGAGAACAGGTGCCTCCAGGAAAGGTCCCTGCAGAAAAAGCAGTGTGGGTGTGTGAGACAAGCCGAGCATCAGAAGGCAAGGGCCAAGAGGCCCATCAGGAGAAGCAACTGCAGCTGACAGAAGCAGAGGATGTCAGTCAGCCTTCTCCAGAGAAATAGAAACAACAGGATACAAGCATATGTACGAGTATACATGAATGTGTGTGTATGTATATATTTGCATACACATATAAACATAGGCATACATACACACATACATATATATGTGTGTGTTTGTGTGTGTGTGTATATATATATATAGAGAGAGAGAGAGGGAAAGAGAGAGAGAAAGAGGATTTGGCTCACATGATTTTGGAGGCTGGTCAGTCCACATTTGTAGGACAGGCCCGAGGCTGGAAATTCCAGTGAGAGTAATTTTGAGTTCTTGAGTCTGAATTCCTTAGGTTGGAACTCAAGAAGGAGAGGAGCATGTAATTTTGAGGTAGAATTTTTTCTGATCTCTGGAACCCTCAGTTCTTGCTGTTAAGGCTGCAGATTAATTGGAAGGTCATCTCGTTCACTTAAGGTCGACGAGTCTGTAGATTTTAGGACATGCCGTTGAAGTAACGTTTCTTGGGAGCCACAAGCTGGTGAGGCCAAGCTGGAAGGAAATATATAGCTTTGTGAGCACTGTTCTCACAGGTCTAAATCTACAGTATCATTTGGGGTAGCCAGTTTCCAAGATGGCTTCCAGTGAGCCCCAGGCCCTAGTATTCACACCAGTGTGTGTTCCATACCACATTGTATGGGCCGACCAGGGGAAATGAGATACTGTGAAAATGATGCTGTGTGACTGTAGCCACTGGCTCACTAAAGACCTCTTGGCTTCTGAGTGACTTGCTTGAATCCCTCACTCTGTGGGAAGCCAGCTGCCATGTTGTGAGGACACTCAGGCCATACTCTGGACAGGTCCAATTGACTCTGGACAGGTCAATTCTCATGGAATTGAGAGCATGTCTCCTGATATCAGCCTTGTCATGAGTGAGTCATCTTGGAAGCAGATCCTCCAGCCCAGTCAAGGCTTCAGCTGACGGAAGTCTCAGCTTTTGTTTTGACTTCAACATCATGAGAGACCTCAAACCTGAACCATCCAGCCAAGTCACACCCAAATTTCTGACCCACAGAGGCTGTGTGAGATAATAAAGTTTTATTGTTATTTAAGCTCTTACCTTTTAGAGTAATTGTCATGCAGCAATAGATAACTAATACAGATTTAGGGGTCAGAACTGAGCTCAGATATAAGGCTTTCTAAAGATTTGAAGGATGTGTCTTCTCACAGATCTGATGGCTGCAAACGCCTTGTGAGTTCAAACACAACTAGGCTAGGATGACTCAGGTCTTTCGTTTTGCTCCAGCAGGTTGGCCTGGGCTTGTAAGCATGGTGGTGGCGAGAATCCAAGAGAGAAGGAGAAAATACACAAGTACTTTGCAAACTTCTCCTTGTCGGCTTTGCTACTACCCAGGTGACCAAAGGGAATCACAAGGCCAAGCCAGGGTCACCTGGGAACATGACACTCAGGGGCTTGGGTGCAAGGGCCACAGCAACCTACTGAGGTCTAAATATGTCAACTTAGAGGGAAACTCATGCCACGACAAAGCCCTTACTCCCATGTCCCGTTTTCCACAGCTGTTGCATCTACTCCAATTTTCCTTAACTTTTAATGAGGGATTACGTAAAGTTACACAGAATTTGTGAAGCTAAATACTCTCCAAACTATCTGGCCAGTTTTCATGTCAAAATCTCTGTGAGTAACCTTCTTTCATTTGTTGCCTGAGGCTCCCCCTAAGCTTTTTTTTTTGTTTTTTTAAAAGCGGGTAGTCTATATTTTTATTTTATTTATTTATTTTTAAGGTACTAGGGATTGAACCCAGGGCCTTGTAAATGGAAAGCAGGCACTCAGCCACTGAGCTACACCTGCTCCCCTCCCCCTAAGCTTTGACATGCTGTCTAGTAATAAGGACCTGATTTCTTACAAATATTTGTTTTTTAAATGCCATTAAATTATTTTCTTAGGACTGCACAACCCTTTTCCCAGAACACACATTCCTTATCTTCTTTTCTTCCAAGAGCAGACAGGTGATTCAAAAAAGAAAATGCAGTGCATGGAACGTTTGCTAGCAGAAACCCCATGATTACTTCTTCCACCTACTGGAAGGAGAGACAACCCTTCTTTCACTGGTAGCTCTTTGCCCTCTGACGTCCAACTCCCATTACTGATTTTGCTTTGGATGATTGTTTAGCAATATTTACACCTGTGGATTAGCACACTTCTATTGCATATGCTTTTTGCTTTTTTTAGGGTGATTAAAATCCCTTTCCAGTTACATTTCAAAAAAAATTAGAACATTAATTTTTTAAAAACACATTTAAGCAAAACTTGACAGTGTTTCCAAATAGAGTTACAAAGTAATTCATTATGTCCATATGTATTGCAAGAAGAATCCCTGTTACAGAAAACACCTGGAGAAAAAAGTATGTTCAGTTATGGGCTTGGAAAACCACATTGTGTACTCATGGGGAAATGTGTTCTACTCAGTGCAGTCAGCTCCTTTCTGCCCTTGAAAGCCTTCTGAGCTTAAAAACTATGGGGTTTTGTCATTTAATATGTTTTATATGGAATCTGAGAAACCATTAGTACTTAAAACATTGACATTAGTGCATTTGACATGGTGATTTCAAGAATTTTCAAGCCACCTGAAACTTCAGGGCAGTTAGTAATTTGCAATTTTGTTGAGGCAGGGTGTTTCATCTGAATTCCCCATGACTGGATTTTAAGGGAAGAGCCACTCAGTCTAGTTGGGCCACCCAATCATCCTCTTCTCACTTCATTACTCACCTGGAATGCTCAGGAAGTGATGGCAGCAGGTTGTTTGCTCACGATGGTTGCATCCAACCCCACTCCCCACTCTTTTATTTTTACCTCCCTAATAGTCCATTATGTTCATTTAGGTTTCCACCTCCACTTTTCCATTGCAGCTCAAGGTCAGCCTTGACTGGTCACAGTAATTGGTTTAGGGGTAAGCATGTGACTTAAAGCATTGCAATCAGAGCCACCTCAGAAAGCCTGTGGGTCAGTTAGCTGTTGTCATGTAGCAAGCCATTGTAAGACTCTGTTGCTGTAAACAATAAGTGTTTGCTATAGTTCATTACCCCTACATCAGCTGGGTGGTTCTTCTGATCTCACTTGGACTTACCCATGTGTCTGTGGTCAGATGCAGTTCAGGAGGTGGCTCTGCTGCTCTGGGCAGTGCTCTCTCATATATTTGGAGGTTGGCTTGCTGTAGGCTAGTCTAGATTATGCTCAGCTGATGCTTTTCTCTGCCCCACATGGTCTATCATTCTCCAGAAGGGTAGCCTGGGCTTGTCCTTATGGTGGAGGCAGGATTCAGTGTGAATGGAAATGAGCAATTCTCTTGAGACTTAGGCTCCCAACAACCAACTAGCACCTTGTCACTTCAACCATGTTTTATTAGGCAAAGCAAGTCACAAGGCTAGCCCAAGTGCAAGGAGCTGAGAAATAGATTCCACTTCATGATGGGAGAAACTGCAAGGTTATATTGCAAAGAATATGGGTCAGAGAGGAGTGGAGAATTGGGGACAGTTTTGCAATCAGAAACTGTTGGTATAAAATGATCTGTGTCTCTGGACTTGCTTCTAGACGTGAATGAGGAACTGGAGGGGAGCCCTCAGAGCTTCTGGCTGCCTTCTTGCTATCACAAGAGAAAGGAGAAGGCAGTCCTGAAAGAACTGCAGGAGGAAAGTGCCAGAGCCCTCAGAACCAAGGCAGCATTCCCTCAGGACTTTACAGATACCGAAGCCTCATAGTTTTCAAGCTAGTATCATTGGAGGTTTTGTTCCTTAAATCGTAATGAGACCTTAGTAATCTTGCAATTTAACAAAATAATAGCCTTGTTTCTCCTTTAAAATTGGTCCTCCCTCCCAAGAAATTCAGCCACTGGTGCATGAGTGGAAATGAAGGCAAAGAAATTTATGAGATAGTTCTTAGAAATCAAAGTTTCATATAAATTAAAGAGTGAAATATCTTACTCAACATAGGTTCACATTTGTGACTCTAATCCTATATTTATTTCGAGAGTCTGAAAGGGTCACTTAAATTTTTCAGTTTATAATTTACTGTCTTTTATGGGAAAAATTACATGTTTCAGTAGACAGTATTCGAGTTTTGTTTTTTTTTAATGTCATCAGAAATGCTCTCCAGTTTGTTTTCTCTCTAGTCCCACCAATGTTTTGTTGACCATTATGTTCTATGGCTTATATTAGAAATTTTATAGGTATGTTGAATATGCTTTTCTAAACTATGCCCATCTTTCAAGACCCCGATAAATCTTTCTGTGAGGTGGTGGAGGGCAGCACTGAGCTCCACCCACTCTCTACCCAGCGTGAGAATTACAGCTTTAACCAGTATGTGAAGATTTATAGATTCAGAAAGGACTTAGAGCATATCTTTCCCAAATGTTGAGGGTCTACTTTATATGCTATTCATTCAGTTAAACAATAGATGGATATATAATGCTGAATACTTAATGTAGTCACTGCTGTCCTAAATAACTTTTCAATAGTGCCAACTTCCAGGGAAGCACAGGCATATAACTGCTAAACCCAGTTGTACTACTAAGTAGCTTTGAAGTTTTAGCCAAGTCACATAATGGCTCCCTACCACAATTCCCTTGTTGATGAAATAAAAATCAC
Organism: Dasypus novemcinctus; assembly: GCF_030445035.2. Classification (NCBI taxonomy): domain Eukaryota; kingdom Metazoa; phylum Chordata; class Mammalia; order Cingulata; family Dasypodidae; genus Dasypus; species Dasypus novemcinctus. The sequence continues at coordinate 10,520,670 of NC_080696.1, forward strand.
TACTCACTCTAATCTACTCACAGACTTTAGCGTGTTCAAGTGAAGACTATTAGAAAGCCCTTTTGATCGATTTCAACTCCAGATGTAAATTTAGAGTACGACATTAACATAAAAAAATTAACATAAATAGTAGCAGTAAAGCCATGTGTATTAAAACTCTGACGATAAAGGAAGTAATTTTCACTCTGCTATGATGGGTAACCCAACGTGGAAGGAAACACTCTGCAAGAGTGTGGGAAATCAGATGCAATTTCAGATCTACTCTAATTCTCAGGGAGAAGAATTGGGTGGTTAGAAAAATTGGTGCTGATTTTCATCAGGTTTGCATTGACCTAGTCTAAAGAAAATTGTCAATGTTTCAAAGACAAGGGACTAAAATCAAAGGATGTCTGAGATCATTTACAAGTGTATACCTAGGGAGGGCAGCCATGTGCAGCTGTGTGCTTTGTATACTGCATAATGCTGGGGAGCACTGTTTACACGGACTCTTATGTGAGTGGTTCCCCCTGCGTTATACAGGCACATATACACATCTATACGTGGCAACTATGCACTCAAGAGCCTTGAATCATTTGTTATTGGAGTTGACACAACTCCTATCCAATTTCAAAAGCTGAGTATATACTTTCTTTGGCTCGTCAGTCTTTGAGCCAAAGCAAAAGTGGGCCTGTGGTGTCATTACCCCTTAATTGCACCAAGCCTAAGGACCCCGATCCTGGGTTTTTTTTCATCAAGCTTCTTCCAGGGACTATGACAATAAATGGCTGGAAAAGGGGAAGGGATGCAGCCATCCCAGGTCAACCAGTCAGCTCTTTGTATCATGAGCTGACACCAGCTGGGTGCAGGGTGTTCTGCTTCTCCCCGAGGACAGTGTTTCTTTCCTGAAAATGGCTGTTGCTTAAATATTCATTAAATCCCTTCCACTGTCACTTAGCTTCCCTAGTACATGTTGCTGCTAATAGAGTCACTTGCCCACATTCTCTCCTCATTCCTTCCATTCTTGAAGATCACTTATGTTGTCCTCTCAGCTAACAACAATAATGGTCAATGCTATTCTTTATTGAGCCCTTACTCAGTGCCCAGCCCTGTGCTAAATGCTTTACCCACTATCCAATCCCTTTCTCCCAGGGAGAAAGTGCTTTCCCTCCATCTCCCCTTTGAAAGATGAGAAGGCTGAAATTTGAAGACATGAAGCCTGTTTGGTCAGAACTGGCAGAGGATTCTGGGGATGTCTGTGTCCAAAGTCTTTGCTTTCAAGTCATGCCATGGGGATTTCATGATTCTGTCTCAGCCTTGGGCTGAGAGAAGGACCAGCACTGTACCAGGTCATGTGCTTTTCTTTAAATATTGGATCAATGTTGATTAAAGGAGAGCCTGTAATAAGGAGAAAGGATGGAGTGGGAAGCCACGGGTGAAAGTGCTCAGACTCCCCTCTGTTGACTTAGGTCATTCACCTCTAGCCCCAACCTGACCCCAACTCAGCAGAGCCAAGTCCCTGTGGGCAACAGGGAAGGGAGGTTAGTGACAGTGGTCATCTGATGGCATCAATCAATTACCCACACTGCCTCAGTGTTTGGCCATGTGATCTGCTATGGCCAGTGGAACAGCTGCAATTGTGACACAGTCCAAGACTTAGAAACACATGTACCTGTCTACTTCCTTTCTGGAATCCCTGCTACCTCTGGTAGAACAAATCCAGGCTACCCTGCTGAAGGCATCTGAGAGATACCTGGAGCAGAAGCAAGTCTTCCCAGCCAAGGGCTCCTGTATCAGCCAGGGTTCTCAGAGAAACAGAACCAACAGGATATATGTGTGTGTGTATAAAGATATTTCCTTTAAAGAATTGGTTCATGCAACTATGGAGGCTGGTAAGTCTGAGTTTCATAAGGCAGGTTGCAGGCTGGAAATTCCAGTAAAGCTGATCTTAAAGTCCTCAGTCCAAATTCATTAGCAGGCTGGAAATTTCTGCAAGAGTTGATGTTGAAGTCTTGAGGTGGAAATTCTTCTGTTCTCCAACCCTCAAACCTATAACTGATTAGATGAGGCCCACCCACATTATTGAGGGTAATCTGTACTTATGGTCAACTGCTTGTAATAAATGCTAATTCCATCTATAAAATACCTGTACAGTTACAACTAAGTCAGTATTTGACCAAACAAGTGGACACTATAAGCTAATCAAAATGACACATAAAATTAACCAGCCTACCCCCAGCTGATAAGTTAGCAGAGCAGACAGTGGACACATGAGCAGGCCCAGCCAAGATCAGCCAAATCCAACCCAGATCAGAAAAACTGCCATACCACCCATAAAGCCATGGATTAAAATAAATGGTTGTTTTAGGCAACAGATTTTAAATTTGTCATATAGCAATAGATAACTGATAGAGTGACCAGAGGTTGTTCCTGGACCATGGCCATCAACTACTATTCCCCTGGTGTCCCTAGGGTATGCCCTGAGGCCAGCACAGATGTTTTATGAGAACAAGCTATAATAACCTGCACGATGTTACTCTTCACATTCATCTAAAGGCAACCCATGAAACCTATGCCTTTTCTGATGGTGCTCCTTGCTAAGGCCAGCATAGAATTTGCTCAACAGGCTCTTGAGACTGGTGCTCCTGTCCACCTAGCAAATGCTTAAGACTGTGCCTTGATGAGACCCAGAAGTCAGTATCTTTGCTGAGGTACTCCCTCAGCTCATGACTCCATGAATACCTCTGTTCACCCATGGACAAAACCTCCACCAAGGTGAAAACTCCTCAAGGCTGGCACTTAGGCCTAAAGTCACATGCCTAGATCACCCAGTTAAGGGCCCAAATGCAAAAAGATAAAACCAAGCCCCATGCCCAACTTGCTCTGTTCACCAGGGACTTCCTGTGTCCATGGTGCAGACTCACCTGAAGCTTCTCCATTCGCTACTATGATCTGCCAATTACACCCCTATGTTCCTCAAAGTTCCTGGACCCATTACCCTGGTACTACAGTTCTTTCTTTTTTTTGGGGGGGGAGGTGGTAGTGGGGAGTGCCAATAAAGAATATCTCTCTTCTCCTACCCAAGTTATGAACCAACTAAGAAGAAAGGTACCGAAAAAAAAAAAAAAAATGGAGGTAGATTATCTAAAAAAACAAAAACAACAGCTGATATTGGAGAATGTGGCTTATATTAATGTGAAAGTGGATTTCTGAATTCTGAGCCTCAAATTAAGACCAACTTAATTGTCCAGATGTGGTGGGGATGTACTGGGTAGGCTTCCCTCCTCAAGGGTGGGAAAAAGCCTCCATCTCATAAGCAGCCTGATCCCAAAGAGGACGGAGAGGAAGGAGCTCAGTGAGGTGTCCCAGTCCCTGCTCCACAAACATGCCCCTTCGCTGGGGGAGAGAGGCCAAGACGCTCATGCTGGTGGTCCCCCTCCACGTTGAAGGACACGTTCCCAGAGGGAAGGCTGCATCCCTCCATCAGAGAATGTTGGTAAATACAGATTTGCAATTTTTAATTTTATTTCCAGGGATGTTTTGATGCACCTTCCAGACCAGGGCCTTGAGAAGCTCCCAAGCTGCCTTGTTCCACGAAGTGTCTTTGAGGAGAATCGACCTATTCACAAGTCTGATAGGACCCCTGTTCTCTCTCGTTCCCTCCTCTCCTCAGATAGAAGCTTCTGTCTCACCTTAGTGGGAACTGAGTTGAAGCCTGTTCCGTAGGAACAGCTCAGCTTTGCTCACATGCCACGACCATTCCAAAACTGAACCCTCACTTGTTTCTAAACCTGGAGTGAGGAAGAGCCGGCAAGGGCTCAAGGCATTTAGATAAACACGAGGCTGCTAATCGCTGACTGTCACTCAGATGTTGGTGGGCATTGCGTCATGGCCACAATAGCCAAGGGTCCTTGTGCAAATAAGCCTGAGGCAACTAAAGCCTTGGTGCCTTGTCCCCTCCCAAGGTCATTCCACCTCAGTTCCCGTGTCTGGAAAGCACGTCTCCCATATGGGGTACGGATGCCTCTTTCTTGTCATTCAATCTTAGTTCAGATTTGTCCTTCTGAGAGTGGCCTTCTCTGACCTCCCAGTTACTACCACATTACTCTACGAGGTGGTTTTAAAACATATCTGCAAATTCTTTGACATTTCTCTCTAGGCTGACCTTGAAGACTCACTTGAAACCAACAAGATCTACAGATATGAAACTACAGAACTAGCATAAATTCTGAAGCCAAGATATCTGAGGGTCTGCAGTGTCTGCTGGGACACTTGAGTCAGCATGTAAGAAGCGTGTGGACCCTAAGGCTGCCATGCTAGGAGGAAGATCAAGCCACTTAGAAAGGCCACCTGGTGGCACCCCAGCCAATGCTCCAGCTAACACCCAGCATCACCCACCTGACATGGGGCACATCCGGATGAATCCAATCCCCTAAGATCAAGCCATCCCCAGCCTTAGAGTTTTCCCAGCTGAAGCACCAGATGTCATGGACAGAGACAGGGACAATTCATCCCTACTGTGCTATGTCCACACTCCTGAACTACCGATTCCACGAGTGTAATAAAATGGTTGTTTCAGGTCATCAATGTTGGGAGGGGTTTGTTATAGTACAATAGTAACAGGTACACCCTGTTTAATGTTGTTTTCATAGTTTATACTCTTTATCAATGTCAGAGATTACATTGCCTATTTATTGAGTTATTTAGTTATGGTCGATCATCCTCACTAGAATGTAGGTTTGTTTGTCCACTAGTACAGAGGCTTGTATGTCTTAGACCTAGACCAGTTTTAGCACATAGTAGGCAGGCAGTAAATACTGTTGAATGAATGGACGAACAAATGGCTTTTCCCTGGTAGAAAAGAAATGAATTTCTAAGAGAGTATTTCAGTCCTTTTATTCTTCATCCCCTCGGCAACAAAACCAAGACTGTCGATGTGAAATATAAAGTAGGCTGTTCCTTTAGAAGATGCAAGTGAACTATCCTGCCAATTATTCAATTATTCATTCAATAAATATATGCTCAGCACCCGTATGCCACCCACAAGTCAGCCACTGTAGTTCTTACTAAGGACATTGAGACAAATAATACTTACTCTTCAAGGAGTTCATTGTCGAGGAGGGGCTGGAGAAGTTAAAGGATGGGGAAGCATCTTTGGCAGAGCACAATCTCAGAGACAAGCCCTTTACAAGGGCAGGGCAGTGACGCCATCTGTCCACCAGATCCCAGCTCAGCTCCTGGCACATAACAGGTGCTCAATAAATATTGTGGACTGTGAAATGAACGAAACAGAGATTTTCTGAGCTGGACAAACAGCAAAGGAGTGCATTAAGAAAAAAATTTTTGTTCAATGCCTAAGCCACATTTAGTTCCCAATCCACGTATACTTTAATCATAAAGAATCATTATAGGAGCCAATTTCAAATAGCACAACCCCAGCACAAACATGCCCCTGTCTTTTTGAAACAAGTCCAATAAAACTACATGGAAAAATAATGACATCTGTCTCAGGTTTCTGCTTAGAGATGGATTTCTGCAATCTCAGCATTTTATCCTGGGCAGCTCCCTGGAAAAGATGCACTGGGGAAGCAATTTGTATCTTTTTAAACTAATACGGGATGGCTTCAAGTCTGTGGTTGTCCACTCTGGGAGACTCCAATCTGATCGTGGGTAAAGGTGTCAGATCTGCAGATTTTGAGCACTACCTGTGTGCCATTTTTCTCTCCTGGTATTTACATTGAAGGCAATACAAAGCCTCCAATTTTACAGCCAAGTTAGGATGTTTAGAATACTCCTAAGTAGAGTGTGCCTGAAACTGATTAAGAGATGAGGGGAATTTTGGCATATCATCAGGAAGAGAAGAGAAGACATCAAACCATCATTTGTTGAATGAAGAAATGATTAATAAGACTGTCTTATGCTTTTTATGGTTTATACATTTCAAGTGCAATCTCCTCCAGCACCCCACAACTCTGGGATAAGGATGGGGTGACCTTACCAAGACAATTTCATAGAGAGGAAAAGTGAGTTTTTTGAAAAAGCGAAATGCAGAGTAGCCACTCAGGGAGGCAGGGAGGCAGTAGTTACAGGTTGACTGAGTCCTTGCACAAGGCGCTTTGTGTCCAAGGACTCAGTCAAGTCACCTGAGCGGCTGACATGGGCCTTGCAGCCCTCAAAGTGTCACCACCAGAGAAGTCACAGATGGGTCCAAGTTAGAACGCAGACAGAGGCAGAATTGTCAATGGTCACTGTTGCTAGGGAAATAAATGCCCATAAGCTATCAAAATAGTCACTGATCTCCAGACATCCCCAGCATTTCAACATTGTTCTCACGTGCCATTTAATCCTCGGTTGCTTGTCTAACAGTTCTTCTCCATGCTTCTTACTTCCCCTCTATGAAGCAGGATAATGCAGTAGAAAAGCAGTGCTAGAGTCAGAAAGCTCTGTTTCCCAGATTTTGTGAACCTCGGGTTCCTCATCTATAAATGAGGGGTTATCACACCTTTATTGTAGAATTATTGTGAAAGTAAAATGTTATAATGTATGCAGAGTAACTTAGACATGGTGTGCCACATAGTAAGGCAAGCAAACAGCAGCCTACCCTTACTTTCACGCCAGGGTATAAGATCTTGGCAGGCAGAAAGTTGGCACAGTGCGTTGCATATGAGAGGGTTTTATGAATATTTATTGAATAAGTGAATGCATGAATAACCATAGGCTGAAATAGCATATTAATCACGGTAACTCTAGCAGCAGAAAAAAAGCTATTTCAGTGGCTTATCATAATAGAATCTTATTGCTTGCTCACTTAAGAGTCCAATTGGGGTGTTCCCACCAGCAGATGGCTTTCCACCACATGTTGATTCATGGATCAAGATTCCAGCCATAGCTTGGGCTTTGGAGTCTCTGGAGATCAGCCTGATCAGTCTGCCTCTTAACCCTGAGTCTGGAAAGGAAGGCACCCTCATCATTTCCATTCCCACATGGCCATACCTGGGTGCAAGGGAGGCTGGGAAATAAGATCCCTGAGTAGGTAGCTGCCTCTCAACTCCATACAATGGAAGAGGGGGCAATTGTTTCTGCCAAAAAAAAAAAAAAGTCAAGAAAGAAAAAGCCAGAAACTTAGGGATGGAGTAACACATGGCAGTCATCTCAGTAGAAGGCACATCCATAACATACCATATCAAGAGACATCCTTTAGTGACTGGTGTTGGGCAGTGGGGATAGAGGGGGCCTGTGGCTAACTGGGGAACCCTTAAGTCACCCTTTTTTCTCAAGCTTCTGGAGCAGAGTTGAATTCATTATACCCCTTGGTTCACGTCATGCCATTGTCAAAGGCCCAGAATGAACACAAGCCGTATTTTATCTTATGACATTTTATTTTAACTTTTCCTTGAAGCATAACCTACCTACAGAAAACTTCATGTACAGCTCAAAGAATTTTCACAAACTGAACACACTTACTGCAACCTTACCCAGATCAAGACTTGGAACAACTTCAGCACCTCAGAAAGCTTCTAGTCCTCCCTCCCCATACAATCTCCTAATATTTCAAAATAAGCTGAAGTCTGGAATTAAAAGTAATTTCCCCCTGATTTCTACTGTCCTGTGGGATCCACATGAGAGATGTTTCAGGCTCAACCTGGCTGGAGGCAGCCAGTCTTCCCAACCCTCCCTCTGCTAAGGGTATCATTAGCCATTAAACCTAACAACCAACCCCCCCCAAGACCCGGCAGCTGACAACAGTAACGGTTTCTTTCTTCTCCTAAGTCTGCCCGGTGGGCCCAAACCTCTGTGGTGGTTTGGGCCATCAGGGCCGGGCTGGGCTAGGAGGCCCCAGCCTGAATGGCCTCTCATCCAGCAGGCCACACAGGCTCCTTCACACGCGCTGGGCAAAGCTCGAAGAGCGAAAATGGGAGGCCACCCAGCCCTGGAGGCCCACACGTGCCACCATCACAGCATCCCTTCTGATGCTTTCTATTGGTGAAGATTCAAGGTGTGGAGGAATCCTCCCTTGCTGGGAGGAGCTGCAAAGTCCCCTCGTGAGGGGTGTGGGTTCAAGGCAGGAAAGAATGGAGCCATCATTGCAACCAGGTTTTGAGTGAGTGCCCCCTGCTCGCTGGAAAACAGCTTGAAAAGGAGACCACCTCACAGGCATCCCATCTACAAGTACTTGTCAAAGTGCCAGTTGTGCCTGCGTTGGGTCAGGGAGCATGCAAGGAAGAGCCTGTGGCCTCTGCCTTGAACAATTGGCAGCTCAGAGTTAAAACCAAGGCAGATGAAGCCAGGAGGGAGTTGACATGTTCTTGGCGATGGTTCTGGTTGGAAATTCTGATTCGAAGGGCCCAAGGTGCCTTGTGGGAGAAGGGAAAGGGTTGGGGCTTTAGAGATAGGGATAAATTCCTGAAGCAGCAATACGGAGGGAGGGAGGGTGGGAGACGAGGAGCCCCAGCACCATCGAGTTCTGTCGACTGTAAAGGTGACAGGCGATGTGTGGAGGTGGCCTGGGAGCATTCACCAGGGAGATGCACTGTTTTATAGAGGAAGACGTCTGTCAGTGTGCGGTAGATGGAGCGACTCTCCTTAATGTGTCCTTGTCCTAATCTCCAGAGCCTGCGAATAGGGCACCTTACATGGCAAAAGGGACTTGGCAGATATGATTAAATTAAGGATCTTGAGACGCCACGATGATCCTGGGTTATCCCCGTGGGCCCAATGGCATCACAACATTATAAGAGGGAGGCAGGAGGGTCAGAGTCAGAGGACGGAAGTGGAGGTACAGCGCCAAGGAATGCCGCGACCTGTAGAAGCTGGAAAAGGCAAAGAACAGATTCTTCCCCGGTCCCCCCAGGAGAAATGCAGCCTTTGATTTTAGCCCCGTAAAACCCATTTCAGCTTGTTGACCCTTAGTACTGTAAGATAATTAACCTGTGTTGCTTTCAGCCTTGATGTTTGTGATAATTGGTTACAGCAGCCAAAGGGAAACTAACATCTGCCTTGCCAACCTGCAGCCCCTGACTTTCAGAGGTACCTGGGACAACTGTGGGTCCTCTTTTAGGATTATTATTATTATTTATTTATTTACTTTTTTTTGATACCTGGGCTGGGAAATGAATCCAGGACCTCATATGTGGGAAGCTGGCCCTCTACTTGAGTCACATTGGCTCCCCTGAGTTGGTTTTTCATTTCCTTTGCTTATTGTTTCCTTTTTTGTTTTTTTTTAGGAGACATAGGAACCGAACCCAGGACCTCTCATGTGGGAGGCAGGAGCTCAACAGCTCGAGACACAGCCACTCCCCTCTTTTTTTAAAAAATTTTAACCAATTTATTGAAGCATTGCAAATACTATGAAAAAGGAGAAGAAATTTAAATATTTAACACAGGAAAGTGCTATTATGGTATATCAAACAATCCACTGATGGGTCATTACACAAATGCCAGAAACAATAATATGAAAGACATGTAGCAACATGGGAAAATGTGTGAAAATCATGTCAAATGAACGTGCTGAGAATAAAAGATTGTAACTGTATTAGCATTATGTATATGTAAATATTGTAAATAACTACGGATAGGGATAGAAAAGTAGAGTTGAAAGAGGTGCCTTATTCACGATCGTGGCCCCGCTCAAGATGGGGCGGGGGGTGGTGGGGGGGGTGTGGGATGAGCTGCTTCAGGGCTCTGGCCCCCACAGAAGTTTGAACAACTGGTAAGAACCGTAGAAACATCTTTCTCAAAGCTCCAGAAAATAATTAAAGGACTGCACTTGCACGGTGAGTGCTGAGTCCAGAAAAAGCCTAGTTGAAAGCAGCTTTTCTAAAGGGAAAAAGAGCAGTAGGCCCTCCCTTGCCTCCCCACCCCACCCTGCGCCGTGCTCACGCCTCACGGGCCGGATCGCCGGTACCGGTGCCCCCCGCGTGCAGGGCGCACGCACGCCCTGCAGATCTGCCTGGTGGCGCCCCAGGGTCCGGGGACGTGGCCTGGGACGTGGCCGGCTCGCCCAGCTCGCCCGCAGAACGCCGGGGGGAGCAGGCGAGTTGGGCTGCGCGGGGCTGGGGACGCGGCTGCCGGACAGGCGGTGCCGTGCGCGGGACCACGGCTGCGAGAGCGCACATTCCTGTCTCCACGGGGGGAGATTCCGAGGGCGTGAGGCTCCCCACGAGCTGCGCCTGGAAGACCCCGGAGGCCCCGCGCTGAGGCCTGGGGCCCTGCTAACTCCTGGATGAGCCCTGCAGGAGAGCACGCACGGAGGTCAAGTGCAGAGAAGCGGAGTGTGTTTTCTTTTTGTCCTTCATTTATGTACGTTTGTGTGTATGCAGGTAGGTACGTATGGATATATTTACTGTGAGCTCCTGGCAATCAAGGAAAGTTCTACCATAACCGGAGCTGGATACAAGCTTTAAGAAAATACCTGAGTCCAAAGTCCAGGGATAACACATTAAAAAATTTAAATGTCCGGGTCTCCACAAAAGATTACAAAATACACAAAGAAACAGGAAGTCAGGGTCCAGGCGGAGGAGAGGGGTAAAGCGTTAGAAACCATTAGCCAGGACGATCAGATGTGGAACATTCCAGACAAAGACTTTTAAAAAAGAAAATGATCCTAAACGTGCGGTGCTTAGCGCGGTGGAGAGCCGGGAGCCTCCTGACATCCTGCCGCCCTGCCCACCCCTGCAGCAGGCTCTCCCCTGCCGTCAGGCGACCCCTAGGCTGAGGCTGCTCCCCTGCGCTCTGCCGCACCACGCGGGATTTAGGGGGTGCACCAGTTCAGGAGCTCCTCTCCAGACCTACTGAGTCAGGGTTTGTGGGCAGGAGGCCCAGGGTATGAGTTTTCAGCAGCCCACCAAGAGATCCCCTGCAGGGTCAAGTGTCGCCAGCATCAGGGTCTGCAAGAGACATTCCCCAATGTTGTGTCTCCCGAGGAGCCAGCAGGGTGTGCAGCCCCGGGCCGGGGATGGAGGTGGCCTGGGGGGGTCAAGCTTAGTTCCATGGCTGGGGATCTGTCCCTGTCGTCCCCAGCCACAGGCTGGAAGGAAGCAGGAGTGGGGAGAGCAGAGTGGATGAATTCTAATTTTCGTTTAACCTCTTGCTGTCAAGAGGGCCTGGTCATAACAATGATCCGAAGTACGGAAAAGGAGAAGGGCTCTGAAAAGTGCTGTGTTCTGTCCACACACAAATATGATCATCTCATTTAGGCCGAGTATCACCTTTTATGGCGTGACTGCCAAGAGAAGAATAATGACAGTAACCATCGTCGTGATTTTGATAGCTGCCATCCTAGATCTGGTTCCCCAGAAGCAAGGTCTGAAAGGAGAGTTTGTTGAGGACATGGTCTCCGAAGGAGTGGAGTGGGGAGAGCAGGATAGAAAAGCCAAGCCAGTCCCACGTCCTTCTGATCCAGAGGGCAGCGCTGGAGTATAAAGTACACCTCGGGCGTCTGCCCAGAGCCCAGGGCACCAGGCCGTCCCGCTCCTTCCTCTGCCAGTGACCAGCTGCTGGAGCTGACCCAGCACTGGCGGCTCCCTGCTGTGCAGGTGCAGCGCCTCCGGTCAGCCGAGGGCAGGCCTCTGGAGGGTCTCTGGGGCAAACCTGCAGCAGCAAAGCACACGGGAGTTGGAGGATGGGCACCTGTGACCAGCCCCTTGGGTGCCGGGTGCTGGCAAGGCCCGCAGTGGCTGCCCTGACTTATTGCAGGCAGGCGTTGTTCTCAGGGCTGTGCGGTCATCTCATCTTCCCGAGGCACAGGGGGGTGAAATAATTCTCCCCGGCATCCACCCGGGGAAGTTGGGGGGCTGGGGCTGGAGCCCAGGCAGGGCAGCTCCCAGCCCCCTCCCTCAGTGCCCCCACTCCCACTCCACTGTCCCACGGGGCCCACCTGCCCGCCCCGCCCCGGTCTCCTTCAAGGGGCAGCAGGATGGGGTCCTCCAAGTCCCCTTTCTCCAGGAACTCAGAATGAGGCTGTGAAGAAAAGGGAATTTTTCATCAGCCAAAAGAGAAAATCTCAATGTTTGTACTTAATTGGGTCAGATACCCATTTTCCTCTGAGTCTTTTCTAGTTCTTTGAAGTCAGAGGAAGCCCTGGGCATTGGAGAGGGGGGAAATGTGTAAAGAGAATTGAGAGGAAACCTCCTACGTACACATTAAAAAAAAAAAATCAATCCATCAACCCTTTTTAGGGGTTGCATGCAGATAAAGTTAGCTATCAGCCTTATCAACATGGAAGGAAAATGCTTAAAATAAAAACTAGGGCAATTCCCTCAAGGCGGGAAGGCTTGCTATCCATCTGAAGACTTTACCTACTTGTTAAGAGCCTGTTTCACACACACACCCTCCCCCAGCCGCAGTATTGAACTTGCCCGCCGTTCAATGCAAAGACTCCTTGGTGATTTAGCTCTTTGAGGGAAAGCAGAAGACTCAAAATCCAGATTTGAAACTTTCAAAGGAGATGTCGGGGGGCAGCCACCGAGGGGCTGGGTGGCCCGGGACGGGGCGTGGAGGTGGTGGTCAGGACGACGGCCGCCCTTTCGGCTCTGAGGCTGGCGAGCACGGCAGTTCCGCAACAGCGCTGTCCACTAGAACTTTCCGTGACAATGGGAAGATTCTCTATGTGGGCAGCTCTGCGAAGAAGCCACTAGCCACCGGTGACCCTTGAGCATTTGCAATGTGGCTTGTCAGAGAGAGGAACCGCATTTTCCTTTTGATTCAATTGCAATTAACTCAATGTAAGTAGCCGTATTTGACCAGTGGCTGCCTTATCCGACAGCTCTGCTCTAAGCCTTTACCTTTTGTGGCCTTGGCATTTCAAAAACCACCTAAAGAAACAGAAGACTGATGTTCCACCGCTTTGTTGTACAAATGAAGACACTGAGTACATCACTTAAATCTTGCTGAAAACCGTGGCTCGGAAGAGCAACAGTTCATTTAGGTCACGATTCCCGACGATGGGCCCGGCTCAGCTGGGCACCTTGCCTTATCTGCGTGGGCCGATGGTACATCTGCGGTGGGTGCTGGCTCCGCTGGGAACCGGCTGGTTGGGCCGGGCCTCGGCTGAGGTGGCTCGCCTGGCTCTCCGTGGGCTCTCATCCTCTAGAAGTCTAGCCTGAGTCATTTCACATGCTACTTATACAGGGTTCCAAGACCGGGAGCCGCCATGTGCAATGCCTCTTGAGGCCTTGTTTCAGAACCGGTCCACTCTCACTTCCGCAGTGTTCTGTGGGCCAGGGTCACGCAGGGACAGCCCAGAGTAAGAGGACAGGGTCCTGGAACATAAAACCTTGCCTGGCTGGAAGGAGGGAGCAAAGCCACGTTGCAGAGGACGGACACAAGGGAGGCACAGGCAATTGTGGCTACTTTTGTAACTACCATACTGAGGATAAATACCATGACCAAAAGTTACCAAGGAAAGTTCGCGTCGACCTGGGACTGAACCTAGGTCCTTTGACTCTTGCACCGGCTGGCCTTTGGTTTCTTACTTGGATTCTCTTCATAGCCCTTGCCTTCAGGGGCCTCGGTTTCTTTCTCTACTCGAGAGATGGAATGAGCCCCCTGCTCATTCCTCCAGCTCTCAACGAGAGGAAGTTTTGGACTGGACAGTTGGCCTTGGTGGGGGAGAGGGTTCCGGGAAGGGGCAGGAATGTGGGTGGGGCAGAGAAGCCCACATGGAATTCCTGAGAGGCACGTCTTCGCCACGAGCTGTTTGGGAGCCAGGAATTAAAGCACTCGACAAACATAAGGTGTTTACAGTGGAGCTCAGCCTTGTGGAAAGAAGTTCAGAAGAGATTTAGTTTGGGAACGATAGAGTTTTTCTCCCAGAGTTTTCTCATTTATAACGTACCCACTTCCCTTTCCTTTCGTAAATATGATGTACGTGAGTGGAGTTATCTAAATATCTTCTTAGTTCCAGAAGCTTGACAGTATTTTCACATTGATCTCCTGTTCGATAAATCAAGCCCCGTGAACTGCAAGGCCAATAAAATTCCTGTGGTGGGGCAGGGCTGCCGCCGTCCCGAGCAATGAATCTGGTCGCTGGTGCTCCTGCTGGCTGAGACGCCCCGAGCAGCTACCTCACAACTGTCAGCCCAGATTTGTGTGTTTTGTCAAATCACTGGCTCACCAGCCTTTACTTGTGAAAAGAAACAGAAAGAGTACAAGGGAAACAGTCAGAGGAAAGGGAGTGCGGAGAAGACGGAAATCATAATGAAGGTGAGGAGGGGAAAGGTGAGGGCAGAGGGGCAGGGGAGGGGAGCGGCAAGACCAGGGAGAGGAGAAGGAAGGAGAGGGGCGGAGAAAAGGAGAAGGGGGCTTAGAGGAGAGAGGGGGGTGCGGGGAGCAGAGGAGCACAAGGAGGAGGAGGGAGAGGAGGAGGAAGGGCAGCTGGAGGGAGAGGAGCAGCCAAAGGGGCAGGGAGAAGGGGAGCAGGTGGGGGGGTGAGCACGGGCAGAGCCCACCCGAGGCAGCTGTCCCAGGACCCGAGCCCTCTGTACAGCCACCTTCCCTCACAGAACTGAAGTCAAGTCCCACAGAGGGAACCCTGGGAGCGGGTATAGCTCAAGCAATTGGGCGCCTGCGTCCACCCATGAGGTCCCAGGTTCCATCCCCGGCACCTCCTAACAACGAAAACAAAAATGAACAAAGGAACAGACTAACGAAAATCCCACCTCGGGGGAGCCGGTGGAGCTCAGCGGTGGAGCTCTGGCTTCCACCTGCGAGGTCCAGGGTTCAAGCCCTGGCACCCCTGGTACAAAAAAAAAAAAGCCCGGGTCTCTTCTGCCCTCCTGAGCGGTGAGACTTCCAACCCGTGTCCACTCCGTCAGGTATTTTGTTTGGCTCCTCACCTACCTGAAAAGGCTGAGCTCTATGCGCGTTTTTAAGCTCTTTTTCACGTGGAAACGCCTTCTCGCTGCCAACTCCTGTGAAGACATGGCGTACACCCCACAGAAGACCGCTTCGTGCTCAGTTTGGAAACACCTGGATCAGGCCCTCTTTCTTTGTTAGCTTGGGTTGTCTGAAAACAGCCCCCGAGACGCGAAGGACGTGCTGCCAGGAGACCCGGGAGTGGGGTAACAGGACAGGGAAGGAGGAGCCGGGCCAGGGGGCAATGTCAGGCTGACCCCCAGCCTCAGCTTGAGCCCCTGGGGGTTCGCGCCTCGGTTTATCTCCATCAGAGCAAGGCTCTGGGTGCAGGTCAGCGGGGGTGGGGGGTGGGGGGTAAACAGCCCTCCAGGCTGTCGTGGAAGCTCAGGGAGCCCAGGGCAGGCCCCGGGGACCCCCCGGGGGACAGGCCTTGTCGGCAAAGCGCAGCTGGCTGTGGGCGGACTCTGAGCTGGCAGAGGGGTCCCAGGGGGCCTGGCGAGCATGTATAGGGTCTGCCAAACCCTCTCTCTGAGTCTCCCAAAAAGCAGCACCTGTGCAGACATCTTTGGCCCCCAGAGAGCTCGGCCGCCGTGGCCTGGGAGCCCCGGGGATCAGCCAGCTGAGCACAGGCCAGGGGCCCGCAGGATTGTGAGCTGGTGGCTGGCGGTTGTTTTAGGCCGGGACGTTTGGGATGCTTTGGGTGTAACGACAGCTACCTGAAACAGAGGGGAAGGAAATGATTAGAACTGGGAGTCTAATTTCTAGCCCATAAAGATCTTGAATTGGAATCTGAATGTGGGGTCAGTGGTAGAGTCAAAACGGGCCTCTGTCTAATTTTTATTTCACTCTTCCTTGCAGCGGCATTGAACTTCACGAGCTGCCAGGTCATTCTGCCTGGAAGGAGGCAATAAGAATAATGTCTGTCCAGCTACTACCGAATTAATATTAGACAATCGACCCCCTTCTTTCAAATCATCCTCAGCGTTTCAGCTACTCCTGGGTTTTAATCAACTGCCTTATCATCCTTAAGGTCACTCCTACAAAGGAATTTGTTCTTGAAAGATAACTCAGTTTCTTAAAAGACAAGGCAGTAAATAATGTAAAGAAGGTAAGAATAAAATAAGATGACATGGCTAAGCAAAAAATCAGGGGGAATAGAAGAAGAAAGAAAGAAATTAATTGAACTGTGCTTTGAATGATTGGGCTGAGCAGGCAGTTTCTTAAACAATTTAGATTATAATAGGGAGGTTAGGTCAATATCTTATATGTATACATATATATATGTGTGTGTGTATGTGTATATATATATATATATATATATATATATATATATATATATCTTAGACTTCTCTTACAGCTTTAATGGAAGTTATTTTTAAGTTTCAGAGGAGCCCAAATACAAAAGGCAAGTGCAACGTGTGCTTTCTGGAGTTTTTGCAGGTGCATCCTCTTCTGGCTCCAGATAAGGTACCAGAATGATGTCACTGTCCTCGATATCATTCCTACACGGACTCACCCCATTTGTCTGAAAAAAAAGTGTGTGAAAAGTGGCTGCTAGGCAGATGGAGACCTTTTGACTAATTATTTCAGAGCAGTGCCACCTTGGGAGACAAGCTTCGGAACGGATCGAGTGCTAACAATGCCCTGCAAATATCGGGACACGGTGTCAGTGTCACCTTCCTGGGAACTGGGAGGAGAGGGAGTGGGGGTCTTGGCTTTGGTGGAAGAATAACCGAGACATGGGCAAGCCCCCTGGGGGTGAACCTGGGGGTGAGCCTGGGGGTGAGCCTCTTTGGGAACTCCCAGAATGCCTTTTCAGCTCTTGCCCACTCCCCACCCCCAGCCTCCTCCCCTCCCTGACCCTGAGGACTGGAGAGTTTCCTTCCCCACAGCCCCAGAGTCTGTCCTTGACCCCCGACAGGCTTTGCACATCTTGTGCTTGCTCCTTCTGGATCATCCTCATCTCGGTGTGTGTGCAAATCGCCTGCAGGGCTCCTTAAAACACAGGTCCCTGGGGGCTAGGCTCAGAGGTTCTGCTTCCGGACATGTGTGGTGGGGCCCGGGAGTCAGTGTTTCTACCCAGCTCCCAGGTGGTGATCTTGATGTCGCCGGGCAGGGCTCACATTTGGAGAAGCTCTGTTCTAAGGAAATGATACATCGTTCCAAGCATCGACCTGCACACTGGCCACTGGCAGAGGGATTCCCGCACAGTTCAATTTTTTTTCCTTGTAGTATTTTTAAAGGGAAACCACACGTAAGTATCTAGATGTTTTGTCTTCCCTTGTTAAAAAAAAAAAACATCTGCTCTAGTAAGTGGCAACTATGGCCTTGAAGTTAGCACAGCATTCCCACTGAGAGGGGCACACGCCTTACTTTGCCACAGTCCCACTACCCCCTCTCGTACTACAGCAGTTCCCTTACATATCCCATCCCTAAATTTCTGTCCCCTAATCTAAATTGGTATAACTCAAGTTAATATTAACCTTCACATTTGCATTTTCTCAAGGACTTTCTGGAGAAGACGGCTTAATTGGGAGGAGTGCCGCTGGGGCCGCAGGGGCGGGCTTCAGGAGAGAATTGTGGGGTTTTTCACATGGCCCCACCGGATGGATCACCTGCCACATCTCCCTGAGGAGGTTAACCTAGTTTCCCAGTAGATGACATGTAGTAATGTGGAAATAGATGAGAAAATGCCCTCTTGGGAAGGAAGACCCTGTATAAATACCAGGATTATTAATACCATGAATTTGGTGCAAAAGAGACTTGTTAGAAATGCAAAAGGTTTACTAGGGTTCTGCTGATGGAAAACTGTTCTTATTGGGTAAAAACAATCTTTCCTTCTTTCTCAGTTCCTTGAAAGATGACATGTGCAGTTGAATCCCTGCCTGGTTCCAAATTCTGACTTGGCGATTGGCTTTCTGCATGATCTTGGTTCAATTACTGAGCTCTGGAGGCCTTCAGGGGTCCCATCTGGAAGTTGCACCGACCTCCCAGCATTGTAGGTGCTGGTTAAATGAGATAAAGCCTGTGCCCATCTTAGAACAGCTGCTGCCTTGTGAGTGCAATTCTTGTCCCACCAGGTACTGGTCTCCTAACTTTGAGAAACGTTAACCTCTCTTTTATTCCTTCCTTCAACAGCTATTTATTGAGTCCGTATTTCCTCATTTGCCAAATGAGGATAGTAACGTCTACCTCATAGAGTTGCTGTAAAGATTAAATGTGATAATCCATGTAAAATATTTTACCTAGTGCCTGACACATGGGAAGTGCTTAATCATAATATTAATAGGTTGGACTGTAGGAAATTGCTATTTTTGGAAGTCAAAATTGGTTGAACATTGATAATTTTCCAATATGGTTTGTGTTGTTTTTGCTATTTTATTCCTACCAACTCTCTAGGGGCTGTATCAGTCAGCTACTTCTGAGAAACAAATCACCCAAAAATCAAAAGGCACACATCAGTGAACTCTTATTTCTCCTATCTACAGCGCAGTTGGGTGGTTCTCAGTCTGTGATCATCTGGTGGGAGGGAGGGGGCTGTCCCAGGATGCCATAGTTTCGTGTCTGGGGCAATAGGGGGTGATGGGCCATATGTCTCAAACTCCAGCAGGATAGCCAGGGCTGATTCACGAGCTCATGGCCTCTTTCCAAGGGAAGGAGCAGAAGAGTGCAAGGCCTCTTGGTCCTACCGTAGTCACTTCTGAGAACACCTGTTGGCCAAATGTGTCCCCTGGTCAAGGCATCTCCTGAAGTTTTAGGAGGGTTGGGACAACCATGGCTGAATTCAGCAACCTTGAACAACTCCTTCTCTCTACCTTAAAATAAAAAAAGCAAATCACCTCTGAAAGGAAATAAAATAACCATATAGCAACTTGGTTGGTTTAACCTAGTCTTCTCACTGATGAAATGCATAGTTGTCTTTGATATTCTTTTTTTCAATATATTTTTTATTGGAGTATACCATTCATACATGAACACACATAAACAATAACTATATAGTAAAGACTGTGAACTTACAAAATAAATATACATAACATCACATGGGTCTCATACATCACCCCTCTACCAACACTTTGCATTGTTGTGAAACATCTGCTACAAACTATGCAAGAGCATCTTTAAAATATTACTACCAACTATAGTCCTTATCTTTCGTTCGGTGTGTTTTTCCCTAAACCCATGCTATTTTTAAAAAATATATATTTTTGTTACAGATGTTGTGAACTTGCAAAACAATCATACAGATGTGTAGATTTCCCATACAACTCCACACCCTGGTGAAACATTTGTTACAGATTATGAGATAATATCTTCGGACTATTACCACCAACCATGGTCCATAGCATACAATTGGCACACTTTTTCCATACACCTCCATTATCAACACAGTACAGCTTTGGCATTGATGCAAGAATATTATAGTGTAGTGTATAGTATATAGGATATAGTATATGTATACTATAGTATATAGTATATACTATAGTATAGTATAGTCTATAGGTCACACCAATTGTAGTTTTCCCATGTTTCTCCATATTCCCATCACCCTGCAATAGTGATGAACATCTGCTCTAGCTCACAGAAGGACTCTCTTGCATTTGTATGTGCAACCACAATTCTCATCCACCTGTGGGTTCACTGTATTATTCAGTCCCTAGATTATTCCTTAGCTATCTTTCTATTAACATTTACTTCCCCAGACTACCTTTTTCAGCCACAATCCCATTTATAAACCAGTTGCTACTCACAATAATGTGTTATCATCAACTTTATCCATTTACACACTTTTATAGTCAAGTTAATTAAAACTTCTACATACATTAAGTATCAGTAGTTCTTCTCAACCCTTCTCTTATCTCCTAATAACCTATACTCTAGGTTTTAATCCCATGTGTTTATTATTCATATTTAGTTCATATTAGTGAGACCATGCAATATTTGTCCTTTTGTGTCTGGCTTACTTTGCTTAGTATAATATCTTCAAGATTCACCCATGTTATCACATGTGTCCCAATTTCACTTCTTCTTACTGCAGCATAATATCCCATCGTACGTCTATATCACATTTTGTTTATCCATTCATTGGTGAATGGACACTTGGGTTGTTTCCATCTTTTGGCAATTGTGAATAATGCTGCTATGAACATGCGTGTGCAGATGTCTGTTCATGTCACAGTTTTTAGTTCTTCTGGATATATTCCTAGAAGAGGAATTGCTGTACCATATGGCAGTTCTATATTTAGCTTCCTGAGGAACTGCCAAACTGTCTTCCACAGAGGCTGCACCATTTTACACTCCCACCAACAGTGAAGGAGTGTTCCTATTTCTCCCCATCCTCTCCAGCACTTATTGTTGTCTGTTTTTTTAAACAATGGCTATTCTATGTGGTGTTAGATGATATCTCCTTGTTGTTTTAATTTTCATTTCCCTAACAACTAGTGATATGGAACATTTTTTCATGTGCTTTTTGGCCATTTGTATTTCCTCTTTGGAGAAATGTCTATTTAAATCTTTTGCCCATTTTTTAATTGGATTGCTTGCTCTTTTATTGTTGAGTTGTATGATCTCTTTATATAGAATGGAAATCAAACCCTTATTGGATAAGTGGTTTCCAAATATTTTCTCCCATTGACTTGGCTACCTTTTCATCTTTTTGATGAAGTCCTTTGAATCACAGAAGTATTTAAGTTTGAGGAGGTCCCATTTATCCATGTTTTCTTTTGTTGTTCATGCTTTTAGTATAAGGTTTCAAAATCCACCACCTACCACTAGGTCTTGAAGATATTTCCCTACATTTTCTTCTAGGAGCTATATTGTACTTCCTTTTATATTTAGGTATCTGATCCATTTTGGGTTAGTTTGAGAGGTGTGAGATAGGGGTCTTCTTTCTGTCTTTTGGCTATGGATATCCAGTTCTCCCAACACCATTTGTTGAATAAACTTTTCCTTCCCAGTTGGGTGGGTTTGACAGGCTTGTTAAAAATCACTTGGCCATAGATGTGAGGGTCTGCTTCTGAACCATCAATTCAGTTCCATTGGTTTATGTGTCTATCTTTATGCCAATATAATGCTGTTTTTACCACTGTAGCTAGGTAATAGGATTTAAAGTCTGGAAGTGAGAGTCCTCCAACTTCACTTTTCTTTTTAAAGAAGTTTCTGGCTATTTGGGGCCTCTTATCCTTCCAGATAAATTTGATAATTGTGTCTTCCATTTGCTTAAAAAATGCTGGTAGAATTTTTATTAGGATTACATTGAATCTGTATATCAATTTGGGTAGAATTGGCATCTTAGTGATATGTAGTCTTCTAATCCATGAGCATGGAATGTTCTTCCAATTATTTAGGTCTTTTAAAATTTCTTTTAGCAATGCATTACAGTTTTCTGAATACAAGTGCTTTGCATCCTTGGTTAAATTTATTCCTAAATATTTGATTCTTTTAGTTGCTATTGTAAATGGAATTTTTTCCCTGACTTCCTCAGATTGCGCTTTACTAGTGTATGGAAACACCACTGATTTTTGCATATTGATCTTGTATCCTGACACTCTACTGAAATCATTTATTAGCTCTAGAAACTTTGTTGTAGATTTTTCAGAACTTTCTACATATACAGTCATATCATCTGTGGGTAGTGAATGTTTTAATTCTTTCTTTCCAGTTTGGATGCATTTTATTTCTTTTTCTTGCCTGATTGCTCTAGCTAGAACCTCTAAAACTATATTGAACAACAGTGGTGACAGTGGGCATCCTTGTCTTGTCCCTGATCTCAATGGGAAAGCTTTCAGTCTTTCACCATTGAGTACAATGTTAGTGGTGGTTTTTCAAATATGGCCTTCATCATATTGAGAAAGTTTCCTTCACATCCTATGTTTTGTAATATTTTTATCAAGAAAGGATTCTGTATTTTGTCAAATGCCTTTTCTGCATCAATTGATAAGATAATGGGATTTTTCTTCTTTATTTATTAATGTGGTGTATTATGCTGATTGATTTTCTTGTGTTGAACCAGACTTGCATGACTGGTATAAAACCCACTTGATCATGATGGATAATTCTTTTAATGTGTTGTTGGATTCAATTAGCAAGTATTTTATTGAGGATTTTTGCATCTGTATTCATTAGAGAAATGGGTCTATAATTTTCTTTTTTTGTAATATCTTTATCTGGAGCTGGTATTAAGGTGATATTGGCTTCATAGAATGAGTTTGGTAGCATTCCTTCTTGTTCAATTTTTGGAAAAGTTTGAGTAAAATTGGTTTTAAATCTTCTTTGAATGCTTGGTGCAACTCACCTGTGAAACCATCTGGTCCTGGGCTTTTCATTTTGGGAAGCTGTTTGATAACTGTTTCAATCTCTTTACTTGTGATTGGTTTGTTGAGGTCTTCTATTTCTTCTAGCATCAGTGTAGGTTGTTTGTACATTCCTAGGAATTTTTCCATTTCATCTACATTTTCTAGTTGTTTAGCATAAAGTTGTTCATAGTATCCTCTTATGATCTCTCTTATTTCTGTAGGGTCAGTAGTAATGTTCCCCTTTTTATTTTTTATTTCATTTATTTGCATCTTCTCTCTTTTTTCTTAGTCAGTCTAGCTAATGTTTTGTTGACTTTGTTAATCTTTTCAAAGAACCAACTTTTGGTTCTGTTAATTCTGTCTATGGTTTTTTTGTTCTAAATTTCATTTATTTTTGCTATGATCTTTGTTATTTCATTCTTTCTACTTGTTCAGGATTAGTTTGCTGTTCTTTTTCTAGTTCCTCCAGCTGTGTAGTTAGGTTATTAATTTTAGCTCTGTCTTCTTTTTTAATGTAAGCATTGAGGGCTATAAATTTTTCTTTCAACACTGCCTTCATGGCATCCCATAGGTTCTAATATGTTGTATTCACATTGTCATTCATCTCAAGATATTTATTGATTTCTCTTGATATTTCTTCTTTTCCCCACTGACTAAGAGTGCATTATTTAATCTCCATATATATACATGAATTTTCCCTTTTTCTGTTGCTTGTTGATTTCCAACTTTATTCCATTATGATCAGAGAAAGTGCTTTGTATAATTTCGATTTTGTTGAGTTTATTGAGATCTGCTTTGTGACCCAACATATGGTCTATCCTGGAGAAAGATCCATGAGCACTTGAAAATAATGTATATCCTGCTGTTTTGGGGGATAATGTTCTGTATATGCCTATTAGGTATAGTCCATTTATCATATTATTCAGGCTCTCTGTTTCTTTATTGATCTTCTGCCCAGATGTTCTATCCAATGCTGAGAGTGGTATATTGAAGTCTCCAACTATTATTATAGAGATTTCTATTTCTCCCTTCAGTTTTGCCAGTGTTTGCCTCATGTATCTTGGGGCATCCTGGTTAGGTGCATATATATTTTTGGTTTTTATTTCTTCCTGATGAATTGTCCCTTTTATTAATATGTAATGTCCTTCCTTGTCTCTCTTTTTTTTTTTTTTTGGTTACTGCATGCATGAAATATCTTTTTCCAGCCTTTCACTTTCAATTTATTGGTATCCTTGGGTCTAAGGTAAGTCTCTTGCAGACAACATATAGATGGCTTATATTTTCATATCCATT
The DNA here is from genome assembly GCF_030445035.2 of Dasypus novemcinctus. Taxonomy (NCBI): domain Eukaryota; kingdom Metazoa; phylum Chordata; class Mammalia; order Cingulata; family Dasypodidae; genus Dasypus; species Dasypus novemcinctus. The sequence goes on from NC_080696.1 coordinate 10,544,084, forward strand.
CTGCCAATCTGTATCTTTTGATTGGGGAGTCTAATCCATTAACTGTAAAGGCAGTTCTTATGTCATCCATTTTGATCTTTGTGTTTTGTCTGTCATTTTATTTTTGACACTTTAGGTTAATATTACTGATACAGTCATCATTTCTAGACTTTCTTCCAGGCCTCTCTCTCCTGTCTTTTACTTTCAGGCTGTAACACTCCCTTTAGTATTTCCTGCAAAGCTGATCTTTTTGTTATAAACTCTCAGTTTCTGTTTATCTTTGAGTATTCTAATCTCACCCTCATTTTTAAAAGATAATCTTGCTGGGCATAAAATTCTTGGCTGGCAGTTTTTCTCCTGCAGTATCTTAAATATATCATACCAATGCCTTCTTGTCTCCATGGTTTCTGATGAGAAATTGGCACTTAATCTTTTCAGGTATCCCTTATATATTATGCATTGCTTTTCTCTTGCTGCTCTCTTTGTCTTTGACATTTGTCATTCTCATTAGTATGTGTCTCAGAGTTGGTCTATTTGGATTTATTTGGATAGGAGTACATTATCCTTCTTGGACATGGATATCTAGTTCCTTCAATAGGGTTGGGAAAATTTCCACCATTACTTGCATATCTCTTGCTGTCATTTATTTCCCTGAGACCCTGTTCAATTTTTTCCATTCTTTTCTTCATCTGTTCTTTTGGATGTTTGCTTTTGGAGGCCATGTCTTCAAGTTCACAATCCTTTCTCCTGCTTCCTCAAATCTGCTGTCGTGTACCTCCAGTATATTTTTAATTTCATTTATTGAACCTTTCATTCCCGAAGGTCTGCTATTTTTCTATGTATGCTTTCAGCTTCTTCTTTGTGCTCATCCAATGTTTTCTTAATATCCTTGATCTCTTTAGCCATATCATTGAATTTATTAAGGAGATTTGTTTGAATATCCAAGATTAGTTGTCTCAACTCCTTTATGTCATCTGCAGGCTTATCTTGTTCCTTTAACTGGGCCATATCTTCCTGTTTCTTGGTATGGATTGTAAATTTTGTTGGTGTTTCCACATTTGGCTTGCTAGATGTATTTATTCTGGGCACAGTTTCTCCCTTTAGTTTAGGGATTTCTTGTCTTTTCTCCCTTGCTGGTTGTGTAGTAAGAGCCAAGGATGTAATTGTTCCTGGAAGCTATGGAGGCTAAAGCTGTCCATGTTGCCCCAGGAATTGATGAAGCTTCTCCCACCTTTCTCCTCTGTCAGGGATGGGGACAGAGCTGCAGCTATGTGTAATAATCCAAGTTGGGCACAATAAGACTGTAGTCACCTGGAGACATTGATGAAGCTTCACACCCCTTCGTCCCCTAACTTAGGGAGGGATGGAGCTATAGTTGTGGTCAGCAATCTATGCTGTGTGAGTCCAAAATGACCACAGTTGCTCAGGTAAACTGATGTAGCACCAGACCTCTCCTTGCCAGGGGTGGCAATGGGTCCTCTGGAGTGCCCAACAGTCCAATTTCTGTGGGCCAAATATGCCTGCAGTTGCCCTGAGAGGCTGAGGGAGTACTGTCACTTCTGCCCTTAGGAGGTAGGAACAGAAACACCAATGCTCAACAGTTCAATCCTTGTAGGCCAAAGTACCTACTGTTTCCTGGAGGGGCTGAGGAAGCACCAGCCCCCTCCTATCCTGTTGGGTGGAGGGGGTGGTTCTATGGGTACTCAATAGTTCAGTCCCTTTAGGCTGAGACTGTTGCCTGGAGAGGCTAAGGAGACACCAGCCCCTCCTTATCCTATTAGGGCATGGGGTTGGATCCATAGGCACCCAACAGTTCAGTCCCTGTTGGCCTGAAAGGACCCACCATTGTCCAGAGAAGCTTTGGAAACACCAGATCCCTCCTATCCTATTGGGGGTGGGGGTGGATTCATAGGCATCCAATAGTCCAGTCCATGCAGGCCAAAGTCTGCTGTTGCCCAGAAAGACTGTGGAAACACCAGCCCCCTTCTTTCCTATTGGAGGGTAGGGGTGGGTCCACAAGAATCCACCAGACTAGGCTGTGTGGGCCAAAAGCACCTGCAATTACCCAGAGAGACTGGGCAAACACAGTCCCTCTCTTGTCCTATTGTGGATGGAGGTGGAGCCACAGGTGCCCAATGGTCAGGCTTGTGCAGGCCAAAACTTCCTGAAGCTGCCCTGAGAGGTTGAGGGAACACTAGGCCCCTCCTATTCTATGGGGGGACAGAGGAGGAGATGGGCTCAAAGGCATTCAACAAACCTGTTTGTGTGGGCTGAAAACTCCTGTCATTGCCTGGAGAGGCCATGGATACCCAGCACCTCTCCTATCCTATTGAGTTGTGGGGGTGCAGCCCAAGGTGTCCGACTATTCAGCCTGTGCCAGCAGAGATCACCTGCAGTTACCTGGAGAGCCTGGTGCAGGTCCTGCCAACTTCTTCTCTGCTGGAGGTGGGGCTGAAGCCTAGGCTAGGGCTGTAGTCCAGTCTTGGTGGAAATAAACCAGGCCCTAAACTTCACTGGATTTTCAGTCAGCCAGGTTTCTCCTCATGCCAGGGGTGGAGTCAAAATGGCAGCTACTGAACTCTTTCCTACTTGGACAGGCTCAGACCCTAGCTGTCTCTAGGATTATACTTTAGCCAGCCAAGTCCTTTAATCAGTAGGTGAGGTCAGTGGACAACTGTCCCTTCCTCCACTGTTAATGGGAAATGGTGCTTCTAACTCCAGCCACAAAAGAGCTCCCAAGGCAGATTGTGCCACTAGAGTAAGAAGGGCACTGGCCTCTGTGGCGTGACTTACAGCTTCGCAGAGAGGTGGTGCTGGTCCCCCCAGGTTCCTCCTGCTGGAGGTAGGACTGAGGTTTAGACTGGACCTGCAACCCAACCTGGGTGGAAAGAAGCCAGTCCCCACCCGCACTGTGATTTTCAGTTCCTTGCTTCCCCTCATGCCCAAGGTGGAGTCAAAATGGCAACCACTGGCTTCCCTCTGATCTGGACAGGCTCAAAGTTTAGTTGTTCCTAGGATTCTACTTCAGCCCGCCAAATCCACTAATCAGTAGCTGAAGTCAGTGCCACACCATGTCTTCCTCCCCTGTTTTATTGGGGGGAAGTGGAGCTTCCAACTCCAACCATGGAATAGTTCCTGAGGTGGCTTGCATGGCATGGGTACCAACCTCTGCCATGTGGAGGGCTCTACTCATGAATCTTCTGTGCAGAAGGGGAGTGTCCTCCTTCCACACTCTCAAGGATGTTGCAGGATACTCCTCTGGTCTCCTGGTTCCTCCAAACAGGTGCTTTAGGTAGCTCTGGGTGACCACCAGCTGCCCTGTATCATGAGCTGGCTCCAGGAGCTCCTTATTCTGCCACCATCTTGGCTTCCCCCTGATATTCTTTTCATCTAGTACCTCTAATGGTTAGCAAAGAAAGCCCCGCTAAATACACTATATTCATCAAATGAGGGGAAACTGTCCTGCCCAATTGTTAAGACTTACAGTTACAGCTGGGCAGACTCCACTAAGGTAGTCTGGGTTGAAATAATATGTGTTATATATGTATTATGTTAATGTATGTGCATTAACCCATTTTCTCCTTTCAATGACACTCCGATGTAGGTACTAACACCCCTCCCATCTGTTAGATTCCTAGGGCTGCTGGAACAAATTACCATAAACTGGGTGGCTTACAACACCAGAAACACATTCTCTCACAGTTCAAGGTCGGCAGAGCTCCTTCCTTTTGGAGGCTCTGAGGGAGAATCTGTTCCATGGCTCTCTCCAAGTTTCTGGGGCTTTCTAGCAATCCTTGTTGTATCTTGGCTTGTAGATGCTTCACTCCAATCTCTGACTCTTTCTTCACACTGCCTTCTTCTCTGTGTTTCTGTGTGTCCTTTTCTGTCCCTTAGAAGGACACTCTTGTTGGATTTAGCTCCCCTCCCATATAGTATTCTCTCGTTTCAATCCTTACCTTAATGATACCTGCAGAACCTTATTTCCAGATAAAGTCACATGCTGAGGTTCCCATTGGATATGAATTTTGGGGTGACATGATGCAACCCACTAGTGCCATAACTAGGACCAGTGACTAGAAGATCTATGGAAGTAGTTAGCAACTCAGTATAAAAATAAATAAATATTCTAACTTTAAAGAGTTACCCAACAATGAAACGTGGTGTGAGGTAGGGATTCTCAGATGCAATTGAGCATCGTAGACCCAAGAACTCGGGCTTTGGAGACTGGGTCCAAATTCTGGCTCTGCGATTTCTTGCTGTATGATGGTAGCTAAGGTACTTGAGTTACCTTTAGCCTCAGTTTCATCAGCTTAAACCAAAAACCAGGGACAACAAGAAGTAACTCCATAAGTTACTGTGAGAATAAAGTTAGGTATTTAAAGTTCATGACTCATTATAGGTCACCACCAAGCATTCATTTCCTTTCTTCTGACATCTTAGGAGTTGCCCAACTGAGCTTGCAGGTAATCTTACAGGAACAAGGGGGTGAGAAGAGGGATTCTTGCATCAGGAAAGAGGTTGGTGTAGCTAATTGGTACAGAAAACACCACCCGGGAGCTTGTTAGATATGCAAATTGATGGCTTTACCTCTGACCTACTAAATCTGATTATCTCGGGGTGGGTTCCAGCAACCTGTGCTCTCTGGTGAGTCTTATGCTCTGTAAGGTTTGCAATGCACTCGCCAGGTGATCTCCAGGGACTCCTCCAGCTTTAATTCTGTCGTCCCAGTTCACCACCCCCATCTAATAATTGCTACCATTTGTTGAATAAGTATATCATCTGCTCAAATATGTGAGTAAATACTTTGCATGCATTACCTCATTTAATCCTTGTACCAGTGGGGTCAGTACTAGTCTCATCCAGAGGGTAGAGATGAAGAAACTGAGGAGTTAAGGAACTGGCCAGCTTGAGATTCCAATCTGAATGTGTTTGGACCTCTAGCAACCGAGCATTCTGCTAAACTGACCACCTATATCGTCTTTTGTAATTCCAAGCAGGACCCAAGGGGAAATATTTTTCTTTCAAATCCATTCATATAAATAATGCAATGAGATTAGTCTAATTCTCCCAGGAAAGTCATAGAGAGGGCCTATGTAGAAGGCCACTCACTGATAACCTGAGTCCTCACAAGACTGGAAAATGCTGGGAGGCCACAGGATTGAGGAGAAGGGGGCAGGCAGGTTCCTCCCCGGGAAGTGCTCAGTAAACCGCCCCTCATAGGTGGAAGTACCACCTGCACTCCCTGCAGCTGGGAAACCCTGTTGTAGGGGATTGTTTTGGGGGGTGTTTTCTGGCTTTAAATGAGGTACTCCCTAAGAAGAACAATGGAGAAAGAGAAATCAGGGGCACTTCTGCCGTCCATACCCCATCAGTCAGCTGGATGAGATAGCAGTGGGTGGGCTTTAGCCACTTGCACCCCCCGGAGCCTTTTCTGCTGGTGAGGCCTCTGCAGGCAGAAGGTCTTCAAGCAGCCCTTGGGGCCAGCGGAGCCCCCATGCATCTTCTTCTGTGGTCCTGGTGCAGAGGAAACTAACAGCACAGATGCGTATCATTCCCTGAATGGAGGGAGAGGTTTCTGTATGGCCCATCACCCTGCGGCCCCTACCTCCACCCTGGGTCTCTTACAGCTACACAGACGTTCATCTCCTGCATGGCCTCAGGCCGGGCACTGCTCCATCCAAGTGCGGCCTCAAGATGCTGACAGTGATGAGGATTTCAGACAATTTGAGAAGGCCGTCCCTTGGGCCAACTCCAGCTGTCTCCGGGATCCCACAGGGGCCTTGTCACTCTTCATGAGGCGTTCTTTGCTTTGTCAAATGAGAAATGCACCTGGGAATGGAAACACACCAAGCTCCCCTGTGATTTGAAACATCACAGCCAAAATGTTGCTTCAAAGATGAGATGGGGATGAGTTGGCAGAGGCAGGATATAGACACTCTGCATATTGGCTACTCTATGTGGGGTTCTGGGGGGCGCAGCTTGAGCTTCCCCAGATCCTGTGAGAAATGCAGAGGCTCAGGCACCACCTTGGACCCCCTGACTCAGAACCTGCATTTACAGGACCCCAGGAGATTTGCATGCATATTCAAGCTTGAGGAGCACCCATCCAGATTTCTGAGATTGAGAGGGAGGCCACAGGCTGGCACGGTGGGGAAAGGAGAGTGCCAAAGAGAGCTAGTTTAGCCCGGCAGGCCAAGCAGGCATATTCCGCCAATGCAGGGAAAGCCCGTAAGCGCATGCAAAGCAGAAAGCAGCTGAAAGGCAAGGCCAAATCTCTGACCGCTGGTCCACTTTTTGATCAATGGCAACATCTCCTGGTGGCCTCTTGGGGACAGACTCCTGGACCCTCTGGGGTCAGTAAACTTGGTAAGGATGAGATTGCCTGGCTGAGGTCTGCCAGGATACCTTCGGCAGTAAAAGGCCAGTTAGGGGACAACTTCAAAACGTGACGTTCTCATGAATTGCCAGCCGTCGTGGAATTTACCCAGAAATCATTTGGATTTGCAGCCCTTGTTGCAGGTTGATCCTGAGGCACTGACCTTAGGTAGAGCCTCACCTTGATGCCCGAGGTGAAAGGTCATTGTCCAAGGTGAAGGTGGAGGAGAAGAAGGGGGACCAGAGTTGAAGGCCCGTCCTAAGCCTGGGGACCTTCAGGGAAGCTTCTGGGATAATTCAGCCGAGCCTGCCACAGACCTTTGAAAAGCACCAACTATCCCTTCCCATGAGGCATTGTTGCCTCTTTTAATATTATGATGGATTGGAGACAAACGTTCAAATTAAGGTATGTGCTTGTTCCCAAAACTTTATTGTAAGTCTGGACTTTTGTAATTTCAGTGAAAACTCAGACACGTACGTACGTGGGTGCTTTGTCATTTCCAGCTGACCGTGGCTTCAGGTTCCCCAGTCCCAGTTTCATCGTCAGCTACTTTGTGGTTCTGATCCGAAACGTGAGTGATGGGCTTAGTCTGTAGGAATCCACAGCTCTGCTCTCTGTGAAGGACAGTGACTGCAATCTGAATCACACTCTGGGTGATTGGACTTCCAAATGTGGATATATTATCTTCCAGGAAGTGGAGCACACCTATGTGAAATTTAAGGATGATTAACAAAAGTGGAAATGTCACCTCCTGGTGAGACACACAGGGGCTCCTCTTGTCCATGGAGAATCTTCTTACTAACCACCACCATGATCTCTATATAAGAAACTTCGCCACTAGCCTTGATTGGTCCTCATTTATTTCAGCCAGCTTAAAACTCTAAAAGATTATTCTCTCAATACCCAAATAGTGAGTGAGAACTGGGGACCCTGGGAGGCAGGGTCTCATCAATAGATGAGAACCATTTACTGAGATGAAATGAGAGAATTCAAATGAAGCAATTTTCTGGCATGTGCCTCTGTCAGGTCTAGATTTTTCGGGAGAGGTCACCTTTCCTGTTTACAAGCCTGTTTCTTATTACACAAGGTTTAATTGGGGATGCTAACAAATGCGCCTCTTCCCAGCCTGAATGTCTCACCACAAGAAAGCCCCTGGTTGTATCTGCCTCATGAAGAGTTGGTGGCCTTGGGAGGGTCTCTGAAAGCCTGGGCCCCATCTTTACCTTATCACTGCTTTGAGAACTGCCAAGGACACGGAGCAGTAGACCCACTCAGCCTTCACGTTCCTTCACTCGCTGAACCCTGGGTATCTCGGTGCTGTTCTAAAGATAGGGCAGATCCTGCTCTCATGGGGCTTACATTTTACTGGAGGAGACAACCAAAATACATGCAATAAACCTATATATATAAAGGTATAAGAGAATAAAAAAGAGGACTTAGTTAGAGTGTAGCTAGGGTGGGTGGGCTTCCTCTTGGCCATGACAGAGAGTGAAGTCCAAGCAGTGAGTACAAAGGCCCTGAGGCAGCAATGAGCTTGCTGTGCATGCTTCTTTTTTTTTAAACAAACTTTTGGAATGCCGCATGTGAGGAACTGATCTAAGCTCTTTGCCAAAAATACCTCATTTAACCCTCCAAACACCCCATGAGGTAAAATACTACATTTTACAAATGAGGAAGTTGAGGCACAGGGTCTTTACATAACTTGCCGAAGGTCACACCGCAGGTGCGTCATGGAGCCAGGACGCAGCCGCAGGTCTGCCCAGGGCTGTGCTCGTGACCACCTCGCCAGTGGTTGCCAGCCTCCACTGCCCATTGCAGTCACCTGGGGGTCTTTAAAGACTGCTGATGCCTGAGTCCCTCCCCAGTCATTCAAGTGTAATTGGTGTGGGGTTAGACTTGGGTGAAGGGAGGTTTGAAAGCTCCCCAGGTGATTAAACTGGGCAGCAGATTTGGGGAACAAGGACACCAGGCCATGTCAAGTATGTTTGCATATCTGAGGGCCCAAAGACCCACAGCAGCCCATCTAGGCTATGGTGAGCGAGGGAGAGGGCTGCTTCCCCGGAGGCGTTCTGTCCACGTTGATTTTTTTTTTTTTTATCTCCTCCTTGTGGCTTTTTGCATGCTGTTCTCTGTGTCCATTTGCTGTGCTTTCTTCGGTATTTATTTATTTTATCTGCTCCCCCCTTGCAGCTTGCTTGCTGTCTGCTCTCTGTGTCCATTCGCCGCATGCTCTTCTATGATTTTGCTTGTCTCCCTTTTTTGTCGTGTTACCTTGCTGAGTTGGCTCTCCGCAGCATGCAGGCGAGACTGCCTTCACAAGGACACCCCGGGACACGAACCCAGGGCCTCCCATATGGTAGACAGGAGCTCATCTGATTGAGCCATAGCTGTTTCCCTGTCCACGCAGATTTTTGCAGGGGCTACTTTGAACCAAGAGGACCAACGACAGCGGCCACATTCTCTTCAGCTCTGCTCACCAGCCCCTCCATGGACCTGGCCCTAGTGTGCAGCCATCTTGCCATCTGGGCTCTGGGGTCACCCCTAAAGGCAGCCAGAGGCCATCCCCGCTGGCACAGACAGGGGCAGGCAGAGCTGGTCCCTGACCCCAGCCACGTCCACGCATCACCCATGCTTGGGCCTGGTTCATGTATTCTGCAGAAACTGGTGCTCACTCAAAGTGAACCTTTGTTCTTTGTCATCCCTCCAAGGGCTGGTCCATCCTCATGCTACGAATTGCTCCTCTGTTCACCTGTGTCCATGTTAGCATCACTGATGGTGTGGACACCTAGGAAGACACCGGGGAATTTATTTGGCTTTAGAGGGACTATGGAATGGGTAAGAACAAACATGATATCACTGCTTCCAATTTTTGACCCAGAAACATCCCTAATCTAGTTGCAGAGGTTCTACTTGGTGGAACTCAGAGCAGGTTAAGTGGGCTCTCCGGGTCTTCAGCTCAAGTTGTGCTTGGTTTGCGAATCTGCAACAGGCTTTCTGAAGTATCTCAGACCTGAATGGTGGAAATGGTGACTTCTCTGCAGCCTGAGGAAATGCCCTTTTCTTTACTGATTAAATAAGAGCACAGCAAGTTGAGAGAATTTCCCAATACCACCTTGGATGAGTTGTAGAACTGGAAATGGAAATCAGGATGACTTCATGAGGTGTGGCTGCTTCCCCTCCACTCCCCTGTTCCTGTAGACTGGAGCCTTCCAAGGACTCCTAAACAGGCAGCGAAGCAATGAAGAGAGGTGATTACAGGACAGATGCTGAGGGCAGACTCCGTGTTACTTACGATCCTACGGCATAACATTTTATGGGATTATAATGTTTCACGAGAGTAGCAAAGGCTTTGCTGTAAAATGCCCTATCAAAGTCCCAGCTGGTGAACCAGGGATCGTGAAACAAAGCTGCAGGTTAGGCAGTCCATGGCATCCACGTTCTCCATGAATGTTGGGTGCAATTAGCATTCGCGGGTAATGGCTCGGTGCTGACTCCACCTGTAAGGATGTGTGAGGCCTTCTGCAGAGCAGGAAAGGCAGGTACCTGTCACAGCCACTGGATTACTGCATCCTAAAATTAGAACAGCATTAGAAGCCAGAGGAGTTTTATTTGCTCCTAATTCCAAACACTTTGGAGATTTCATGAAAAGCAGTAGGATAAGGTAAAGTTCAACCATGTTGGTAGTGAGGGATGAGTATTAACTAAGATAGTTAAGGGATAAACGTCTGTGGGTTCCAGCTGAGGACTGTGGCGTGGGGACTGGGGGGGGAGGGGCCTGTGGGAGGATTCGCCCTCTCGGTGGTGCTGGCAGAGCCTTGAGTCTGTTATGGGGAGTCTGAATCTGTTTATGTCTCAAGCATTGTATGTAGATGTATATATATGTGTGTATAACTGAATGCTGGCCAATTGATTAAAAAGTTTACTGTTCCACACTAGCTTTTTGGATGTTCTGTTTTTGAATTAATGGACACTAAAATTTTAATAGAGATAGAAAAAAATTAATTCCTTGGATTAATGATGTGGCGATACATAACAAAACAAAGCACAGATAGCATAGGGAAATGTGCATCTGCCCTCTCTCCCTAGTCTTTGGGAGAATTCTAGATCTGCTTCCAGATCTTTGACCGAATCAGCCCAATGGGAAGAGCAAAAGGACAGAGAGGGATGGATCCAGCTGGACTGTTTCACAGTGAAGAGAGGAAAGCTACCGTCCAAGACTTTGGCAGAGCAAATCCAGTGAGGAAAAGGTGCAGAAGGAGAAGGGCACGTTTGGTGGAGAGTTAGGAGTTTTAAGAGAGAAAAAAGGGGGACATTGAGGCAGCTTCTGTTGACATGACATTGAAAAGGAGAAATACAGAAAACAGTGTTTTAAGTTGTCCTGTATAGACAAATAGAATCCCTTTAGAAGATTGGGAGAAAGATTCCATTTGCATTTTATTTATGTGTTTTTCTTTAAAAAATTTATTGAAGTATATATGAACATATATAAACATTAAGTGTACAGAAAAAGTTGTGAACTCACAAAACAAACATGCATATCATATAGGGCTCCCACCATCACCCCACCACCAACACCTTGCATTGTTGTGAAACATCTGTTACAAACTATGAAAGCACACCGCCAAAATATTACTAACTATAACCCATCTCTTACATTTCGTGTATTTTCCCCCTTAACCCACCCAATTATTATTAATAACACCCTAAATTAGTATTATATATTTGTATCATTTGTGAGAGAGCATTCTCATGTTTGTTCTGTTAACCATAGTCCATCTTCCACTCTACAAGTCCACTGTGCTGTACAGTCCCATGCTTCGTAAAATCCATTCTAAGTATACACTCAGTGGCTCTCATTTTCATCAGAGTTGTGCTGTCATCACCTCAGTCAATTAGGACGTTTTCATTATTCCAAAAGAAAAAGTCCCATGCCCTCTTATACTCCTCTATTGCTGTCCCTTAGAACTGGTATAATATCTTTTTGGCTGTTGCTGCAAAAACATTACAGTATTACTGTTAATTATTGTCCATAAGTTATATTAGTTGTACTTTCCCTTTTATCACCATATTAACACTTTGTAAAAGAACATTCTTATATTTATACTATTAACCACTATCTTCATCCACCATTGATATCACTGTGTTATAGACCCTAGATTATTATTTAGTGTCCTTTCACTTGACATTTTTGTCCATAGGCTACCTCTTTTTGCATAACAGATACGTTTCAGCCAATGGAGTGTTATTTCTCTGAATATGATACCGTACAGAAGTGGGCTTTAAGGGCAAAAGCTATGGGAGGCCTCATCTTATACAGGTGACAACCATTCTGCAATTTCCATAGCCCCTCTCTTTGTCTTGCTCCCTGATACCCTGTGAAGACTGGGAAGGGCAACTCGAGAAGCTGGAGAAGGTTTTGGGCCTCAGGAGGCCAGGAGCTCTGATCCAGCCAGTGAATTTGGACCTTGTCCTGAAGTGTTAGTTTGAAAGCTAAGAAATGTGTGACATTGAGAACCTTGGTGATAATCAGGGCTAATTTTCTGGCAATAGGCAAGTCATAGGCCTAGGCAGTAGAAAGGCAAGAGCTTTCATGGTGGGGAGGAAATTAGGGCATTCGCTTTGCTAGCACTTTTAAGCGGAGTGGAAGTGTTGACCAGAATTTGGCTGAAAACAGCTTGCAATTGCTGATGGCCAGGACCGTTATCATGGGGAGCCAAGAAGCAGGAATCATGCAAGGAAATCCAGACATAATCTGGAGCAATGGAAGCCCCAGGACTTGCCTGCCAGCCACAGCGATGTGCCATGCCCATCTTCCCTCCAAGGGGAGTGCAACCGTGCCTCACCAAATGGCCAAGGGGAAGGTACCGGGCCAGGAGGGAGACCTCTTGTGCTTTGCCACACCACTGAGAGCACGGAATTTATGCAAAACCAGAGGAATCACACAAAGTGGAAGTCCCAAGGACTCAAGAGGCTTGACTGAGTGTCCATCCATTTATTTGTTCTCAAGGCATCTTGTAATTTTCATTCTTACCACTCCTTACAATTATAATTAATTATTGAGTAATGGTTTGTCTAGTACCTTCCTCTTCAGACTTTAAGTTCCATGTGAGCAGGGGTAATCCGGGCATTGTATTACCCGTGGCTGTACCTCCCGAGCCCCACATGGCACCTACCTCCTGGAGGATGTGTGGTGACTACCGCTGCATTGAATGAAGAGAATCAGTGAGATCAGGGTGCAGTAAGGGGAGTGGAAAAAAACACCCAAGTTAGAGATGGATGATGAAGCACTGTGATCCAGAGGAGAAAGGCAAGAAGAAATGTGCCCAAGTAGAGTTTTAGGAAAAGCTCATATTGCTCCCATCGCATGTGAGGAGACTCGCATCATGTCTTTTAGAACATTGCTCCTCAAAGTGTGGTCTGGGGACCAGCAGCATCAGATCTCCTGCAAGCTCGTTCGGATGGAGCATGTCGGGCCCCACCTGCTGGCACAGAATCTGCGTTTAGACAGAGCTCGAGGTGACTGTGTGCGCAGGGCAGCCTGAGAAGTCCTGCTCTGGCGAATCCGCCAACACCCAGCTTCCTCCCACGGGCAGGAGACTGCCGAGGGAGCTCACAACAACGGTGGTGAAGGAGGGTGGAGGAGGGGAAACCTGCCCCCCCCCCCCCGAAACCACTCCACAGCGAGGGTGCTACTCCGCAGAGGCGGAGGTCCTCTGCTATGAGCACAAGGAGGGTGAAGCAATGTCATGGCCAGTCCTGAGGTTGGTGGATGTGAGGTGATGCAGAGCCAGCCCAGCCGTGTCAAACTCGAGGGCCATACCCCTGACTGACTCACCTGGGGAAAACCACACCCAGACAGGGCAACGGAAGGCTGGCGTACAGGGGCTGTTTGTGCCCTATCTCTTCAGGCCAAGAGGCTGAATTCTGGACAGGCTTCGAGCAAACGAGGGAGCCTTGAGAGATGAACAGTCTCCTCTACCTGTGGTTTAGCTGGTGTAGAATTCCAGGATTCTTCAGGAAGCCCTAAGGGGCTGATACAGGGGCGAGCAGTGGGGGCGAGTCAGAGCAGGAGGCCAGATTCCACCAGAACAGCTGTTTGATGTATCTTGGTTCTGCCCGGGACTGGGGCTCTGCAAGGAGGATGTGGATTGGCTCAAGCGTAGCCTTTCAATTATGTGAATAAAAGAGGGTGTGGTCAGCGGGAATCATTTTAACCTAAAGAATTATAAAAGGTCATGGTGTATTTCAGACACTCCCTGCAGGAAATGAAACAGAGACTGAGGATGTTCCTATTTACAGGTGCCTATTATTTAATAGGAAAATGCAGCATCCGGGACTGCTGTCACTACTTGAGCCCAGAAATCTTTTCCAATGAGCTTGGAGGCAACCTCAGAGCCCTTCTTTTTTTTTTTTTTTTAAGATTTATTTATTTATCTCCCCTTCCCCCCCACCCCCCACCCCGGTTGTCTGTTCTCTGTGTCTATTTGCTGCGTCTTCTTTGCTTCTGCTGTCAGGGGCACAGGTATCTGTGTTTCTTTTTGTTGCGTCATCTTGTTGTGTTAGTTCTCCGTGTGGGTGGCACCATTCCTGGGCAGGCTGCACTTTCTTTCGTGCTGGGTGACTCTCCTTTTGGGGCGCACTCCTTGCGTGTGGGGCTCCCCTACGTGGGAACACCCCTGGTTCTCCTTTCCCGCATCAGCACTGCGCATGGGCCAGCTCCACACGGGTCAAGGAGGCCCGGGGTTTGAACCGCGGACCTCCCATGTGGTAGACGGACGCCCTAACCACTGGGCCAAGTCTGTTGCCTCAGAGTCCTTCTTAACATATAACTTTAGGAGGTCATTAGCAAATAATTGGAAATGGCTCTGGAGATGAAATGCATTTATCAGTTTGGGTTCCAGGAAGTAGAAAGACATGCCAATAATTTCTCCAATTGCCTATATTTTAATCGTGTAGTGATTTTGTATGGGATCAAGATGGATGCATTGTCCAAGATGGATGCATTCCTAGCTACTGAGCAGGCTTTTGAACAATCTTCCTATGACTGGGGTGTTTTTGACCTTATGTTAAACATCTCCCCAAGCATGGGGCCCACAGCTCATTTTTTTCCCAACCTCCTTTGCCTGTTTTAGATGGAATCGTACAATAAGCATGACTCTCAACATTATGCTTATGAGATTTTTTCATATTGTTCTATATGTTTATAATTTGTTCATTCTCCTTGCTGTCTAGTGTTCCACTGAATGAATATATAGCAATTTATTTTCCCATTCTACTCCTGATGAACATTTGGGTTGTTTCCAGTTAGAGGCTATCATGAATAATTATACTATGAACATTCTGGTACATATTCACTCACGTATTTGATGACTTTGCCTTTTTTAGGGACTAGAAGAAATAGAATAAAAAACTGTCCATTTTGATCCAACTTATTATTTTGGGCACTGGCCAAAAACAGCAGACATTTGCCTGCTAGAAGGTAAGGCCTCACATACTTGCTCTATTTTATGACAAGAAAAATAGTGTATTTTGGAATTTGAGGGGCAGTTTACTGAGAAGGTTGAATTGCTTTCAGGTTCTAGGCTCCGATGTACTAACTCTTTCTACCTCCCTCCTTTTTTGCCCTCTTCCCTCCTTTCCTTCCTTCCTATAATTTTAAGTGGATATGACTGAGTTGAACTGTCTTCCAATGTTGTTGTTTTTTTAATGAAAATAAGGATTAAGTCAAGTGATTTTCAATTTGATCTAAATGGCTCTTTTCTTGGGAAGTAGTTTGAGGCCTTCATAAACATCAGGACACTTCTGTTGTCTCAGATTTTGTGGTGCTTATTTCGTCTGCCAAACGGGTCTCAATAAGGTGTCACAAAGGCAGCTGCAGCCATCCTAACCCACATCCTCTCATCGCTGAGTCCTGCTTAGCATTCTCGTTACATGCACCCTAACATTTCATCCACCGTTGATGATGGGCAGGTTTCAATTTGGGTTAGCCAGGCCATGGAATGATCTACAAATGGCTGGTTGCAGGCTGTTATTTTATAGCCAATAGGCTGTTTGAAAGTCCTGTTTCAGTTTAGGGACGGTCACCTGTTCAAAATTGGATTTGTACAAGGACTAGTAGAGGACAATTCCCTTAGGTCCCACATATCACACTTTTTTGAAGGAAGGAAGGAAGGAGGGAGAAATGTAGGGAGGGAGGGAAAGGAAGGAAGGAGAAAGGGAAGGAAGCAAGGAGAAAGAAAGAAAAGAAAAGAAAAAGAAAGAAAGAAAGAAAGAAAGAAAGAAAGAAAGAAAGAAAGAAAGAAAGAAAGAAAGAAAGAAAGAAAGAAAGAAATAGAAAGAATGAAAAGAAAGCAAGAGAAAAAGAGAAACACAGATTAGAGTTGCTTCTCATTCTTTTCTTGGACAGGCCCCTCATTACCCATTTTAGGGAGGCACTTTCTACCCGTGGGACCTTAGCAGACATGTGGGGTCAGCTCCCCGGTGTCTACTCCCCACTGACCTTGTCTCAAGGAATCTTTCTGTCCCAGCCAGGAGGATCCTCACCTCCACACGACTTCAACTGGGCCCTGATGCAGACACGTGCCCTCGAGCCTCTGTGAGTAGATCACCCCTGGCCAGTGGGGCGCCGCTCCTCATGCCTGCGGGCCCCTTGGCTGGAGCTGCTGGACGGCAGACTGTGTCCATTCTACAGCATTTGAAACTGGGGCCCAGGAGCTGCCAGGCCAGGATCTTTCCCCACACTTCTGAGTTAAACTGAAAAGGAAAAAAAAAGTTTCTTCTTTGCCCTCAGTTGAGTCTACTTCGGTAAACTCAGACCCGTTTGGAACGACGGGAGCGCCTGGCAGCGCCTGAAGCTGACCAAGCCTTCATTTAGGATGACTTCAAACCCCAGTTGCAAAAGATGTCTACAAATAGCCCCAAGGTTTGGGGTTTGTGTTTCTCCCTCCAGGCGGATTGCAGTCTGTGGAGGGCTCAGGGCTCAGTGTTAGAATCTCATTCTCTTTGAGGCGGAAAACTCACTCAATAGGAGTCATTTGCATTTCTATTTGAGCAGCCGGGAGACAAAAATAGTGAAATGAATAGCCTTTTAATTTAATTGGCTTCCCAGTGTGTATCCAAAAATAGAAGGCACACTCCTTCTTGGAGTTACTGTAGAAATCAGCGAGCCCAAAGCCCAGCACAGCACCCCATCTTTCTCACCCCTGCCAGACCACCCGAGGAGCCCAGAATGAGAGGGGGGGCGGGGGGTCTAGTCCCAAATGGAGACCTGCGTGTTCACCGACGGTTAGTTATGACCAGCGTCTCTGTTCTTCTTAAAATATAAACCAGGCGTTTAGGAATAAGGGACAAAAAACACCAATATTACAAAATTGTGTAGTTTGCAAAATCAAAATAGGGCCAAAGAAGAGAAAACTCGAATACATTTCGACTATTTTTAAGTAAAAATTGAAGAGGGTATTTTAGTGTGGGTAGGAGCGAAAGCCTGGCTAAAGGCTGCCAGAAGTCCTACTGTCAACTCCACCTTGCACCGCTTACAGCTAAATCTCGGTTGGAAAGGCAGGGGGTGAGCCTGCATTCAGCGGGATGTGAAGAAAAGGAGAGAGATGCTGTCTGGGTGACACACCAGCACTCGGCACTACTCGTACCCTTGAAACACGTAACCAAGGGCTAAGAATGAGCAGATACTCCTTAGCCCTGCAGTGGACACTGCCTCCAGACTGATGCTGCTTCATCGTGCTGGAGGGCGCTATGTAACAGGCTGGTGGCACGTGGAGGCCAGTGGCACGTGGAAGCCTGTGGCACATGGAGGCTAGTGGCATGTGGAGGCTGGTAGAACGTGGAGGCCAGTGAAACTGGAGGCTGGTGGCATGTGAAGGCCGGGGGCACATTGAGGCCGGTGGCATGTGGAGGCTGGTGGCGTGTGGAGCTGGCCTTCCTGTCCTCATGAGGGCTGAGGGCAGGGCCATATGTCAACTGCACGAAAGACATACCAAGAGGGGCAAAGCTTGTTGGAGTGATGTGAGCAGAACCTACAGAAACGCACCTGGCTTTATGGCCTGCTCCTTAGTAGGGGTAACATGTGAGGTATGGTAAACCTGGGTCTCGCCTGCTCTAATCAAATGTCCTAGGCTGTGGGAGAAGGTTCCACAGTTATTTTACTCACTGAGAATACCTCCCCCTCCAGGCACCTACTAAACATTTGTGCTTGCACGCAAAGGCGTCCTTTCCAGATTCACAGGGTTTCCTCTCACGTCTGCCTCCACTGGGCTGCCACTGTGGCAACAACCCGCCATCAGTCGGACTGTTGGAAATGCCATATCAGCCCTCACCTCACAGAGAACATCCCTATTGGTAACCTCTGAGCAAACACGTCCACGTGGCTGGAAGGGACGCCTACCACACCAGGTTCTTTCATGCACCCCTAATGTTACTGGATTTCGTTTAGGTTCTTGACTCTGCTGGAGAAATGAATTTCAAGAACACGTCAGGAGAGTAGGCCAGTAATTTATTCAGGTAGGGAGGGAAGAGAAATGGGAAAAAATAACAGAGCAGAGGCCCCAGGTAGAGAGGAAGGGGCTGAAAAGTGATAAAGAGGGCTGATTTACAGGCTACAGTTCCCCATTATAGGTTATAAATGCCCAGGTTTTACTTTCGTGGTGATCCAAGTGGGGAAGCAGCAGCTGGAGCCTGGATCCAGAGGCAGGAGAGTGTGAGAGAGCATGAGAGTGAACTCAGGCCTGGTGCTTTTTAAACTGCTAATTATCCCACCCCCTTGCTAATGGCAGGGGAGGAGTTCCAGCTGTTTACTGTTTTGATTGCTTATTTCCCCCATCCATCTCCCAGGAGGGTCCAATGATAAAGTCTTAGGGAATATCTGGGCTTCTCCCGGCTTCCGGAGGAAGTCGTCTTCTGAGTGGCAGAATCTTGGGGGAGGGCCAGCAGCCATCTTGGGTTTGCTGATGTCCACGTGGACTCTTGCCAGGTTCCAGATCTGTCTATTAATTCCCTATCTTACTAGCCTGCTTCACTAATAGTTAAAAACAATTCAGCCCCTGGTGTACCCTGTTTCTTTCTACGTACTTCTCCCTCTCTCCACACTTCCTCTAAAGAGAGAACTGCTGAAACCTTGTGTGTTAGCATTGCTGCTAGCGAAACAGAAACAGCCAGGCAAGCTACCAATAGACTGGGGCTTGATTCCTTGCCCATCTGGGGGGCTGGAAGATCCCTTCTTCCCTCCTTCACTTCGTTTCTTCCCCTCCTGGAACCATTCATTCTGATCATTCTACTCCGAACCTTCTGGCCTTGCTTATTCAACCTACTAATTAAACGTGTGTCTTGCAGACTTCAACAGCTCTGCTTTGAGATGATGGTCATGCACGTATCTTCTCCAGTATCAACTGCAAACCTCCCAGCTGACCCTCTCTTGGGATCTTTAGATCTAGTAGCCAGAGAATTCCACTCCCATGACAGGCAGGGACAATGTCCCATGGCAGCATGAAGTAGTTAACAGAAGATGGATCATCCTCTTCATCACCTCTTAAGAACAAGGGATGGAATTCTCTGAGTGGGGAATGAGGTAGGGAAAGAGGTAAGAGAAGGGAGAAAATTACCGTCAGGTAATACCTAACCACAGAGGGAAACCACCTGTACAAGGCCTGGGGCCCAAGCTTAGTCCAGAAGATACCAGGTAGCAGAAGGCCCACCCTTCGCCCGGCCCCCGCAGGCTTCACCCACCCCTCCCCTGGACAGCTCCCGCTCCAGCAGGAGTAGGTTCCAGTAAAAAGTTGTAGTTTTCAATCCTTCTTTTGCATAAGGAAATCCAGTGTGAATGTTGGGACTTACAAGCCCTCATTTACATGGAAGGAGAAGAGGGGGGAGCCCAGCCTCAATAAAACAGGCACGACTCGGACATGCACATCTGCACGCTCTCGTCATGTGTGTTTTCACTTTATATTAAATTCTCCTGTTCCAAAACAAAAAAGAATTAATATATAAGCATGATTCCTAAATCATTATATAGATGCCTTTATATTAGAAAATAGCAAAAGCTTAATAACTGAAATTACTGAAGCTGGCTAGAGTGGCCCCACCCATTTATGGTTTCCCTGGACTTGACCTCACCCTAGTGTGTGCCTGCTATTGGGAGGGTGATTCTAGAATGAATTCACCCTTGTCTATACTTACTACGGGGATGGTAACCACTCCACCCACCTGTTTAATATACATATAAAACTGACCTTTGTTGTGTAGACCCCATCCCAAGTCCAACTGACCCCGGTTTGCTACCTCACCACATCTGTTCAGTTCTGCCCCTTAATGCTTATTAATGAAGGAATCTGTGTTCAGCCCCACCCCAATTATTCATTTAGCACCCTGATATTATAAAACATTAGCATTTCTGCAGATCAGGGAGGCAGTTTGGGGCCAGTAGTCCACTGTGCTCCATTGCCTGTGCAACCAATAAAACACTTTCTCTCTTTGAAACCCCAGTGTCGCAGGAATTGGCTTTAAAGATGCATCAGAGAAAAGAACCCACTTTTGCTCAGTATCAAAATGCATCCAAGCAAAATGCCACATCTCGTGGGCACCCCAAAGCAGGATATGGGTGAGAAATGTTGTGTAGATGGTGCCTGATGTTGCTGGGAAGGGTAGGAGAAGCTGATGGGGACAGTGATGGCTAATTTTTGTGTCAGCTTGGTGAGGTTATGGTGTCCGCTGTTTGGTTAAAAACTGGTGTAGATGTTGCTGTGGAGGTATTTGGTAAATGTGATGTTAGCACAGGCTTTGGCTTCTGGGCTTCTAGGTTCTTAGTTTATGTCACATAAAAGAATTTAAGGACATGCCATAGGATAAGTAAAGAGTTCATTAAGAAACAAGAAAATGAGAAGTACATGGTTCGAGGCATGAACTGTGGGTGTGCTGCAGAGTGAGACGCATGTGGGACCAGATCAGGCTTTTTAAAGTCTTTCTGCCTCCTCCTTCAGAATGTTGGGGGAGGGGCCCCAGCTATTTGCTGTTCTGATTGGTTGCCCCACCTGTCAGTTTTCAGGGGACCAATGGTGAGGACTTTTGAAAGTATCTGGGGCTTTCCTTTGACCCTGAGCAGCCTTCTTCTTCCAAATGGGATTCTCACGGTCAGAGTCTCCCAGAATCCCTCAGGAGGTCCCCAGGCAGGGTCTCACAGCCACATAGTCTGCCATCCATGATGTCTGTCAGCCATGTTGTCTGTTGGCCATGTTGTCTGCCTGGCCTCAGCTCCTTCCCCCTTTCACTCTATTATCCTGCCTCAGTGATAAACATCTACATTCACTTGACTTTAAGGAGAGTACCCTCAGTAAGGTGGGTGGACCTCATCCAATCAGTTGAAGACCTTAAAAGTAAGGAACTGAAGTTTCCAGAAAAAATCCTGCCTCAAGGCGACATCAAGTCTTCTCTGACTTCTGGCCTTCCCTATGGATTTCAGACTCAAGACTTAAACATCAGCTCTTACCAGAATTTCCACCCTGTTGCCTGCCCTACAGATTTCAGACATGTGAGCCCCCACAAAAATGTGAGACAATTCCTTAAATTAAATTTCTTCATATATATATATGGCATTTGTGTATATACATTTATTTATATATACCTATTTCTCTAAAGAACTCTTACTGCTATAGGGACTAGGGACCAATGTTTACCCTCTGAGGAGAGCAGATCTTTTCTCCAAAGGACCTTTCTTTATTTCTTGACTGAAAGAACCACTCAAATCTTGCTTCTCTGAAATTTTTCTTTTTATTCTGTCTCTTAGGAAAATAATTCCTTAGGTTGAATAAAGTGTTCTTCTCTAGAATTTTGGTGGAAGTCAAGAGCTGAGGGAAATAAAATCAACACTATCAAAAAGTTCTTTTGGGAAACGGACTTTGGTCCAGTGGTTAGGGCGTCCGTCTACCATATGGCAGGTCCGCGGTTCAAACCCCGGGTCTCCTTGACCCGTGTGGAGCTGGCCATGCGCAGTGCTGATGTGCGCAAGGAGTGCTGTGCCACGCAAGGGTGTCCCCCGCGTGGGGGAGCCCCCCGCGCAAGGAGTGCGCCCGTCAGGAAAGCCGCCCAGCGTGAAAAGAAAGAGCAGCCTGCCCAGGAATGGCGCCGCCCACACTTTCCGTGCCGCTGACGACAACAGAATCGGGCAAAGAAACAAGACGCAGCAAACAGACACCAAGAACAGACAACCAGGGAAGGGGGGGAAATTAAATAAATAAATAAAGCTTTAAAAAAAAAAAAAAGTTCTTTTGTTGGACTGGGTATAGCTCAGTGGCTGAATGCCTGCCTCACACAGATGAGGTCCCAGGTTCAGTCCCTGGTACCTCCTAAAAAAGTTCTTTTCTTTAAGAAAAGAGAATAAATTGCATGTTTTGGCTGAGCCAGAGAAGAGAAAAACCAGTGTCTTCCTCCTGGTGTAAACGTCCCCTGGGTTCGACGCTTTTCATCCCATTTGGCCTAGGCCAACCTCACAACCTCACCTTTGACCTGTGCTTGGGATGAGCAGGGGCAGTTCCCTCAGTGAGGAAGGACTGTTTTTCAAGCAGGTTTCTATTTACTCGACCAAAACTGAGGTCTTCAGCAAAATGGCATAAGAGGCTACAGTGAATTTTGGTTTACTCACTCTTTTCTTGTTATCTCCAGGCCTTCTGGATGTCTCTTCCCTCCCGGCCTTTCATCTCGTCCCGGGTCAGCCTCCTCATTTCATTAAATCCTCACAACAACCCAAGGAGGCAGCTAATATCCTTAGCCCATTGTACAGGTTAGTCAAGCAAGCCTCAGAGAACTGTCCGAAGTTCCCACAGCACTCAAATTCCAATTGGGAGTTTCTGAAGACAAAGCAACCTCTAAATCCCTAAGGATTATGTCTCTCCGGGAGCCCTCCCAGGTGCTAGGAGGGGTTGAGGAAGTGGGTGATTTTTAGGGTACTCACTGTCAGATCAGCCCCCCACCTGTGCAGGCTGCTTCTCCACTGCCAGTGGCTAGTGGAGCAGAGAGGGAGCTCTGTGTGGATTGGAGCAGTGGCGATGAGCTCTGGAACAATACAAGTAGGGACTGATTCCCAGGCTTTGTGAAAAAGGAGTCCCTTGATTTTGGCAAAGGCTTGTGGTCCTTCTTCAGTGTCAACTGGCTTTAAAAGAGGTAGTGCTATTTGGAGAACAGGACTGGCAATAAAAAACAAACACTTTTTTGCTGCTAACTCTGGCACTAGCTCTCCTGTAACATGGGACAGCCCTGCTTTCAGCTTTGGTTTCTTCATCTCTGGCAGAAGGACTTTTCATTAGATGATTGCTAGGCCCCTTAGCTTAGCTAAACTTCTGTTTGTTCCAGGAGAAAAAGAATTAAATTCCCATTCAATATGCATGTGACAAGTTGGAAACCTTTGGATACAAAGGTTTCTAATCAACTTTTTTTTTTTTTTTGTAGACCAATGCCTTTATCACTCTCACCATCAGGATCATTTCTGACTTCCTTCTTGGGCAGTTAATAATTAACAACATTGGTGTTTAAGCCAGTGGTAATATGTTTTGATTCTATCATTTCTTTTCAGGAATTATGGATATCATTAAGAAGTGATTTTTTAAAAGTCCAAGGAGGGAACGGAAGCTGATGGCAGGTCAGAGATGAGAGGGCAAGTGATCTTGCTCCGCCATCATCTGTCAGGTTTAATAAATAGCTTTCAGCCTGAAGGAATTTTAAACTCCTGCCCTTTCTCCACGTCTCTCTTCATGGGTGTAAAGACATAGCTGCAGCGGGAATATGAACTTGTGGTAGAGCCTTAAACACTCCATCTCTCTGAGATTACCACGTAAGACAGGTTTCTCTTTCTTTTTTTTTTTTGAACAGGTTTCTCTTGGATCCCATTCAAGAAGGTAAACCCATGAATTTCTTCTGAATTGACAAACTCAAGTTCTATACAGATTTAGAATCAGAAAACAAAAGTTCTCCAATTGACCTTGCCTCTGACCTGCTGTGTGGCTTGGAACCCCCGTGCAGTTCCTTTTCCCTAAAATGTTAAAACAATACTAGACTTATCTAGTTAACCATATTGTTTTGTGAATACAACAGAATTGTGAATATAAAAAACAAAACAAAACTTCCGTTCTTTGAAAAGACACCATTAAGAAAATGAAAAGGCAAGCCAGTCACCAACTGGGAGAAAATAGTCTCTAAATTTATCTAACAAAAGACATATCTAGTGTATATAAAGAATACATACAGATCAGTAACAATAAAGAGGAAATCATCTGATTTAAAAATGGATAAAAGATTTGAATAAACACTTTACCAAAGAATATATCAAAATAACCAATAAACACATGAAAAGACGCTCAACATCGTTAGTCATTACAGAGATGCAAATTCAGTCCACAATGAAATACTACTACATACAGATTAGAATGTCTAAATATTTTTAAAAGTTTGAAAATACCAAGTGTTGGTGATGATGTAGAAGAAATGAAACGCTTGTTTCTGCTGGTGGGAAGGTAAAATAACACAACCACTTTGGAAAACAGTTGGATAATTTCTCAATTTATTCAAACATGTATTTACCATATGATCCAACCATTCCATTGCTAGATACTTCCCCTAGATAAATAAAAACCTGGCCATGCAGGGACCTGTTAGTGAATGTTCAGAGCACCATTTTTCATAATCACTCCAGCCTGGAAACAACCCAGATGTTCATCAGCTGATGAATGTATAAGCTAATTATGATGAAACCATACAATTGAATTCTACTCAGCAATAAAGAGATACACTGCAATAAACAATGTCAGTGAATATAAATAACTTCATGATAAACAAAAGGAGCCAGACTCAAAGTATTTACTGTATGATTTCATTTATTTAAAACACTAGAAAAAACAAATCTATATATATGGTAGAAAGCAGTTCAGGAGTTGCTGGAGACCAGAGGTCTGGAGGGGAGGGTGGTGACTGCAAAGAGCTGCAGAGGAATTTTTTGGAGTGATGGTAGCATTTTGTGGCTTGATTGTGGTGGTGGTTATACAGGTGTATATATTTGTCAAAATGTATCAAATCAACTCATAAAGTCTGTGCATTTTTGCACTGGGTTTCTTCTTTTACCTTCTATGTTTCTGTTTAATATGCTCATGATTTCTTCTACCTTCTTGAGTGTTTGGGGTATATTTATAATAGCTATTTTAATGTCCTTGTCTATTAATTCTATCATCTATGTCACTTCTCTGTCTATATCTATAGGTTGAGTTTTCTCCTTTTTATGACTTTAATTCACTGCTTCTTTGCATGCCTGGTTATTTTTGACTGAATGTCAGCCATTGTAACTTTCACATTGTTGGGTGCTGGAGTTTTTGGTACTCTTTTAAATATATTTGAGTTTTATACTCAGAAACAGTTTGATTCTTTTGAGGTTTGTTTTTAAGCTTGTTAGGTGGGACCAGGGCCTTCATTCTAAGGTTAGTTTAGTTCCATTGCTGAGGCAACATCCTTCTGAGCACTCAGTCTGACACCATGTGTATCATAAGATTTCTCCATTGTGCTGTTGGAAATGTGAAGTATTTCAATCCTGAATGAAAACCAAGAACTTTTCCACCTTTTCAGTGGTTCAGAATTCAGCTAAAGATTCTGTGTGGACCTACTATAATCTCTAGAAGCTCCTCTCTGTGCCTGTTTCTCCTTTCTGGTATTCTCCCCTGCAGATTCTAGGTTTCCTGGTTTCCCCTCCCCTGGGCTCTGTTTGGTTCCCTCTCCCTTCCGAGGCCTGAACATTCTTTCCCAGTGGTAAATTAGGGCAATCAGTGGGGATCACTGTCCTGTGCTGCCTGTTGTCCGATGTCTAAAAAGTATTATTTCATACATTTCGTCCAGTTGTTTAGTTGTTTAAGGTGGGAGAGCAATCCAGGTCCTTATTGCTCCATCATGGTTGAAAGCAGATGTTCCAAATGGATGCATTCTACCACATATAAATTATACTTCAATGGCTGTTATGATGCATTCTCATCAATGAGTCTGCACCACAGCCTGGAACTGCAGAGGTGTTTGTAGAACTCTGCCATGTTGTACAGGGGCTGAAAGGTGACACAGGTGACTGGTGAGAAACTACAGAGCGGTATGTCATTGCCCCACCTGGCTCTACCATGCATCCATCATCTACTGATGACTGCGGCCCTACTGCCCTTACATTTCAGAGTTCACTAGCTCTGCTTCTCTTTATCTGGCTATGCTTGCAGCAGGCTGGAAGTGCTGGCGAATTAGCTCTCCCCAATAACTGAGGGGGGTAGTATATAAACACCCTTGCCCTTGGAGAGAGAGCTCTCATGAGCATATGCTACACTGTTTACAGATTTTCCCAGTGGGTTCAGTCTCCAATCTTCAGAATCCAACAGTGGTAACTTGCTTGATAGCATCCCCTTTATTCACTACCTTTCATGCCTTATTTCACATTTCTCCCCCCTCCCCCCTGTTGCCCCCATTAGTATTTTTTGAGATCATCTCTCAAATAAAACACTTGTAGTTGAAGACTCATCTCAAAACCTGCTCCTAGGGGACCCCTAACTATGATCCGAGAATCAGGCTGCACAGTGATCACCCATTTTCTACTGGAGAAGAACCAGGGTCCACTAGCCTAGTGAACCCTCAGTTCCCTGCTTATTGTTACCTGTTACCTCACACACAAATAATGTAGCACATGTCATTGGTGGTAAAGGTGTCAAATGAGAATCCATTTCTAAAGGACAATTTTGACAGTGTATATGGCTTTGAAAATGCCTACCATTTTTGTCTTAGTAAAATATATTTAAAGAAAATAAATGAGGGTCAGTGCAAGATTTTGCTCTGAGATTTGGGATGAAGTGCTGTCTATAATATCAGTAAAATGGGAGCAACCTCAATAGCAAGGTCTTTGAAGATGATGGCATGTCTATATAATGGAATATGTCCATTGAAAGTCATATTAATGATGAGTATATTTTGACAGAGGGAGATGTTTATAGCTCACTCTTAGGTACAAACTACAGGTTATAAAGCAGTAAGTATAGTGTGATCTTATGTGCAGCAGGTAAAGGAACTCTGTTTAACCTGCCCATCCACGGAAAGGTCTGGCCCCTGCACAACCCAAAGCTTGCTTGAGCTTCAGCAACTCATCCCAGATACTGCTGACAAGTGGACTCCAGTTTAATGCCTATCCAGAGGACAGCATCCGGCAATAACAACCAACTCCAATTAGAAATTGTTTTTTTTTAAAGATTTATTTTATTTATTTCTCTTCCCTTCCCCCACCCCACCAGTTGTCTGCTCTCTGTGTCCATTTGCTGTGTGTTCTTCCCTGTCTGCTTATATTCTTGTCAGCGGCACTGGGAAACTACATCTCTTTTTCGTTGCGTCATCTTGCTCTGTCAGCTCTCTGTGTGTGCAGCACCACTCCTGGGCAGGCTGCACTTTCTTTGCACTGGGCTGCTCTCCTTATGGGCTGCACTCCTTGTGTAAGGGCTCCCATACGCAGGGGACACCCCTGCGTGGCAAGGCATTCCTTGTGCGTATCAGCACTGCATGTGAGCCAGCTAACCACACGGGTCAGGAGGCCCCGGCTTTGAACCCTGGACCTCCCATGTGGTAGGCAGACACCCTATCAGGTGAGCCAAATCCGCATCCCCCAATTAGGAATTTTAATCCCCGTGTGTAAGCAATTGCGAAATGCCTTTCAAATCCTGCCTCATTTTGAAGAGACTTCTTCCTTCTTTCCCTTTCTCCAGCCTCCCATTGCTTTAGGAGAGATCTACTAAGCACATACTGGAAGGATGTGACTTTCCTTGTCTGACAAACTAAGTTCAGTCTCCATAGAGACTATTTTTGGGTTTTGGTTATTCTTTGACATATTTGAAATGTGTTTATTCACTAGTTGTATTCAAACAAAATCCATCTACTAATCTTCTCTGAATACC
Source organism: Dasypus novemcinctus (assembly GCF_030445035.2). NCBI lineage: Eukaryota > Metazoa > Chordata > Mammalia > Cingulata > Dasypodidae > Dasypus > Dasypus novemcinctus. The sequence continues at coordinate 10,571,384 of NC_080696.1, forward strand.
TTTTGTGTGCCTACCTCCAATGCATTGGTAAATATAATAACCTGAGGACAGAGGAACTTGAGGAAATTCTTCTATCTCCTATCTGCTCTCTTCTCCCTTCCCTCTTTGTCTTTTGTTTCTGTCCATACTAGGTACTAGTTAAGCTATAGGGATGAGTGTTGAAGAGATGGCTCATCCATCTCCAATGAGAGTATTTCAGAAGTGGCAGGGCTCTAGGTAAAAGCAAGAAGATAAACGAAAATAAATAGTCCAGAGTTTTTTCCAGGACTGGGTATATGAGAGAGATATAGTCAGAGAATGTTCAAGTCACCTAAACTAATCTTAGTAATTGAGGGATAAAGCCCAGAGAGGTTAAGTGATTTTTCCAAAGTCTAATAGCTAACAAGTAATGAATAAGGACAAATGAGCATTTTGAGAAGTAGAACCTCAAATCTCTTCTATTTATTTGCAGCAGAACCTACCTCTCACCATATTCCCTTTTTGAAAAAACAAGAATATATAGATTTACATTAAAGTCATTTGTGAGCTTGGGAGGAAACATGTCTTTTAGAGGAGTGTTCTGAAACCAGACCATGGATGAGTTCCAGGAAAAAAGTTTAAAAAATACAGAGCCTCATGCTTCACCACTCAGAAGTTCTGATTCATTAGGCCTCGGGTAGGCCCAGGGAATGGAAGATGGGATGAGAAAAGAGGAAATCTGCTCATAGATTTCAGATCACTTCTTCATTCTGGAGAAAGTTCGTTTTCTTCTCTGGTAGTATGTGTGCTTTCAAATGTACACATGGAATCTGTACCTTCACAGGAATTTGCCAGTTTGGATGGAGATGCATTTGGGGTCTGAAAAGATCTTCTAGCTCCTCTAATACAATGATGGAAATTCAACTATTGGCTAAAACAATGTCCCTGCAGGGGATGAGCTGTAACTATGACTTCACTTCATTCTTTGTCTTCTTGTAGAGCCAGTTTTTCAAACACCATTTTATTTAAAAGCTTTTTCTCCCCTTCTTTCTAATATAGCTTCAAGTAATATTTACTTTGCTTTTTCAATTAAAAAAAACCGTGGCTTATAGGGGCTAAAGATTTCACTGTTTGGTAAGACTAACAGATTGTCCTTATCTTTTGTTTGATTAGAGATTCAGAAACTTTAGGAATCCTGCTGATGGTTTCTTCCCACATCTGAACAAATGCAAAACAAAAGCCTTAAAGTGCCAAGGAGTAGGCAGGTGTGTTTATATTGATTCTATCTATAGCTGTTATTTATTTTGCTGCTAGGGAACATGTTTTTTCCTGCTAAGATTATGTTAGGTCAAATGCTCTTTTACTGCCTTCTCATCTTGCCAACTTTGCCCACTTTGGACCGGGAGCCAAAGTGTCCCAACGTTCCTGATGGAAGCCCCTTCCTGGCATGGTGTGGCCCTGGATGGAGGTCCAGTGGGGAGGCTGGAGACCTCATGCTTCCTATTAGAAGAAGGGAGGCCTGTAGGACAGGGGTCAGCAGCTTTTCCCTCAAAGGTCCAGATAGTCCATGCTTTTGGCTTTGTTAGTGCATAGTCTATGCCACCAGTATTTACTTCTGCCATTGTAGCAAGAAAGCAGCCACAGATAATGTGTAAATGAATGAGTGTGGCTGTGTTCCAAAAGCACGTTATTTACTAAAACTGGTGGCAGGGCTGGATTTGTCCCATGGGCCATGGTTTGCTGACCTCTGGTCTCAGATAGTTAGAACATCCATGGTTAACCTACAGAGGTGGGCCTTATAAGTGCAGCTACCAGACAGATCTAAGTTTGAATCCTAGCTTGTCCACTAACTAGCCGTGTGACCTTGGAGAAGGTACTGACCCTGTGAGTTTTAATGACTTCAGCAGCAAAATGGTAATAAAAACACCTTCTTGTTGGTGACCTGGAAAGAGGAAGATCCTAGACTGATCTTCAACAACTTGTAAGGGTCTGGCCAGGGCATTTACATCACTGAATCTAGAAACGGAACTAGAAGTCAGAGTTCAGAAACTGGGAACCATGGGCCATATTTGGCTAATAGATGGGTTTTGCTTGGCTCATACAGTGCTTTAAAGCTTCCTACAGTACCAAAAAGGAATGCTTTTAGATGAGAGAGTTGTACATTTTGGATTCATCAGTCTCCTCTACCTTTGGTTGTCTTATGGCTGGCTTCCTTCCCTCCCCTTGCTTTCTCTCCCCTTCCCTTCCCTTCCCTTCTCTTTTTGTTCCTGCCTGGCTTCTATGGGCATTTATGTTTGTGTCCCCTTGGTTAGAAAGAATCTAACAATTCTTCAGACTCAGAAAGTTCATGATTCTACAGCTCCCAAATGAGGGTGCCAAACGTTTCTATATCTATTTCCAAGGAACTAGCCACCCAAAACATAGCTGCTTAAAACAGCACCATTTATCATTTTCCCTGAATTTAGGAGCCAGCTGAGATGGGCTGGGCCCCGCTGATCTTGCAGGGCTGTCCCAAGCATTTGGTGTTAGTGGTGGCTCAGCAGGGGAGTGGTTGGTCTAGATTGGCCCCAGCTGGGATGCAATTTTCCTCCCTTCTCCATTTCTCCATTTTATTGGGTCTTCCTACTTCCCCCTCCCCCATTCTCCTTTGCCTTGCCTTTGTTTATTGTTTCAAGTGAATTTTTTCTCAACTTTGTGTTTGTTGTTTTCTCATTGTCCTCAAGTTCTAGCAAAAGAAAAAAGGCCTTATTCTTAAAGTAAATTCAAATTCGTTGGTATTTCTGGAATGGCCCTTATTTATTTACCATCTTTTAGTGTACCACAGCATTAGAAATGTGCTCATAAATTTCCATTTATAAAGTGCTCCCATTCTTCTCTATTTTGTGATAGACAACTTCCTGGGGCAAGCAACAGAGTCAGCTCAGGGTGTCATGAGAAAAATATGGGGGTGGAAATGAAAATCAACAACAAAATGAAAACAAGAATTTTGTCTGAAGCCTGCCCCCACCAACACCCTTGTCTCTCTCTCCCTTTGCATGCTACAAAGAGCTTTTTCAGACTAGCCAGAGAACAGGCAGGAGACCTCTCTTAAAATGACTAAGTCGGCTTATGTATATATTATTTTCCTTTGAAAGCTGGCTGAAGTGCAGTCTTGTGAAGAGTTTTTAGAGTGCTGCGCTGAACCATTCCCAAGCTTGGGTGGTAATGGAGGTGGAGCAGAACCAAAGGCAGGCACAGGGATCTTCTCTTCTTGCTGGCATGACAAAGAGGGAAAAAAAGAGGGGGATGGAATAGACTGCAGGTCCTCCAAGTGTGATCTTGTATCAACAGCCTCAACATTATCTGGGAACCTATCAGAGGCACAGAATCTCAGGCTCCATCCCAGGCCTACTGAGAAACTCAAGAAGGGGGACCAGAAATCTGCATGTTAATAAGACCCCAAGTTGATTTTTTTTTTAAAGGTTTATTTTATTTATTTATTTCTCTCTCCTTCCTCCCTCCACCCCGGTTGTCTGTTTTCTGTGTCTATTTGCTGCATCTTCTTTGGCTGCTTCTGTTGTTGTCAGTGGCACGGGAATCTGTATCTCTTTTTGTTGCATCATCTTGTTGTGTCAGCTCTCCGTGTGTGTGGCACCATTCCTGGGCAGGCTGCACTCCTTGTGCATGGGGCTCCCCTACGCAGGGGACACCCCTGCGTGGCAGGGCACTCCTTGTGAACATCAGCACTGCACATGGGCCAGCTCCACACGGGTCAAGGAGGCCTGGGGTTTGAACCGCGGACCTCCTATGTGGTAGAGGGATGCCCTAACCATTAGGCCAAGTCTGCCGCCCCCAAGTTGATTTTAATGTACCCTAAAGTGTGAGAGCCACCCGGGTAGAAGATTTTACTTCTTTACCCTCAATCAGAAAATCTCATGTCTGCTGCTTAGCATTTGGGGGCCACATGGATTGGGATGTGCAAGGCTGGGCTGTAGAGGCAAGGTGGACTAGGGTGGGTCCTTTTCACCGACAGAATCTTCTTCTTTAGTTGGATGACCAAAATGGAACCAGGATAGGGAGGAACGGAAGGGGTAGCACAAATAGCAATGGGAATTACCCTTTCCATCAGCTTCACAAAACCGACAGAAGGAAACATTCCCATTAATTAGTCACACAGGATATAAGTTAAAATTTAAATCCAGAGCAAAAATTAGTATAAACTGAGTTTTACATTTTTATTTAAATATTTCATGTGTCTGTTATACTAATGGCTGTTTGAATATTAATGTGACTTACACTTTGCTGAACATGCTTCAAAAAACTTGTCATTTAATGAGGACAACTTTACTCAGAGGTCCTAGAGATGCACCCTTATTACTGCTGGGGCTAATTTCCCAGAGGCAAGCCCTTAACTCAGTGGTTCTTAGCCTTGGCTGTGCTCAGGACTCACCCAGGGAGCTTTAGGAAATACCCAGCGGTGGGTCCCAGCCCCAGGGATTCTACCATATTGGGTCTGGGGTGCAACATGAACCTCGGGATTTTTATAGGCTCCTAGGGACTCTAATAAGAAGCCAGGGCCACTGTCGTACTGAGCCTGCCCCTTGCCTGCCCACGCCCTTAGCTCAGCAGTTCTCAACCCTGGGTGCAAGTTATAATCACCTATGCCTGCTTTAAACCACACTGGTGGTCAGTTTCCAGTTCCTGAAGTTCCAATTGAACTGATCTGGGGTAGGCTCAATCATCACATCATTTCAGGTGAGGCCAGGAGTGGGGCTCACTGCTGTAACCCTGTGCTGGGAGCAAAAGGGTTAGAGAAGCTGCATTTGTGTAAGGCCACTTGCCTGGCCTTACCACTACAGAGACAAAGTCAGTGCTGGGCAGGAGACTGGGGTCCTCATCAAGAAACAGAGGTTGCCCTGGCATCGTAGGTTTCAGACTATTCAGTGCAGGCTTATTGAAGATTCAAATAAATACGGCTGGCAGGTGTTAGGAAAGGACTGAGTGCATTAAGATTCCCAGCCCACCGCGTCTAACTCACCTCCCAGGCCCAATGACACAGCTTGGAGCACTTTTTAGTTTTGGTATTCTTTGCAAGAAAAGTGTTTTGTTCTGCTTAAAAAAGGAAAAAGGAAAGAAAAGAAAAGAAAAGGAAAGGAAAAAAGGAAAGGAAAGGAAAGAAAAGAGAAAAGAAAAGAAAAGAAAGAAAAGAAAAGAAAAGAAAAGAAAAGAAAAAAGAAAAGAAAAGAAAAGAAAAGAAAAGAAAAGAAAAGAAAAGAAAAGAAAAGAAAAGAAAAGAAAAGAAAAGAAAAGAAAAAGAAAGCTTGAAAACCAGTGAAGTTAGCCTCCTCCAGCTCTGCATTCCCCGAGTCTATTCCTCAAGCTAGGCCCTCGCCCTCCTGGAGTTCTTTGATAAATCGGAGACCCGCCTGCATGCAAAGGGAACTGGGACAAGGCCCTGTGTGCCTGCCCAGAGGCAGGGAGGATCTGGAATTGCCCCTGGTACTGGTGGCAGTGGTAGACGTACTTATTGAGCAGGGAACAGGCACAAAGTAAGGCAGGGTGGTGAGCATAGGCAGATGTGCAGAGCTGGAGAAGGCTGCCTTCTCTAAGAACCAGCTCGGTGTCGTCTGGAGGCCAGCGGCAGGGAGTGCCAGCCTCGCTGAGAGCTTTCCAGTGGCCGAAGGGTAGGTAGACTAAAATATTATTTGAGCGGATGAAAATGGCCATGGCTGAGTTTTAATAAAGACTGAGTTTGGCTAGATACTGGGGGCTCTGGAACAGCTTCTAATGCACCTTGTGGAGGTAGAAGACTACTAGAGTTGATGGATATTTTGCTTTCTCTTTTCTTTTCACTTTTCGCCATCACTGCTAGAATTTTAGTGACTCATTTGGAATCTGTGGTGGAGAGTGATTGAACTGCAGACCTCCCAGCGTCTCTCTCCACCCCTCACCCACGACCCAAAAGAAAGCCATATTGTGTTCACTCAACCCGGCATCATGAATGGAACCTTTATTTTAGCCCATTTCTGAGTGTGCTGTGAATTTCCTCAAGTGCAATGGCTTTGACGTCAACCTATATTTTATAAACTCACAAAGTAGGACAGCAAGAAGAAATTTCAGAAATGACCTATGCCAACTTTGTTCTCTCTCTTTTTCTTTATTATTATTAACAGAAAAGCAGATGGGACCAGAAAAGTCAAGGAATTTGTCCAAGACAAAATGATTGGCTACAGAGATGACCTACTGCCAACACTTGGCTCCCAAACCCTGCAGATTATTTTGTCAATTTCATTCTGCTGACATTCCCATAAGAAAGCTAATGGGTATACAGCCCTATCAAATGAGATTTGCTCCCATTTCCATATCAGGGAATATTTGAGAACTCAAAACTTCTGCCCAGTCCCTTTTCTCACCCTTCCAACTCTCAGGCCAGAGTGAGGCTTGCTATAGAATTTGTCTGCTCAACTGTTGGATTTCCAACTTAAAAGAGTCTGGCTTCTTTATCACTGCCAAAGCAAATGGAGGGATTTATGTGGGAATGAAGTTGGAACCCTTACTAGTTAGAAGCATACATTATTTTTACTTGGGTCCAGAATTGCTCGTTTTTGCAAGTATGCATTGTTTTTCCTTAAGTCTCAGATTTTCTTCTTGCCTTGGTCTCTAAAGTAAAGGATCCTGTCTATTTTCATTGCTTCTCTTTTTTAGGTAGGGCATTTTTTAATTTAAAGCCCTTGGGTTTTTGGGCAAGCTATTGGCTCCATTTGGAAGGTTCTTTCCTTACCTTAGCAGTTGGTACTTGGCTTCTTGATTTTTAAGAACCCAGGCAAATCCTTCTTCCTCTGAGAACTCTTCCAAGACCTACTGGCAATGTTCACGGGTATCTCTGTTGCTCTGGGGTACATGTTAGTAGGGCACACAGCACCCTGAAATTGTTAGCTAGATTGTGAGACCATGACACAGAAATTTTCACTATCAACTCAAGTGATTTATGCTAAGTGAAAGATATCAGACTAGAAAGACTACATACAGTAGGAGCCCATTTCTATAGCATTCTGGAAAAGGAAGACTCATAGGGAGAAAAGAGAGATCAATGGTTGCCTGGAGAAAGGAGAGGGATTGACTACAAAACCACATGGGGGAATTTTTTGCCGTGCTAACTTACTGTGTCTTGTGGTGGTGTGGCTGGTGCTTGTCAGTGCTCATCGACGTACACCAAACAGGGTGAGTGTCACTGCCAGTGATTTCTGTCTTAACCAACCTGGTTATGAAAAAACAAAATCAAGGAAACAAAGATGCCAGCTTCTCAAAAGAAAAAAAGAATAGTTCCAAACCCATCAAAACTTCAAACTGTCATCTGATAATTGGACTATAAATATAGCCTTTTAAATTCCAGTTGCTATGTTTATTAGAAGTACACCCCCACTTAGCCTCAAAAATAGTTCTTTTAATTTATTTATTTACTTTTAAATTTACCCCCCACCCCCACCCCCGGATGGTTCTCTCATCTGTCTGCTCATTATTTGCTCACCTTCTCCAGGAGGTACAGGGAATCGAACTGGGACCTTCATGTGGCAGGCAGGCACCCAAACTGTTGAAGTCACTTCCACTTCCCAGTCTAAGTTCTTTTAGTCCAATTTTATCCTGTGGAAATGGATATAATGAACATAAGCTGGATGGCTCAGAATCTAGGAAATGTGGTTGCCGATTGGGCCATGCTGCTCTAAGTGTCCAGATATTGTCTGTGCGTTTTGATGGGGGAACCCTAGCCAGGAGCTGGGAATGAGGCACTAGTAAGGCCCTACACAAGTAGGCTGATGCTCAAGGCTCCAGACTCAGCAAAGATGAGAAGACAGGGATGGAAACCAAGGCAGCATTTTGTTGGTTAGCAAGGCAGACACAACTGGGGGTCAGTTTGAGTTTGCAGCTCAGTAGACGCCTGGCAGAACCTCTGGCTTGACCAGTTGGAAGATGGGATTTTCTGCCTGACTTGGTCAGGGTGGACTCGGGGATGGGACTAGACAGCATCCAAAAGCTGATGAAACAGGGACAGGAGCTAGGGGAGTAGAGTTTGCCAGATGCCTCCTGACCCATCTCAGGAGGGCCAGCTTCCCGAGATGCTATTGGGATGTGGCATCATGAAGAGTTGAGACTGGCTTTTATGAAATGTAGCAGAAATTTAGTATCAGAAATGGACTCTTGAGAAGCCATTTTCATAGGTAGATACCTTAAAAGTTGAATCACTTTCTGACAGCCAGGCACACCAGAACACTACACTGTGTTCTCTTAGTTATTACCCCAATATTTTTTATTTTCATTCTTCTCAGTCAAATGCTGGCTGTTCCAAACTTCAGCTTCACTAGAGCCGCATTGCCCAACAACACCCTAGCCACTGGCCACAGTTGGTCATGTCAACTCAAATTTATAGCTACTGAAATTAAGTACAATTTAAAATTCAGAACCTGAGTTGCATTAGTCGCATTCTGAGCACTTAGCCAGATGAAATGGTTGCTGTTTGGGGCAGTGCCTATTGATAGGATATTTCCACCCTTCCAGGAAGGTCTTTGGACAAGATTACACTAGAGAGTATTTCCTCAAAAGCCTACAACCTGAGATAGTTCCTAATTATCAATTAAGTAAAAAGATTTAATCCTAAAAAAATAGAGTTCACTTCATGTATGCCGACATCCACATCTACCTTTATTGGCACCCACCCCCACTGCCCACACTAGGGTGATTCTAATCATCCTGGAGGTGATAGAGATTTTGTTCTCACCTAGTCTTGTCTGAATTATTTCAGGTTCACAGACAACTGAGGGTTATTTTTTGTTTTTGTTTTTTTTTGTCTTAGCCATCTAGACTTCTCTGCCAGTGGCATGCTAGTGTGTTCTGGGTTGTGTTTGGATAGTGGGAAACCTCCAATGATGGAGCTCCTCCTCTCTGCCCCAAGTCACTTCCTACACTGCTGGTTTGATCATCATTCGGGTTGGAGGCAATCATCCCCTGGTCTCATCTGCATCTGTCTTCCCCGTGGGTTTGTTCACAGCCATGTCCGTATCTATGTTTGCTTTGGACCTGTGGTTAATGCTATGCTGCTTGCAACTTTCTGTGAGAAAAACCTCTTCCCCGGTGCTGTGCTGTTAAGTGCTTTACAACTGGCTCTTTGGCGGGAAAACAGCATTTGCTGAATATCAAATTTGCTGAATTGGGAAACGGACTTTGGCCCAGTGGTTAGGGCGTCCGTCTACCACATGGGAGGTCCGCGGTTCAAGCCCCGGGCCTCCTTGACCCGTGTGGAGCTGGCCCATGTGCAGCGCTGATGAGCGCAAGGAGTGCCGTGCCATGCAGGGGTGTCCCCCGCGTAGGGGAGCCCCACGTGCAAGGAGTGCGCCCGTAAGGAGAGCCACCCAGCGCGAAGGAGGGAGCAGCCTGCCCAGGAATGGCGCCGCCCACACTTCCCGTGCCGCTGACGACAACAGAAGCGGACAAAGAAACAAGACGCAGCAAAAAGACACAGAAAACAGACAACCGGGGGAGGGGAGGGGAATTAAATAAATAAAAATAAATCTTTAAAAAAAAAATTTGCTGAATAGCATTGTGTCAATGCTCCCGCTCCAGTGGATTTCAAAGTACACATACGAATGACGTGACGGAACAGAGTTGGGAAGCTTTTCCACCGTACAGACACAACATCTGTAAGTAACCTCAAAAGCAAAGACGATGGTAAACTGTAGCAAAATCATTGGACAGTGGTGAGTTTTGAATATTTGTTATCTTGGTTTTTATGATAACTTTTTAAACTTTAAGTTATAATTTAATTTCTAATAATGGCTATGTTTAACAACCCCAACTCACCAAATTACTGAAAATTTAGCAATTAGTTCATGAGCTAACAGAAGCCAGCTCCAGCATACTATTTTACGCAGGAATTGTTAAGAGTTAGCTAAGAACCAGAAAGATTCCAGGGCTTGGAGATGGTAGAGAAAGGGGCTATAAAAAAAAATAGAAAGGGCCTTAAAGACAGACTTGGACTACTTATTATTCTCCTCCAGGTTGGCCCTGCCACATGTCTAAGCCCGTGGTCCTCATGGCCTGGGTAGCCCAGCAGCAGCATCAGATTTCATTGAGTTTAGTAAAAATGCAGAATCACAGGCCACCCCAGACCTGCTAACTCAGAATCCCCAGAAGCGGGGTCCCCAAATCTGTGTCATCAGTTCCCCCATTTTAGTGATCCTGAAACTTGCTAAAATTTGAGACGCACTCTTCTAAGTCACTGATACATGCCCTCTTTTCCACATACATATCAATAGTAAGGTTTTACTAACTTTGGACTTCCTCTGGCTTAAGGAGATTTTAATATGTGTACCCCACTGCTCAACATACTTAGAATATTGGTGCTGAAAACCTACAATGGGAAATGATTCCATGTCTCATTGTGCTGCCGTGTTCCCCTTCCTTGCCCTTCTTACAAAAGACCAAGTTTTGAGATAAACCTTATGAATGATAATGACAAGATGTGGAGAGAATTTTCCATCATTCTCTTGGATGCAGAAATAGTCATCCATGATTCAAGAAGGATCATATGGGTTTTCAAACATAACACAGGTTTGTATATAGAACAGAATAGCTGAGTAGAAATATAGAACATAAAGAAAAATACACGGCATGCTAAAAAGGGGACAAGGTTATTGAATATCTGAGAATTTTTTTCTTTTTTTGCTATTCAGATAATGGAAGAAGAGATTCCACCCCCCCTCCCCCAATCTCCATATCTCTGGTGGTCTACTCTGTTTGATAAACCCCTACTTTAGTGAAGTTGGGCATGGGTAATTTAAATTTAATGGAGCAAATGTCAGAACACTTGACCCCTTATTCTATCCTTGTGGCTCACTAGCCATATGACCTTAGATAAGCCGTTCCCATCCTGAGTCTCAATGCCATGCTCTGTATGAGGGGTTGTAGCCCCCCTGCCCACAACTATCACACTATTTCAAAGATTGTCATGAAGATTAATTTTTTTAAAAAGTATGTGGAAGCCATTGTGACAATGACATACAAATATGAAGTGTGCCAGAAAGATGGTAGCCTGAGACCATGTTGGGGAATTCCTTTCTAAACCCCTACCCCCTCTGCTCCCTCTCTGGAGAAACAAAACAATCTATGAGCAGAAGGGAATATTAGAATCTACACATGCTCCTTGAGCTTTCTGGAGGTATCCACAGAGGGAGAGGCCAGGGGTGAATTCCAGAGGCAGCTGGTTTACCTTCTTGAGGTCCAGAATTTTGCTGCTACCCAAGGCAGCTCATCAACAGAGGCTGGGGAGCAGACATGTGGGGAAGGGAAGTGTTTGGACCATGTGTGCCTTGGAGGGACTCTCTAAAACTTCATGGATCCTGAGGAAAATGTTCAAGGAGGTAGTCTAACAAGAATTGATTTAGGACATAGATCTCAAGATAGTGGAATGTGAAAAGTACAGAAAAGACAAACCAGCAATGGCTCTTGCTTTAAATATTTAAAACTACAAGGGGAAAACCACACAACACAATAAAGACCAGTGCAAAATAATTTGGACAAATAAAAATACAAATCAGTTATTAAAATAAATATGATTTTGCTAAATTCTCCTATCAAAGTAGAAAGGTTATCAGACTGGACAAATGAAAAAAATCATTTACATGCTGTTTCAAATTATCATACATAAAGCAGTGTGACAACAAAATATGGATAATAAAAGGTTTATCAAAAAAAATGCCAGAAAATCAAATAGAACTAATATAATTAACAGCACTGAATTATATATTTGGATGTGGTTTAAAGGGGAAATTTTAGGTTGTATATATTACTAGAATAAAAATTTTAAAACAAAAAACATAAGACTAGGGAGGGACAAGATGGGAGCAAAGTAAGGAGCTTCAAGTGTCAGGGCAATTATGAATCACCCAGAGCTATCTAAAGCAGCTGCTTAGGGGACCTAGGAGACACAAAGAGCATCCTGCAACATCCTTGAAAGAATGGAGGGAGGAGACTGCCCATCTACAGTGAAGATATATGACTAGAGAACTCCAAGCTGTGGAGGCCAGTGCCCATCCTCCAATGGTGATACAAGCTGCCTCAGGAGTTTTTCTGTGGCTGGAATTGGAAGATTTATTTTCCAAAATTGGGGCACGGGGGAGAAAGAGTGTTTGGGCACCGACTTAAGCTACTGATTAGTAAATTTGTCTAGCTAAGTTATAACCCTGAGAATAGCTAAAGTTTGAACCTGTCCAAATTAGAAAGAGGCTGGGACCCGCCATCTTAACTCCACCCCTGGTATGAGGGGAGGCAGGGCTGACTGAAAATCACAGTGATGGTAGGGACCAACTTATTTTCACCCAGATCAGATTGCAGCCTTAGCCTAGACTTCAGCCTCACCTCCAGCAGGGAGGAAGCTGGGGGGAACCTGTCCAAGCCTCTCTGGGCAACTGCAGGCACTTTTGGCTGACACAGACAGAAGAGTCAGACACCTGTGGCTCCATCCCTATCCTCGAAAGGATAGAAAGGAAGCTGTGTTTCCTCAGTCTCTTTTGGTCTGTTGGGTGCCTGTGGTTCCATCCCCACCCCTTAAAATGCAGAAGAGACAGTATTCCTTCAGCCTCATAGATGCTTTTGGCCCCACACAGATTAGATTATTGTGTACTCTGGAGGGTCCACCCTTACCAATGGCAGAGGAAAAGGGGGGCTGGTGCTATGTCAATCTACCTGGGCAACTATGGTCTGTTCCGACCCACATGGCTTAGTTTGCTGCCCACAAATGCAGCAATATCCCCTCTCCAGGCAGGGGAGAAAGGGGCATGAAGCTTCATAAGTCTCTCTGAGCAACTATAGATGGTCTTGGCCTGCACAGCTTGGATTACTGCACACAGATATGGCTCCATTCCTACCCCTGACAGGGGAGAAAGACTGCATCCTTGGCTTTTACTAAATAACCAGCAAGGGAGAAAGACTAAGGATGCTCTAAACTAAAGAGAGAAACTGCACCCAGAATAAGTCAGATGCCAAGACACCACCAAACAATACAATCTATACTAAGAAAAAGGAAGATAAGGCCCAGTCAGAGGAAAAAGATAAGCCTCCAAATGATATAAAGGAACTGAGACAACTAATCATAAATGTTCAAACAATCTCCTTAATAAATTCAATGAGATGCCTAAAGAGATAAGGATATTAAGAAGACATTGAATGAACACAAAGAAGAATTTGAAAGCATTACATAGAAAAATAGCAGATCTTATGGGAATGAAAGGCACGATAAATAAAATAAAAAATACACTGAGGCATATAACAGAAGATTTGAGGAGGCAGAAGAAAGGATCAATGAGCATGAAGATATGGCCCATGAGAGCAAATTTACCAAAGAACAGATAAAAAAAAAAAAGAATGGAAAAAATTGAACAGGGTCTCGGGGAACTAAATGACAAGAAGAGGTGCGCAAACATATATGTCATGGTTGTCCCAGAAGGAGAAGAGAAGGGAAAATGGGCAGAAGGAATATTTGAAGAAATAATGGCAGAAAATTTCCCAACCCTATTGAAGGAACTAGCTATCCATGTCCAAGGAGCTCAATGTACTCCCATCTGAAAAAATCCAAATAGACTTACTCTGAGGCACATATTAATCAGAATGTCAAATGCCAAAAACAAAGAGAGAGTTCTGAGTGAGCAAAAGAAAAGCAATGCATAACATATAAAGGATACCCAATAAGATTAAGTGCCAATTTCGCATCAAAAATCATGGAGGCAAGAAGACAGTGGTATGATATATTTAAAATACTGCAAGAGAAAGACTACCAGCCAAAAATCTTATATCTTGTATAGCAGTTTGATATAGTTATGAATTCCAAAAATAGATATTGGATTATGTTTCTAAACTGGTCTGTACCTGAGCATGATTAAATTATGATTAGGGCTTTGATTGGGCCACATCAATAGGTTGTTGAGTCCCTGCCCCTTGGTGGTTGGGGACTCACAGATAAAAGGCATGACAAAGGACAGAGTTGGCATTTTTGATGTTGTAGTTTTGATGCTGGAGTCTTGAGCTGAAACCCTGGGAATTAAGCACATATTGGAGCTTGGTTGTGAGGAAAGAGAAGCAAGCCCCAGGAAGAAGGAACACTGAGTCTGGAGAGAAGCAAGCCCTGGGAAGAGAAGAACCCAGGAAGCCTGAACACTGGCAGATGTTGGCACCCATATTGCCCCAACACATGGCAAAAGACTTTGGTGGGGAAAGTCACTTATGATTTATGGCCTGGTAACTGTAGCTCCTACCCCAAATAAATACCCTTTATAAGAGCCAACAGATTTCTGGTATTTTGCATCAGCACCCCTTTGGCTGACTAATACATCTGGCAAGACTGTCTTTCAAAATTGAGGACAGGTTTAGAATATTCACAAACAGAAACTGAGCAAATTCCTATTCAAGAGACCAACTTTGCAGGAAATACTAAGGGAAGTGCCACAACCTGAAAAGAAAAGACAGGAGATAGGAGCTTGAAAGAGAGTCTAGAACTGAAGATTGTATCAGTAAAAGTAACTAAATGTGTAAACAGAGTGGTGAAAATAAAATATGATAGATAAACCCAAATATCAAAATGGGTGAAGTAAGAACTGCTCTTATAGTAATAACACTTAATGTTAATGTATTAAACTCCCCAATCAAAAGACACCAACTGTTGGAACAGATAAGAAAATATGAGCCATCTATATTCTCTCTACAAGAGACTCAACATAGACACAAGGATACCAGGATACCAATAGCTGGAAAAAGATATTCCAAGCATGCAGTAACCAAAAAAAAAAAAAAAAAAGCTGGAGTAGCTATACTAAAAGGGGTAATTCACCAGGAAGAAATAACAATCATAAATGTATATGCACCTAACCAGCATGCCCTAAATTTACACGAGGCAAACACTGGCAAAACTGAAGTGAGAGTAAGATGGCATCAGTTTAATTGTTCACTCACCATCTCTCTCACAAAAAAATGGCTGAGTGGGGCAAGATCCTGCCTGAGTGAGCTCTTTTGGGAACCCACACAGCTGGCGGCTTTAGGGCATTGATCTGGAGAGAGCTCAATAAAGAGATAAATTGCTCAAGGTAAAACCATGAGTTTCTTGCCCTTGAGGCTGGAACTGTGGGATGGCTAAGCCCCACCCCCAAGACAAAAATCCATGGTGAACCCCAACTCCCATGACTCCCACTGGTCACCCAGCCAGAGGAAGCATTCTCCAAGAGTGGGAGGGTTCTGGTGAATGGTGGAAAGAGGTTTCCTTTCTGTGGATTTGGTTGCCTGGACCCCCTTCTGATCTTTGAGGAGCATACCAGATGGCTGAAGATGGCACCAGGAAGAGGGAAGAGATGAATCTGCTGAGACAGTCTGATTTACCAAACTATCCTGGGATAGAGAAACTTGGCCTGGGAGAAGGCAGAGTCAGGCAATTGACTAGTCTGGTGCTGAAAACTATCAAAATTTCAACTCCCTTAAGGAAGCATTTAGTAAATTTCCAGGAGCCTATTTAGGGTACCCTGGGAGGAAGGGGTGGTCTGGAAGAGGGTTGAGAGTCATTTTTTTCTGCGGTGAGTTAAGTTACCAGGGCCCCATTTGAATTTAAGAAAGCAATAAGAATAGAAAGGTGGCTCCTAATCAGCAGGAATTTATCCAACTACAGAGTCAAACCTGCCCAAGGGAAAGTGACTAGATAGCTTTCTGAAGAGCTAGCTGAGCCAATGAGAAAATTTAGCTCAGTGGAATAGTCTCTGCCTTGAATATACAAGGTCCCTAGTTTGATTCCTGGCTCCTCTTACTGTAGGGATCCACTGGAACATCAAACATCCAGCTGATACTTTAGGACAGGGAAAACATAGACATTAGTCTTGTATGAGCTTCATTTGGGTCTCTTATTTTTCTGAAAAAAAAAAAAAAGGTTACTTTTGTTTTAAAATTCAACTTCATTTACTCACTAAAACTCACTTCAAAACCTGCAAAGGGAAGGCTGCAGGGTAATGGACTGATGAACACTGGTCCACAGGGGCCTAAGAGGGAAGGCTGCTTTTCCTTAGTTTTTGTTTGACTACTTGGTTGTGGGTTTGTTTGTTTTTTTGTTTTCTTGTCTTTCTTTCCTCTTTCTCTCTCCCCACCCCCCCCTTTTTCAAAATTACATGCTGCTGGCTTGTTTCTTGTGTTTCCTCTTCCTTGATTTCCCCTTTTCTGTGTATACTGATTTTGTCTACCAGTGCTATCTCTTTTCCTTCCTACATCTTTGTATCTTCCACTTTCTGTTGTTGTTCTTACATTCTACCTCCCTTTGTTTAGTCCTCAATTTTTCTGTTTTTTAAATTTTTAACTCTTCTATTCTGTATTCTTTCATTAACTTTTTTCTTTTTGTCCTTTCTTTCCTCTTTCCCTCTCTCTTCATCATTCTGGCCTCTTAATTCATTCTATATTCAGTCTCCCATTTCACTGTAGATACTCCACTTTTTTATTCCTGTTACTCTACATGCTTACATGAATTAAATATTCATTTTCCTAGGTCTTATATGGTTCCTCTTCAAACTTTTACTATTATTTTTACTATTATCCTTTTTATTTTCTTACTTCTTTTGCTTTCTCTGACCCTAATCTTCTTCATTCAGGGGAACATAGACAACGGCAAGGAAATAGAATAAGAAAAACAAAGTGGCAAAGAGAAAACTTAACACAAAACAAAAACAGCAACTAAATAAAACCCTAGAGAGAAGCTAACCAACTGAATAAACCCATCAAGATAAAAAGATGATAAAACAGCAACAAAAAAAATTAAAAACCATACCAAGAAACAGGAAGACATGGCCCAATCCAATGAACAAACTAAAAACCAGGAAGAGATGAAGAACACCGAACAACTAATCAATGCTGTCCAAACAAATATCATGGACCAACTTAATGAAGAGAAGGAAGAGATAAAAGATATTAAGAAAACACTAGAGAACATACTGAAGAAATTGTAAACATACATAAAAAGATAATGATTATGATGGTGATGAATGGCACAATCCAAGAAATCAAAAAGGGCAGAGGAAAGAATTAGTGATGTGGAAGACAGTACATCTGAAATCAGACAGAGAGTAGAACAGACAGGAAAAAAGAAAAAATCCAGCAGGGACTTAGGGATTTGAATGACAACACAAAATGCACAAACATATGCATTATAGGCATCCCAGAGGGAGAAGAGAAGGGAAAAGGGACAGAAGGAGTGTTGGAGGAAATAATGGCTGAAAACCTCCCAATCCCACTGAGGGAGATGAAACTACATGTCCATGAAGTGCAGCACATCCCATTCAGTATAAATCCCAACAGGGCTTCTCCAAGACATATACTTGTCAAACTGTTCAATGCTCAAGACAAGGAGAAAATACTGAGGGCAACAAAAGAAAAGAGAACCATCACATACAAGGGAAGCTCAATAAGATTAAGTGCTGATTTCTCAGCTGAAACCATGGAGGAAAGAAGGCAGTGTTATAATGTAGTTAAAGTACTAAAAGAAAAAAACTTCCAGCCAAGAATTCTCTGTCCAGCAAAGCTGGCACTCAAAAATGATGGAGAGTTCAAAATATTCACAGATAAACAGAAACTAAGAGAGTATCCCAAAAAGAAATGTGCCTGTCAGGACATACTAAAGGGACTTCTGCAAGCTGAAAGGAAAAAAAACAGGAGAGAGAGAGTTGGAGAAGAATGCAATAACAACTAGAAAGACAAATGGAGAAAACATATATATGACATACATAAACTCAAAGAAAATATGGCTAGTATAAGTAATTCCTTAAGACTAATAACACTGAATGTTAGTGGATTAAACTCACCAGTCAAGAGATGCAAATTAGCAGGATGGATAAGGACATGTAGCCCATCTATATGCTGTCTACAAGAAACCCACCTTAGACCCAGGCGTGCAAGGAGGCTGAAAGTGAAAGGCTGGAAAACAATCTTATAAGCAAACAATAACCAAAAATGGGGAGTAGTAGTTATAATAATATTGGACAAAATAGACTTTAAATGCAAAAGTATTGTAAGAGACAAAGAGAGACACTATATATTAGTATAAAGGGTAATCTTTCAAGAAGAAAGAACAATCATAAACATTTATGCACCTAACCAGGGCACATCAAAATACATGAGGCAAACACTGGGAAAACTAAGTGGAGTAATAGATGCCTCTAAAAATATAATGGGGGACTTTAATACACCATTATCACCATTAGACATCATGACAGAGAATCAGTAAAGAAACAAGGACTTTGAATAATACATTAGAGGATCTGAACCTAATAGACATATACAGAACACTATACCCAAATACAATGGGATATACATTCTTCTCGAGTGCACATGATTCATTCTCCAAGATCAACCACTTGCTAGGCCACAGAGAAATTCTCAATGAATTCAAAAGATTAAAATTATACAAAGTAATTTCTCTGACCACAATGGAATGAAGCTATAAATCTGTAAGGGCCAGAGAACCAGAGTGGGCACAAATATATAGAACTTAAAAAAACACATTCTTAGACAAACAGTGGTCAAGGAGGAAATTTCAAAAGAAATTAGTAACTACCTTGAAATGAATGAAAATGACAGCACAACATATCAAAACCTATGGGATGCAACAAAAGCTTTCTCAGAGGGAAATTCATAGCCATAAATATATATATCAAAAAAGTAGAGCTAAAATCGAAGAACTAACTGCACACATGGAGGAATTACAAAAAGAACAACAAACTAATCCCAAAGGAAGTAGAAAGAAGGAAATAATAATGATTAGAACAGAACTAGATGAAATAGAAAATAAGAAAACACTATAAAAAATAAGCAAAACCAAAAGATGGTTCTTTGAGAAGATCAATAAAATTGCCAAATCCTTAGCTAGATTAACAAAGAAAAAAAGAGAGAAGATGCAAATACACAAAATAAGAAATGAGGAAGGAAATATCACCACTGACTCCACAGAAATAAAGAATATCATAAAAGGATACTTTGAAAATTGTGTGCCAACAAAAAGGACAATTTAGAGGAAATGGGAAAATTCCTAAAAACCCACAAGCAGCTTATATTGATAAAAGCAGAAATTGATGGACTCAACAGACCAATCACAAGTAAAGAGAGACAACCAGTAATTAAAACCTGCAAACTAAGAAGAGCCCAGGATCAGACAGCTTCAAATGTGAATTTTACCAAACTTTCCAGAAAGAACTAACACCAATCCTGCTTAAATTTTTCCAAAAAATAGAAGTAGAAGGAACATTGCCTAACTCATTCTATGATGCCAACATTACCCTAATACCAAAGCCAAACAAAGATGCCACAAAAAAGGAAAATTACAGACCAATCTCTCTAATGAACCTAGATACTAAAATCCTCAACAAAGTACTTGTTAATCATATTCAACAACACATCAAATGAATTACACACCATGACCAAGTGAGTTTCATCCCTGGTATGCAAGGATGATTCAACATAAGAAAATCAATGTAATACACTACCTAAACAGATTGAAAGAAAAAAAGTCACATGATCATATCTTTAGATGCAGAAAAAGCATTAAAAAAAACACAGCACCCTTTCTGATAAAAACGCTGCAAAAGATAGGAATAGAAGGAAACTTTCTGAACATGATAAAGGGTATATATGAAAAACTTACAACTAACATCATATACAATGATGAAATCCTAAAAGTTTTCACTCTAAGATCAGGAACAAGACAAGGATGTCCATTATCACCACTCTTATTTAATATTGTGTTAGAAGTACTTCCTTGAGCACTGAGGCAACAAAAAGATATAAAACCCATCCAAATTGGAAAGGAAGAAGTCAAAATTTCACTATTTACAGACAGCATGATCCTATACATAGAATGCCCTGAGAAATCTACAACAAAGCTTCTAGAACTTATAAATGAGTTCAGTAAAGTCACAGGTTATAAGATCAATGTGCAAAAATCAGTAGGATTTCTGTACACCAATGATGAGCAATCTGAGGAGGAAATAAAACAATACCATTTACAATAGCAACAAAAAAATCAAATACCTAGGAATAAATTTAACTAAAGATGTAAATGACTTATACACAGAAAACTACACAACACTTAAATAAATGGAAGAATATTCCATATTCATGGATAGGAAGACTAAATATCATTAAGATGTCTATCCTACCCAAATTAATCTATAGATTAATGCAATCCCAATATAAAAAATGGGCAAGAGATTTGAACAGACACTTCTCCAAAGAAAAAAATACAAATGGCTAAAAAGCATATGTGCCAGCTGGGCTCTGAGCCTCAGCAGAGTGGCGACTCCTACCGTCTGGTTCATTGGTGTTACCCAGGTCAGCTAACAGCAAGGTGAAGATGGTCAACCACCACACCAGGGAACCAAGAGTGCCTAGAACTGTAAGCAGAGGAATTGCATCCATCATCCATGTGGAATCTAAGCCCCCTCTTGATCTAGAGGTGGAGGGGACATCGCCATCCCAGGGTCCACAGAATGGAGAATAAAATATGGACTAGAATGGGCTTACTGATATTCTACTATAAAACTATTGTCATGAGAATTAGAAGAAATGTTAGCATTGAGGTGGAAAAAGTGGCCACAGTAGTTGCTGAGGGCAGGGAGAGGGTAGAAGAAATGTGATGTGGGGGCATTTTTGGGATTTGAGTTGTCTTTAATGATAGTGCAGGGTCAGATGCTGGACTTTATATATCCTGCCATAACCCACTGAATGTACTGGGGGAGAGTGCAAACTACAGGGTAAACCATTATCTGTGTAGTGCAGCAGTGCCCCAAAATGTGTTCACTGAGTGTGATGAGGGTGCCGCAATGATGAGGGAGGTTGTCGGTGTGGGAAGAGTGGGGGGGGGGGCTATACAGGAACCTCTTATATTTTTTAATGTAACATTTTTTTTGTGATGTATATATCTTCAAAAAATACAATTTACAAAAATGATGTGGTGGGGAGTGGGGAGTGGGTTATACGGGAACCTCTTATGTTTTTTGATTTTTTTGTTTTTTAATGTAACATTCCTTACAATCTATTAATTTAAAAAATTTTTTAAAAAGCACATGAAAAGATGCTCAACATCACTAGCTATTAAGGAAATGCAAATAAAAGCTACAATGAGATACCGTCTTACACCCATTAGACTGATGGCAATTAAAAAAACAGAGAGCTACAAGTGTTGGAGAGGATGTGGAGGAATGGGAACGCTGTTGGTGGGAGTGTAGAATGGTACAGCCATTGTGGAGGGTAGTTTGGTGGTTCCTCAAAAAACTAACTCTAGATCTGCCATATGACCCAAATTCCACTGCTGAGTAAATACCCAGAAGAATTAAAAACATGGACATAGACAGATATATGCATATCGATGTACATAGCAGCATTATTCACTATTGCCAAAAGTTGGAATCACCCCAAATGCCTATCAACAGATGAATGGATAAACAAAACATGGTATATACATACAATGGAATATTACTCAGGTGTAAGAAGGAATACAGTACTAACACATAGGATAATATTGATGAATCTTGAGGACCTTATGTTGAGTGAAGCAAGCCAGGCATTGAAGGACAAATATTACATGAACTCTCTAATATAAATTAAGCAAATTGAGTCAACTCAGAGAGCTAGGGTCTAGAAGATAGATTTACAGGAAATAGAAAAGGAGAAGAAGGTTGTGAACCAATGCCCACAGGGGAGAAATTTATAAGGTGGGAGTGAGTTGTTGTGTAGTGAAGGGATATGACAGGGGTGTAGGGATAATATTGGGTTGGGCAGTGCAAGCTTGATAGGGGGCTAGGGTGGGAAGGATGGGTTGAATGGTCCATGGAACTGGGGAGAGGGTTGGGGGAGGGAGCAGGTGAACAGTGGGGATTGGTGGGTATGTGGTTGAAACTACAATGTTGAGAAAACTCTTTTGGCAATATGACAAGAAAAGTTACTGGTTTAGGGTGTTTGATGGGGAAGGGGGAGGCATTTGGGACCAGGAGCACCTGGGGCAGTCTTCTAGAAAATGTGTAAGTGTTTTTTCATAGTGTGTTATATCAGTGGGGGGAGACCCACATAACAAGTGAGAAGGAGTTGGACTCCAATCCTGGGGAGGCCCAATACGCTCTTAAACAAGGGAGGATGTCTCTCAAGAGCATGGTTCCTAATAGGGGAGGACAGACTAGTGCATCAAACCCTCAGTGTTGTTGCAAATAGCTGGGAATTTTGTCCTTCAAGGAGTGAAGCCTGGTGGTTGCTATGGGCCATGAGGGGAGGGGGTTAGTGAGGGACCAATGGAAATGTTCTACATGCTCTTGCAATGACGGATAAGGGCATGTTAAATTTCATAAAAAATTTATAAAAGTGTATGGTCTAAAATGTAAACCACAAGGTAACCTAATAACCATGGTTAGTAGCTATGTTTAAGTATTTACATATCAGTTGTAACAAATGTACCATCCACAAGTAAAAAGGTCATTAATGGGAAAGGGGAAAAATGGAGAGGTGTTGGGTATATGGGAGTTCCCTATATTCTGTATGTGACTTTACTATGACCTAAAACTTCTTTGGAGACATACTGAAAAAAAATAAGACACTGAGGAAAAAATGGAAGAAAATACCACTGTACATATAGGACAACAGTTATTACAGTGATGAAAGGCAAAACATCAAAAAACTTTAAAAATGTTTTTCATTTTTTTAATACCCCAATTTTTTTTACTTTATTTTAGTTTTCGTTTTTCTAAATTATTATATAATTTATTTCTTATGACTAAACCTATCATTACTATCCCATTTTCCTATTAATTGAATTTGGCAATATTCTTGGCTTCAGTTTTGAAGAACTTTTGGATAGCAGAGGGGTTACAACTATGGCAAGGGAGGATCATTGATGTAGGGTGTCAGCGTTGGGAGATGCATGTGAGGAAGTTCACTTGGTTACACATATAAGGTATATAAATACATTCAAATGTTCATGGGGCATTGCCACAGTGGGTAGAGATTCACACAACAACTAAGAGAATACTGAATTCCCGTCTGGGGGAGCTCTGCCACATTTTCTAATGGAAGAGCAACAATCCCACAAGTACAGGGGCATTGACCAGTGAAGAAGCATAGTCCATTGATGATCTCTTGATATTGATGGCCATGCTTATCAGCCTTTTGTGCTTGAAATTTCAACTAGGCCTAGAGTTGCAGGGTGCCTAAGAGTTATCTCCTGAGAGCCACCATGATGCTCAAATGTGGCCATTCTCTAAGCCAAACTCAGCATATAAATGAATTACCTTCCCCCTAGTGTGGGTCATGACTCCTGGGGATGAGCCTCCCTGCCACTAAGGGATTACTAGCAAGCACTGACTGGTGATGGAACTGGAAAAAGACCTTGAATAAAAGGGGGAAATGGTAAAGACAAATGAGTTTATATGGCTAAGAGACTTCAAAATGAGTTGGGAGGTCATCAGGGAGGTAATGCTTATGCACTTCTCAACAGTATCTCATAGCCAAAATAGATACTATCCCAAATAGTGGGGCTCCTGAAGGCTCTGGAGACACCCAGGTCCTACAGTCATGGCAGATAGCTCCAGAGTTTGGTGCCTTGCCAGTGGGCCCTACTTTCGAGTTTGTGCTCCCAAGTATGACAGAGTTGGACTCAGATGTGTCTTCTCTACACATGCCTCTTCTGTCCCTGTTACTGAACCTATAGTGGGCTCTGGAGTTGGTAGGTGTATGTCCAAGAGACTTGAATCTCTGGGTTTTCCATGTGCCAGCTGGACCCCGAACCTCAGCGGAGTTGCAACACCTACTCTCCAGTTCATTGGACTCACCCAGGACAACTAAAAAGGAGGTGAGGATGGACAACCACCACACCAAAGAACCGAGAGAGTCTACAATGGCAAGCAAGAGAGTCCTATCCATCAGCCATATGGGATTGACGCCCCCTCTCAATTAGAGGTGGAGTGGGCATTACCATCCCAGTATCTTCAGGATTGGGGAATAAAATATGGACTAGAGTGCATTTGTTGGTGTTCTACTGAAGACTTACTGTGATTCTAGCAATGGAAGAAATGATATCATTGATGTGGAGATAGTGGCCACTGGAGTTGTTGAAAGCAGGGAGAGGGAAAAAGAGGTGTAGTATAGGGTGGGGGCAATTTTGGGACTTGGAATTGTCCTGAATTACATTGCAAAGTCAGATGTAGGACATTATATTTCATGCCATAACCTACAGAATAGAGTGGGAGAGAGTGTACACTACAGTGGAAACTAAATCCATACTGTGTGGCAATGCAGCCACATTCATCAATTGCAATGAATGTACCACATTAATGAAAGAAGTTGTTAATGTGGGGAAAAGTGAGAGGTATGGGGAATGGAGCATATGGGAATCCCTTATATATTTTTGTGTAACATTTCATGTAATCTAAGTATCTTTTAAAAATAAATAAAAAATATATTTTAAAAAAACAGAATGAGAGACACAACAAAGCAGGGTGCAGAGGTGGCTCAAGTGATTAGACACCTTCCTCCCACATCGGAGGTCCCAGGTTAGGCTCCAGATGCCTCCTACAGAAACAAGGAAGATGAACAGGCTCAGCAAGGGAAAAAATAACAAGGGGTGGGGAGAAATAAATACATAAATAAAATTAATCTTAAAATAAAAAAAAGAAGAAAGAGCTAAAATCAATGACCTAACTACACACTGGATTAACTAGAAAAATGACAGGAAACAGTGCCCAAAGCAAGAAGAAGGAATGAAATAACAAAGATCAGAGCAGATATAAATGAAATTGAGAACAACGAAAAACAATAGAGAGAGTAACAAAACTAAAAGTTGGTTTTTTGAGAGGATTTATAAAACTGGCAAAACTTTACCTAGATTCTCAAAGAAAAATTGAGAGAAGCTGCAAATAAATAAAACAAAAAATAAAAACTGGGATGTTACTACTGACTGCACAGAAATAAAAGAGATCATAAGAGGTTGCTGTGACCAACTGTATACCCACAAACTGTGCAATATATAATAGATGAAATAGAAAAACTCTTAGGAACTTACAAACAACCTACACTGACCCTAGAAGAATAGAAGACCTCAACAAACCAATCTGAAATAAAGAGATAGAAACAGTCATCAAACAAGTCCCCAAAATGAAAAGCCCAGTACCAGATGGTTTCACATGTGAATTCTATGAAGCTTTCAAAGAAGATTTAATACTAATCTTACTCAAACTCTTCCAAAAAATTGAACCAAGAAAGTATGCTGCCAAACTCACTCTATGAAGGCAATAACACCCTAATACCAAAGCCAGATAAGGATATTACAAAACAAGAAAATTACAGACCCAATTATCAACTTTTTTTGGATGGCAAAGGGGCCCCAAATAGCCAGAAACATCTTAAAAAGGAAGTTAGAAATTGGAGGTCTCTCACTTTTGGACTTTAATTCATATTACTTAGCTACAGTGGTAAAAACAGCATGGTACTGGCATAAAGATAGACATTTAGACAAATGGAACCAAATTGATGGTTCAGAAACAGATCCTCACATCCATAGTCAAGTGATTTTTGACAAGCCTTTCAAACCCACCCAGTTCTCCCAGCAACAAATCGTGCTGGGTGAACTAGATATCCATAGCCAAAAGAAAGAGGACCCCTATCTTACACCTTATACAAAAATTAATTCAAAATAGATCAAAGGCCTAAATATAAAACTGAAAACAATAAAACTCCTAGAAGAAAATAGAGGGAAACATCTTCAAGACCGGTTGGTAGGTGGGGGTTACTTAAATGTTACAGTGAAAGCATTAGCAATGAAAGAAAAAATGGATAAATGGGACCTCCTCTAATTTAAACATTTGTGTTTCAAAGGACTTTGTCAAGAAGGTGAAAATGTAACCCACTCAATGGGAGAAAATATTTGGAAACCACATATCTGATAAAAATTTGATTTCCATGCTATATAAAGAGATTATACAACTCATCAATGAAAGAGCAAGCAGTCCAATAAAAAAATGGGAAAAAGACTTAGACGTTTCTTCAAAGAGGAAATACAAATGACCAAAAAGCACATGTTCAATATCACTAGCTATAAGGGAAATGCAAATCAAAACTACGAAATATCATCTTACACCACATAGGATGGCCATTATTTTAACAACAACAAACAGAAAACAATAAGTGCTGCTGAGGATGTGGAGAAATAAGAACATGCCTTCACTGTTGTTGGGAATGTAAAATGGTGCAGTCTCTGTTTGATGGTTCCTCAGGAAGCTAAATCTAGGACTGCGGTATGATCCAGCAATTACTCTACTAGGCATATATCCAGAAGAACTGAAAACTGTGACATAAACAGACATTTGCAAATTGATGTTCATAATGGCATTATTCACAATTGCCAAAAGGTAGAAACAACCCAAGTGTCCATCAACCAATAAATGGATAAACCAATATGGTACATACAGACAGTGGAATACTATGCTACAGTAAGAAGAAATGAAATTGGGGCACATAAGATAATGTGGATGAACCTTGAGGACATTATATTAAATGACATAAGTCAGACACGAAAGGGCAAATATTGTACAGTCTCCTTAATATGGATAAATACGAACACTAAACACATGGAGTTAAAACCTAGAATATAAGTTATTAGGCAAGAAGAGGGGGGGCTGAGAAGGTGTACTGATGCTTAATGTATATAGAAATTTTAATTAACTTGACTGTAAAAGTGTTGAAATGGATAGAGTTGATTGCAAAGGTTTATGGTGACTAGAACTGACACAGCTGGTATATAAATGGGATTGTGGTTTAAAAGGGTAGCCTAGGGATATAAATGTCAAATGAAAGGATGCTAGAGAATAATGTAGGGACTGAATAACAGTAAACCCAGAGGTGAATGAGAATTGTGGTTAATAATACAAATACTAGAATGAATGTCCTTCTATGAAGTAGAACAAATGTACCTTACTATTGCAAGGTTTACCACCTTGAATGTGGAGAAGCATGGGAAAAATACAATTAATGTAACTTTTGGGCTATAGTTAACAGCAATATTGAAATATTCTTGCATCTATGCCAAAGATGTACTATGTTAACATTGGGGGGAAGGGTATGGAAGAAATATATACCAAATGTACACTATAGACCATAGTTAATGGTAATAATCTGGTGATATTCTTTCATAATCTGTAACAAATGTTGCACAACAATGTAGTGTGTTGGTGAAGGGGTGTTGTATGGGAATTCTACACATGCGCATGATTGTTTTGTAAGTTCACAACCTCTCTAATAAAAACACAAATATTTTAATATATGTTTTATTTTATTTAAAATATACTTAGATTACATAAATGTTACATAAAAAATAAAAGGGATTCCTATATGTCCTGCTTCCTACACTTCCCACATTTTCCCACATTAATAACACCATTCACTACTGTAGTACATTGATTACAATTGATGAACACATTTTGGAGCATTGCCACTAAGCATGGGTTACAGTTTACATTATAGTTTACACTTTCCCATGCAATTTTGTAGGTTATGGCAAGATATATAATGTCCTGTATCTGTCATTGCAATGTCATTCAGGACAATTCTCAAGTCCTGAAATAACCCCTTATTACACCTGTTTTTCCCTCTCCTTGCCCTCAGAACCTCCCATGGCCACTACCTCTAAATCAATGATATAAGTTCTTATATTGCTAGAATCACAATAAGTCTATAGCAGGATACCAGTAAGCCTACTTTGGTCCATAGTTCATTCCCCAATCTTGAGGATTCTGGGATAGTGATTCCCACTTCACCTCGAATTGAGAAGGATTTTTGATCCCATTGAGCAGATGGATGGGACTCTCTTTCTTGCATTTGTAGACTCTCTCAGTTCCTTGGGATGGTTGTTGTACATCATCATCTCCTTGTTAGTTGTCCTGGGTGAGTCCAATGAACTGAAGAGGAGGTGTTGCAACTCTGTTGAGATTCAGGGCCCAGCTGGTACATGGACAACTCAAAGATTTACGTCTCTTGGACATAAACCTATCAACTCTAGTACTAATTGGTTCAAATAGAAGAACCTACTCAATGGAAAAAAATATTTTGTAGCCATATAGCTGATGGGGGCCTAATATTCAGCATATATAAAGAAACCCTACACCTCAAAAATAAAAAGGCAAACAACCCATTTAAAAAATGGGCAAATGATTTCTTCTCCAAAGAAGAAATACAAATGGCTAAAAAGCACATGAAAAAATGGTCAATGTCACCAGCTATTAGGGAACTGCAAATCAAAACTACAATGAGATATTATCTCACACCCATTAGATTGACAGCTATTAAGAATACAGAGGACTACAAGTGTTGGAGAGGATGTGGAGGAATGGGAACCCTCATCCACTGCTGGTGGGAATGCAGAATGGTTCATCCATTGTGGAGGACAGTTTGGCAGTTCCTCAGGAAGTTAACTATAGAACTACCATATGATCCGGCAATTCCACTGTTGGGTATACACCCAGAAGAATTGAAAGCAGGGACACTAACAGACACATGCCTACCAATGTTCATAGTGGCATTATTCACTATTGCCAAAAGTCGGAAACAACCCAAATGCCCATCAACAGATGAATGGATAAAAATATTTTTTTAAAAAAACATAGGATTGTAGAGCATAAACAGTGAATCCTATTTTGAATGCTGAGCTATAGTTAATAGTTTAATTATAAAAACATTTTTCATGAATTGTAACAAATGTACCACACTAATGCAAGGTGTTAAAAATAGGGTGGCATATGGGAACTCAGGTTTTACACATGAGTTTTCTGGAATCCTACAAATTCTCTAATAAAAATGAAGAAGAAATGGCAGAACAGCAAAAAACAAAACAAAAACCAATTCAAAGTTAGGAGTATTAATGTCAGAAAAAATAAAAATCAAAGACAAAAATATCAAAGAGGAAAAAGAGTAATAGTAGATAATGGTAAAAATTTTATTCAACAAAGAGGATACAAGAGTTGCAAAAATTTATGCACCAAATATCTTATCTGCTTAAGACATAGTCCCAGAAATACAAGGAAACTTTAACAAAGCACATTTAGAATATATCTGTTCATAAATAGTTTTTAAATTCAAATTATTAAATAAATAAGAAATAATATATTGAAGAATGCAATCAACAACTCAATTTAGTAGAAATATGTTAGTCTCTGGACCCTAAACAGTGTATATACACCTTTCTTTTTGTAAATTGGAAAAAGGAAATATGCCTTTTTTCCCTGTTTTCTTGGAGCACCCACTGGTAGTGATCAGGTATTTCACAAAGGAAAAGCTTAACAAAATATTCTAAATAGATATTTTTATAGACCATATCCTGTGATTAAACTCATTTGAGCCAGAAATGAGCAATAAAGTGATCAGAAAAAACATTAACTGCTTGGAAGTTAAAAATATTTGCATAAGTAATTATTGGATCAATAAAGAAAAATATGGTAAAAGTTTTATTCATAAAGAGGATACTAAAGTTGCAAAAATTTATGCATCAAACATACTTGCTAAATAAAACAAACAAAACACTCCCAGAAATACAAGAAACTTTGACAAAGCACAATTATAATATAGTTGAATTTCAATATAACTGAAAATACACATTATTTGGAAAATAGTAAAAAGTAGAATACTCTTACAAAAACCTTTAAGATATAGTTAAAGCTATATTTTGTGAAAATGCTTTTATTGCTTTTATTATTTAAAAAGTACTATAAGTAAGTGAACTTAGTTTTCAAATTAAGAAATTAGGGGGACAAACAAAATTAACCAAAAGAAACCAGGAAAAGGATGCAATTATAAAATCTCAGAAAAGTAAAATAAAATAATAGAAAGGAACCTGCAAATAAAATTGATTTATTGAAAGGGTGAATAGGATGACCTGGCAAGAATGCTTGGTATAAACAGAAGGTAAAAATGTAAAATATGTTGCATGAAGAATGAGAGAAACCAAGGACAAAAAAAAAAAAAAAAATAGAGAAAAAAAATTTATTGCAAAAATCTCACATGAATGTTTATAGCAGCTTTATTCAATATTTCCCCAAACTGGAAGCAACCTGATGCAGTTCAATGGATGAATGGATAAACAAGCTGTGGTACAGCCATACGATGAAATACTGCTCATCAAAAAAAAAAAAAAAAAAAAAAAAATTAGGAAGAAATGAACAGTCAGACCAGGAAAAGACATGGAGGAGCCTTAGAGGCATATTACTAAGTGAAAGAAGCCAGTCAGAAAAGGCTATATGATTCCAACTATGTGACATTCTGGAATGGCAAAACCATAGGGATAGTAAGATCAGTGGTTGCCAAGAGTTCGGGGTGGAGTAGAGGACATATTCTGTAATTGTGGATACATGTCATTACACATCTATAAAAACCCATAAGACTGCACAACATAAAGAATTAATCCAGATGTAAACTATAGACTTTAGTTACTAGTATGTATCAATATTGGTTCATTGGTCATAACAAATGAAACCACACTAATGCAAGATAATAATAATAGGGGAAATTATATTTGTGGGAGGGGATATATGAGAAAACTTTGTACTTTCTGTGCAATTATTCTGTACATCTACAAATCTTCTAGAAACAAAATTTATTAAAAGTTATTGGTGAATATTATATATGAACTTTTTGCAAAGCTTTTTGATTCCACAGAAAAGTATAATCAAATAAAATATATTCAACAAGAATTAACATATCTGATTATACTCATAACCAGAAAATTGATGGTAAAATAATTTTTAAAAACCAGGCTCAAGTTCTATAGTCAAATTTGATCTAACCTTCAAAAATATGAAAACATCTCTGTAATTTAAGTGTTTAGGGACTATAGGAAAATGATGGAAAATTATACAATTAATTTTCTTAAATTTACATACTCTTAATACGAAAATTGGGTAAGGTTCCTATATGATATAAAACTCTGAATTGATTTAGTCATGGATACAGATGCAGATTTTCTAAAGTAAGTTGTTAGCAAAGAGGTTTCAGCCAAACAGTTAAAGAATACACCCAGATAGTACCTATTCAAGGAATTCAAAGAGATTTCAAATTTTGAAATATATCAACAAAGTTCCTTACCTCAACAAATTAAATAAAGGAAAAGCCTTATGATTTTATCATTAAATACTGAAAGGTACTTTATTTAATTCAACATTCATTACTCTTAAAAATTATGAGTACAAATTGAATAAAAAGAAAGAAATTATCATTATAAAGACAATTTACTTAACAGAAAATAAGAAAATGGACAATGTAGCAGATATTATTTATGAATTCCAAAAAAAGATTATGTTTGTAAATTGGTCTATTCCTCTTGCAGTGATCCCCTTCGATTGTATTAGATTCAGCTGAGATGTCTTTGATTAAATTACACTAATATAGGGTATAATTCAGGTTAAGTCCCTGTCCCCGGTGAGCTGATATAAAAAGCACTCACTCAAGAAGACCGCGAAGTAGATGCACAGGAAGAGAGAGCACCATAGATGCTAGAGGAGAGAGCCTTGTCATGACATGGAAGAAGAGAGAACTTTGATCCTGCAGCCCTGGGAAGAACAGGCAAGTCCTATGCCTGCCTGAAGCTGAGAGAGAGGAAGGCTGAACCTTCGCAGAGATCAGCTACCATCTTGCTTCAACACATGGCAACTGACTTTGGTGAGAAACCAACCTTGAGTTGGACTCTTTAGGGCCTGGTAACTGTAAGATTTTACCCCAAATAAATATCCTTTATAAAAGCCAACAGATTTCTGGTTTTGCATCACCACCCCTTTGGCTGACTAATACAGATGATAAAACCCTGAAGCCAATTCTGTTAAAGGAAGGAACAATTAGGGATAACTTCTATTACTTTTTAAATTGGATAACATTTGACAAGTGATAATTGATGCAATAGAATTAGTAAATAAAATATCTAGCATAAATACAACTGTTGTATCCTTATAAAATCCAAGACTCTGCTGAAGCAGCTATTAAAATCAATAGAAGAACATGGTAATTGGGGACGACAGGGACAGGATAAATATGGAAAATCCATATCCTTTTTCCTCCACTGAAAATATCAAGTTAGAAATGAAAAGAAATTACTATTTATAAATAGTGACCAAAAAACTCAATAACTAAAATGAGAAATAAATAGGTTAAATATGGAGAAAACTATAAAATCTTACTCAGGGATATAAACAAGACATAAATAAATTGAGAGAAAGACCATATTCCTGGATGGGAGGGCTAATATCATAAAAACACCCATTCATCACAATTTACTACTATACATTTTTATTAGTCAGCCAAAGGGGTGCTGATGCAAAGAACTAGAAATCTGTTGGCTTCTATAAAGGGTATTTATTTGGGGTGAAAGCTTACAGTCACAAGGCCCTAAAGAGTCCAACTCAAGGTACCATAAGAGGTCCTTCCTCACCAAATATCTTTTGCCATGTGTTGAAGCAAGATGGTGAGCGATGTCTGTGAGGGTTCAACCTTCCTCTTCCTCTTAAGGCACTGAGGGCCCAGCTTCTTCCATTCTCAGCTGTGGCTGGAGGACGGGTTTCCTTCTGGGCTCAGCTGCTATGTTCTCTTTTCAAGTTCAGCTGCAGACTCTCGGGTGAATGGCTTATCTCTCTTCCTGGGGAACAGGATCAAAGCTCATTCCTCTTCTGTGTCTGTGGAACTCTCTCTGTTCCTGTATGTATTTCTTCTTCTGTATTCTCCTTGATTGTCTGTTTATATAGCCCACCAAGGGGGCAGGGACTCAACCCTGTACACCCTAATGACATGGTCAAATCAAATCCCTAATCTTGATTTAACCAAGAAAAATGTAAAGCCTTTAAATTTATTTATTTTATTTATTTTATTTTTTATTAAAGATTTATTTTTATTTATTTCTCTCCCCTGATCCCGCCCCCCACCCCAGTTGTCTGTTCTCTGTGTCCATTTGCTGCATAGTCTTCTTTTTTTTGTCCGCTTCTGTTGTTGTCAGTGGCACTGGAATCTGTGTTTCTTTTGTTGTTGTGGTTGTGTCATCTTGCTATGTCAGCTCTCCGTGTGTGCGGTGCCATTCCTGGGCAGGCTGCACTTTCTTTCGTGTTGGGTGGCTCTCCTTACGAGGTGCACTCCTTGCACGTGGGGCTCCCCTTACGAGGTGCACTCCTTGCACGTGGGGCTCCCCTACGTGGGGGACACCCCTGCATGACACAGCACTCCTTGCGCGCATTGGCACTGCATGTGGGCCAGCTCCACATGGGTCAAGGAGGCCCAGGGTTTGAACCACGGACCTGCCATATGGTAGACAGATGCCCTATCCACTGGGCCAAGTCCGCTTCCCAAGCCTTTGAATTTAAATCAATCAAAAGGTATCATGCCCAGAAGAACAAACCAATTTACAAACATAATCAATATTTCTTTTTGGAATTCATAAATAATATTTAGTAATAATATCAAACTGCCACAACATTTAATATAATTCCAATCTGAATTGGACCTTGTCAAAATAAATTTAAATTCCATTGGATAACTAAATGATTGAGGAAAACCAAGAAAATTCTGAAAAGGAAGAATGACAGTGTATGTGATTTAGTATTTATTAAAAACGCCAAGAGCCCCTGTATCAGTTTCCCTCCTGTTGGTATAACAAATTACCACAAACTTGGTGGCTTAAACAACAGAAATTAATTCTCTCACAGTTCTGGAGGTCAGAGTCTGAAATCAGTACCCCTGGACCAAAATCAAGGTGTCATCAGGGCTGCACTCCCTCCAGAAGCTCTACGGAAAAAGCCATTCCTTGACTTTCCAGCTTCTCATGGCTGCAGGCATTCCTTGGCTTGGGGTTGGATCCTGCCATCTTTGCTTCTGTAGCAAAATCTCATGTTGTTTCCTCCTTTTCAACCTCTCTCTTATAAGGACAGTATGCTCTAATTTAGGGCCCACCTAGAAAACTCAGGATAATCTCATCTCAAGTTTCTTAATTTAATAAAATCTTCAAAGATACTTTTTCCAAATAATGTAACATTTACAGTTTCCTGGTATTAGCACATGGATATCTTTTGGGGAGGGGAATTTTTCAGACTACCACAGCCACTGTAATCAAAACATATTATTTCTACTAGAGGAGGCAAGGGACATAATCGTCTAGAAATTAAGTCCAAATGGGAACTTGAAATATGGTGAGATTTCATTTGACCTCTAAAGTGAATTATCAATTTTTGATGATTGGTTGTCTATAGGAGAAAATGGAACCAGATCCCTACCTTATACTAGATACAAAATAAGTACCAAGTATATCAAATGTGTAAAGGTAAAGGAAGAAAAATGAGCAAAATGTCTAGGAAAATATCTGTATAGGTTTGACCAGTAAGAGACAGAAGGTATATATGACTATATAAAAATAAGACTTTAATATGTCATAAATACCTTTCAAAAGGTCAAGAGTTAAAGTTAGACCATGATGATAATATCTTTCCATTGTTTTTTATGTTGCAATAAACATTAATATATGTAATAAATAAAACTTTAAAAACAACGTTTCACGGAGAAAAATATCACCTATATTTTGGAGCCACATCATCATGGGTTAGAGTCCTCACTGCCACTGTTGCTTACTTTTTCTGACCTTTTCTTTCCCCATCTGTGAAAAAATATATAATTCCTACCTTTGTAGTTTATGTTCTACATGTGTAATGATATGTTGAGAATATTTATATTGAAGAGTTCTAGGTACAGCAAACAATGGAAAAACAAGGGATGTGGTGAGGGCTAAGGTATATTCTTTAGTTAATGTAAAAAGCAATTTATATACAAATAAGCAATCTGAGAATGGACGTATCCACATTAGAAACTAGGGGAATCAGCCTCCACCTAGCCTCTGCTCACTGCCTAGTGGGTACTGGGACTCAGAAAGTAATAGTTGGATTTATTCCCAATAGGCACAGTGATTAAATAGAGCACATTTCATTTCAAAATGAGCGTTTCTAATTTTTATCCTTTAACTTCCAATCCTTTGTGAAGCCTTGATCATTTTTTCCTTTTCATTTTATGTTCCTGTATTCAGGATTTTTCATGCTGAAAGAAAGAGGTATTTTCTGAATTCTACTAGCAAAACTATTAAGAGAGTATTTTGGGAATTTCTTTAGCAGTTTAGGTTAAGGGGTCTTTGAATTATAGAAATCACAATTTCCCAAGAAATATCCATCAGTTAAGACACAGGAAAGCTCTAGGAGATTATCACGGTCTTTTTTTCCCACCCAATTACTATCACTGACTTGAATAGTAATTTAGGATTACTCTTAGAACAGATAATTAAAAGGCTGAGGAAGAGAGGAAGGAACCAAGACTGAGGAAAGAAGGAAAGATCAAGTTGACCTACCAATGTCACATGGCTTCTTACTTCTGGAGTGGAAATATTTACCTCTCCCAACTCCCACTCCAGGCTCCTTTCCACATCCATGGCACTGCCTTAGGCAGATTGTGAAAGAAAGGCTCTTGTTCCATCTCTTGGAGTCTTGAGTCGCTGCTATTTTCTTCTTTGAAGATGATGTCTTAGTTTGCTAGGGCTGCTAATAACAAGTACCACACATGGGTTGGCTCAAACAACAAGATTTTACTGTCTCATGGTTTTGATGGCTGGAATTCCAACATCAGGATGTTGGCAGGGCTCCTTTCTCCCAGAGTCTGTAGCATTCTGGAAATCGTCTGTCACATAGTGATCTCTCTCTCCTTGTGTCTTGTTCTTCTGGTTTCTGTTGTCTTCTTCTGTCTTCTCCTGACTGACTGTCTCTGCATTTCCTCTGCATAAAAGGACTCCATCCATGTGGAATAAGGCAGACCCTGATTCACTACGGCCTCATCTAATAAGGATCTATGAAGATCCTGTTCACAAATGAGCACCCAACTTAAATAATAATAGCATCTTCAAATGTCCTATTTACTAATGGGTCCACATCCTCAGAACTGGTATTAGGACTTGAACATGGCTTTTTTTTTTGGGGGGGGTGGGCATGATTCAATTGCCAACAGATGAATAAAAATTGCCAGAACTACACTACCCACTCCCTATACCCTACTGTGAGTCTTTCTGGTGAATTCCACAGTCTCAAATACTTTCAAATACTAATGGAAAGTCTCCACTAGAAATCCACTGGATTACGTGAACATATAGATCTGATAGGCTAGCTAACAGGGACAGGAATGGCAAAGAGTACCCTGCCAGAATTACTCTGAGATGGGACGAAGAACTGACTTCCTCCTGCCATGCGACACGCGTCTTCCTAACCAAGCAGGGCTCACGCTTGGTGGGGAGGAGGACATGTTTTGCACATTAGTTGATGGGAAATAATTTCTCAAATCTTTCTGAACACAATGTCAGACAACCAGGCAGTCCCTTACTACTCCCCTATTATTTGAATGCCTGCCCATGACTTCCCCTTTTGGTCTATCACAGGAGCTGTTAATTCTTGTTACAAGTCAGTGGGTCAGTCCGCTTTAACTTCTTCTGAA
The DNA here is from genome assembly GCF_030445035.2 of Dasypus novemcinctus. Classification (NCBI taxonomy): domain Eukaryota; kingdom Metazoa; phylum Chordata; class Mammalia; order Cingulata; family Dasypodidae; genus Dasypus; species Dasypus novemcinctus. The sequence goes on from NC_080696.1 coordinate 10,607,894, forward strand.
TTACAGTGAGCTTTTGCCAAGATCTGGCAAGTAGGCTCGGATCTAACCAAAATCATGTTACAACTGCCTCAGTGTGGGTTTCCCCAGAAACAGACCCTGGGACTAGAATCTGAGTGCAGGTCAATTATGTAGCTGGTGAGTGCAGAAAGCACCTAGAGAGGAGCAAGAAGTTGACACAGGGAAGAGAAGGAAGCCACCAAAGAGTGTGCTCAGGTCAGGTTTCACCCTGGGCAACCAGATCTGCATACTACCAGGTCCTCCAAGGGACAGAGTAGAACACAATTCAAAGTTACCTCACCTAAGTGGTAAGAAACTGGGGTGTTTACCCACCAATTCTCACCCTCTCCCATTGGCTGAGACCTGCTTCTGGAAGCACAACTCCCCAGCCCTTTGACCCAGCCCCAGGCAAGGAGCTGGCAGCTGCTTGCAGCAAGTCATTAGTGGGGCTGCTACACCATCTGTACAAATGGCCCTTTGGAAAGAGAGTTCATGTCTTAATTTTCAACAACTTTATTTCATAAATAGGTTAAGGGCTTCTAACGTGACCTCATAAAGACAATTTAGGCATGTATTCTTAAGCAGAGTGCAAACATTAAATTCACTCATCGATTAGCACCCTGTTTTCAGTTCTAAGATGAAGGAAAAGAATATTTTTAATTAAGATTATAAGTCTTTTTGCTATTACCTGAAAATACTGAGAGTGGCTTGGTCCTGTCTAGGAAGTTCAAAACCCATGGGATTCACTCCAATTATGACATTTCAGCCCACATTATTTCATAGGAAATGTGGCTCCCACAAACATTTGTTTTCCGAGAAGAAAAAGAAATATAAATGAACATACTCAGTGTGTTTGCATCTGGGAGTAAAAATCACCATCGTTATCTTCTCATTAAAAACCTGGACAAGGGGGCACAAGCATATGCCCTCAGGCCTGTGATTCTCTGGATTTTTCTCTACCTTGTCCCTTCTATGCTTGTTAACTTTTAAGGGGTTAGACCCAGTAATGAAGGCATTGAAACCAATCCCGTTTTGCGTTGTGTGAGAACATACTCTGGCAATGATTTTTTTTTTAATTGCAATAATTTTTCCAAATCTGCTCTTATATTATTAAGACTGGCACCATAATAGGCTGCCTACATTATCATCTGAGAGTTTGTCTCATTGCCAGCAGGTCTCAAATTCTGTTTTTTTGTCTGAGATATAAGGGCAGAAATGTTATTTATGAGTAATTACAAAATCACCTTGCTCCATTTGATTTATTGGAGAAATCTCCATCAAGGTTTAGAGCTCATCCTGAGCAGACAGCCACGTGATAGTATTTAATGATTTACTGAATGCTGCCAACCCTGGCTCTTTGTCTCTTTCAGTTTTGAATTGGTAGACTTTGGGAGTGTGTCGGGTACACTCAACGCTATGGCATTGTTTGGTAGATCTCGAAACACCTCCCCATTTCCTTTCTGTTGATTGGGTTGGTTGAGGTTTCTGCTTGAGTAGGTAGGTGAGAAGTCCCTGAGCTATCGTCTAAGGTTTTGTAGGTCCTCACGATCGTAGAATCTACTGACAAGGAGTTGGGATGTATGGTGGTTGGGTTCATGTGTTTACTTGGCTAGGTTACAGCATCCACTTGCTTGGTCAAATAAGCACTGGCCTGATGGTTACTGTGAGGGTGCTTCATGGACTTAAATAATCAGTCAGTTGATTGTATCTATGGCTGGATGATCAACAGTGAGGATTGCCTGATATCTCATCCAGTTGGTTGAAGGTCTTAAAGGGAGGACTGATGGTTTTAGCAGCCAGAAAGAATTTCTGTCTCTGCTTCAGCCAGCCAGCTGCTTCTCCTGGGGAATTCTCTGAAAACCTTCATTGGAGTTCCCAGCTTGTGACCTGCAGCCTGCCTTCTGGAATTCAGACTTGCCAATCCCCACGGTTGCATGAGCCTATTCCTATAACAAACCTCATTTTATCTATATACGGCCGTTGATCTTTTTCTGTGGAGAACCCTGACTTAGACAGGATGATAGTTCAACTGGAGGTGACAGGGACAGTCAGAAGGACTGAAACTGATGATCGAGTTATTGTTTAACAACACGTGGTGAACTTATGTAGATTGAGCATATAAAAACTTATTTGAGCTATGGACCATATTTTCCAGATATGCCAATAATGCATTGTTTTTAAAATCTCCTTAATCATTTATGTCTAATTGGCATAGAGTGAAATGCATGCATCTTAAGTGCAGAGGTCAATGATGATATATTCCCTTGTAACACACGCCCTGATCAAGCTAGAGAACATTCTCATCACCCCAGAAACTCCCTTCTAACTGTTCCCAGCTGAGCTCCTGTAGCCTCCAGCCAGTTGCTGTTAGGCTTTCTGTCACTATAGAACAATTTTGCTGTTCTTGAATGTCATATAAATAGAATAATAAAAGATGAGCTCTTTGTGTCTAGCTTCTTTCATGCAGCGTTATGTTTTCCAGATTCATCTGTGTAGTTGCAAATATCAAGTGTTTTACTTTTTATTGCTGAATAGTATTCTATTGTATGATTATACCACCATTTCTTTCTCAAATCTTCTGTCGATGAATATTTGGGCTGTTTTCAACTTTTGGCTAACATGAATGAAGCTACGATAATTATTCTTGTATAAGACTTTTTGTCGCTGTATGTTTTCATTGCTCTTGAATAAAACCTTGGAAAGAAATTACTGGATCATAGGAAACATTCATCTGAAAATTCATGTTGTTTATGGTGTTGAAATGTTCATTAAAGGTTGTGTGAGTAAATGTAAGAGATTTCCATAAACCACTCCTAACATTTAAAGTACACTTTTACCTATAGATAGGACCTCGACTGTTTCTTAAAGTTTATTTTTTTTATCCCAGTCATTTTTTTGTCTATATATAGCATATTGTTTAGCAAACTCAGGGTATACTTTGTTTGCTTTATTGTCATGGGAATGTGTGGCCTAAAGACCATTTTGAGGAGTATATTCAACCTGGGATGTCCCCAAAATTCAAATGACCCTCTTGAGCAAGAAAGAAGCCAGTGGCATATTTTATTTATGGCATATTTTGGTCTTTCCCTGGGAAAAGGGAGCACTCTTGGGGCCAGGTTCTGCATGAGCTAGAATAAATGACTGCAAGGGGTGCAGGCTAGACCTTCTAAAAGACAAAGACAAATTCAAAGTCAAGGGTTCTTAGAGGAGCAACTAAGAATGAGACAGGATTGCGTTTTAGGCAGTGGCAATAGGATTTCAAGAATTGTGCGAAGGGTTTGTTTAATTGGGTCTGGTTTCCCCTGTATGCATTCTCTGCAGTGATTTATAAGTTAAATAATTAAGTAAGCTTCCTGGTAGGGTAGGAGTGGGGGGTCTTCCGGGGAAACCACGTTCCATTCTGCAGCCAATCTGAGGGGTAGAAAGACATCCTGTGCAACAGAATGGGTTGCAACGGAAAGGGAGCCGGTCATGGAAATCAGCCTGAAGGACCTTGAAAATTCCATGGTGGTCAGGGTGATAGGCTGATGGGGCAGATGCAGTATTCAGTTCCGGAAGACTCAGGCTCGGAACTGGATTCCTAAAGGCTTATTCTTTCCTCTGAGCTGACCACCCTTTAAGTTTGTACTCGTCCAGTTGGCCTGCGCAGCTGTCTCTCTCTCACTTTTAGGTCATTGTGTGACCTTGACTGGTTCACACAACATGGAGTTTCACCAGGTTCCTGGGGCAATTTTTCTTGGTAAGTGCAATGCTAGAGTTTTCTGCTGTTGTCCAGGCAAATGTAACCTAACTCCTCAGTTAAGGGGTAGGATTTCAGCCTGGGCTCTGTTTTGGCCTCCGTATTTCCTACATGAAGATCGCCAAATTTGATGACTTGGGAATCTGGTTACTTGGCCTGGAGCTCTTGTTGGCAATTCAGTATGATCAAAGCCTCTTCAGAAGGAGAGGCCTTGGGTGTCCTGTTGCTATCAAGTCCTTGCATGGGCATTTTGTATGTTCTGGCCCTGTCCTCCCCCTTGGAACTTTCCATCATGCAGGCAACACTGCCAGGCTGAGAATGCAGCCTCTCCGGGAAGATTTGGAGAGATTAATTAATGCCTTCGTTGTTTGGAGGCTAGAGGCCTGCAATTCTCCACTCGTGGGAGTGCCAGCTTGTGGCATTTGCAGAAAGTAGGTTCCCAAAGACCAGGTCCCATGTTCTGAAAAAGTATTAACTGTCAAGACCCAGCCACTCCATTGCTGGGAATTAGGGTTTTAAAATCGGAGGTTGGCTCCTACGTTTCTTTACCACTCAAAAAACAATCCAACTCAATAGATTTGCTCCCTCTTTGTTATCATATGTCCCCAGTCACCTAGTGAGAAGGGAAGCAGCAGGCAATTTAATTTGTTCACAGTCTAATCTCAGGTCCCTTTGAGTAAAAGCTTTTAGCAGCTTTGTTACCTAATTGTGGAAATTCTAGTCCATTTCTTGTCACAGTGTCCTGCCTGTCTCTGCTTAAATGAGCTAAAGCTTTCTAGGTTGGTTGGAGAGTTTGAAACCCCTGGGTGGGGTGGGAGGGGCCTGACAGAGGCACAAAGAAATGTTGATTGTGCACTGCCCAGGTTTTCTCCGGGAAAGAAGTTTCCACAAATTCACACTTTGTTTTCGTTCCTCGTTCAAGAGTCTGAGTATGGAAAAGAAGAGTCATGGACAAAGAAAATGCTGCAGGAGAGGCATGGAAAAGGAAAAGAGGAAAAAGCAGAAGGGAAAGCCAAGCTCTTGCTGGAGCCCGGGAAGGAATGAATCAACCTATTCTCTCGTGTCCTTTCCTTCCACTTCTCTGTAACTGCTGTGAATTTAGTGGCTTTCTTAATTCAGCGACATTCCCATATATCATGGGACAGTTCTTTTTGCTGAAATATTTATTTGCCTTGATTGAACTGTATGAAACATTCAGTGCAGCTTGGTAGTGGGCACACCTTCCATTCCTTGCTTTCTGGAAGCCTTTGCCCAGGGAATCAGGATGCAGGGAGACACGCCCTGCCTCCCACCAGCTGCCAGCTGTCCCGGCGGCCTCCAGCGGCCAGCAGCCTGAATCACCGCCGAATCCGCCTCCCCCTTAAAGCTCTGGGGTGTGTTCTAAGAACTAGCATTTTTCCTTTCTTCCTTAATCTCACAGAGAGAGAGACAGAGGCGGAGAGACACGGAGGCAGAGAGAGAAGGCGTGCGCATTTGCAAGCCTTCTGGCAGAAGCCAAATGATGGAAAAGGTTGGCTTATTTACGACTATGATTTCATCACAGGCTTCCCAGGGGAGGTGGAGAACCTTTCCCACTGCTACAGTGGGGCCGTAGAAAGACTCTCTGGAACCTGATGTCAGAGCTGATGCGAGACATTTTATGAATCCCAGGGCTCCTGATGACCTGAGTCAGCGACATAAAATGACACGATGAGCAAAGGTAGCGAAAAGTCGCTGGCAGTTAAATATACGTGTGCGTGTAAAATCTTGACATCAATGAGTTAACAGCTGGCACCCCATCTTTTCACAGTGAGAAGAGGTTCCAGAGGCCCAGCAGCTACTTGGGGTTCTGAGGCTCTCAGACCCAGCCTTTCATGGGAACTGCTAATTTATGAGGCTTTGGGGCTTACGAGCTGCACCTCTTCTCCCAGCTGAGAAGGAATCCTTTTGCCCCTGCTACAATGTGTGGAGAAAATCTTAGCACAAAGCTCTCCACTTTGCCCGGAGAGCACAATATATCCATGAGGAAGGAGTTTCCTCGCCGGTAATTAAACTGAGGAAGCCTACGAGTATGTTCCTTCTAAGCGAAAGGAGTGACCTTCATGCTGAGAAGATCTAACTCTCCACGGCTGTCAGGGGCCCGAGTCCTTCTGAGATGAGAAGGGGCAAGCCAGTGGGGAAAGTTCTGAGGGCTGGACAGATATGGGAGGGGGGGGTGTCACAGGCACAGGAGCATTTGGGGTTGGTGATTGGCCCCCACAGGAGACCTCCACGCTGAAGGGATCTGAAAGGCCGAAGGGGAGCCGGCTTTCCTTGAGTCACTTGGCTCCTGAAAAACTCCCATTTCAAGGTCACTTTCAAGGGTGTAGGCAGGGATGGAGCTTTGATGTTGGGGTTTGTGCCCTCAAATCCTATGTAGTGTGCATGTGTGAGTGTGTGAGAGAGTGGGTGAATGGGTGTTTATGGTCCAGAGAGAGAGGGGTGCATAGAAAGAGGGATTAGACTGATTTATTGGACTTACCACACTCAGGTAAGATGGAGTTGAAGAAGGACAACCACTACACCATGGAGCCTAGAGTGATTACAACTGAAAGTGGGAGGATTGCATCCAGCATCCATGTGGAATCTGAGCCTCCTCTTGACATAGAGGTGCAATGGACACAACCAATCCAATGTCCACATAGAAGAGGTGGCATTGGATTGGGAAAAGTGGACATGGTGGCTGATGGGTATGGGGAAAGGCAGGAAGAGATGAGAGGTGGAGGCGTCTTTGGGACATGGAGCTGCCCTGGATGGTGCTTCAGAGGCAATCACCGGACATTGTAAATCCTCACAGGGCCCACTGGATGGAATGGGGGAGAGTATGGGCCATGATGTGGACCATTGACTATGAGGTGCAGAGGTGCCCAAAGATGTACTTACCAAATCCAATGGATGTGTCATGATGATGGGAACGAGTGTTGCTTGGGGGGGGAGAGGTGGGGTGGGCGGGTGGGGTTGAATGGGACCTCACATATATATTTTTAATGTAATATTATTACAAAGTCAATAAAAAAAAAAGAAAAAAAAAAGAAAGAGGGATTAGAGGGATTAGAACGATACAGAGGACAGACACAAAGACAGGAGAAACCAAAGTACAGAGCCAGAGAAGGGCTATTGGAACTTCTCCCCATGCACCCAATAACTCCTCGAGGATGGAGTAGATCTTACTTAAATAACATATCTTGAAACTCTATGTGTCTATTTTGGTTAGATGTTGGAAGATTGGAGAAGTTGAGATTTATAAGAGAAGAAAAATCACCTTCACAATAGAGAGAAGGTACGCCCTAAAGAGAAAGGCATGTGGTTATGAAATTATAAAACTGCTCAGAATATATAGCATTATATATAAGTTCAGAAATATGGAGAGTGTTTTAAGATGGATCCCAGTCCAGATAATAAGGTCTTTTGGGCAGACCATTGTGTTGGGACTGGATATTTTGATTCAAGCTCTTGGCTGAGACTCTCCCATTTATCAATATCCATGAAGATACCTGACACTGGATGACTGGAAAAAAAAAATTTATAGAACAAAACACTAATAAGCAGATGCCCCTTCCGTTGCTCTTACTCATAGCCAGGGGAGCACTTGGCCAGTTTCCTTCCTCCTCATTCTGCCCCACCTTGCTCGTAAACAGAAATAATTATAAATTATCCCACAGGCCAGTCAATAGGAAGCCTTCCAAGCCCAGGCCTTAATTCATCTTGGGTGATAGTTTGTCTCATGCGGCCCCACCAGACAGGAATAACTTACTTTAATTGGCCATCATTTGTGAACCGGAGCGTGGTCTACTTCAGCAATGACACTGCCACTTTATTGTAACTGTATTTCTCTGACTCATGGTTATCTTACTGAAGGGAGTAGATCAATTTCTCATAAATCATAAATGTAGAAGAAGGAAGTGGCTTGCTTTCTTCAGCCTTTTCCATCGCTCCCCCACAATGCCAAAAATTAAAAGACCATCAAATCGGTGGCCATCCAGCTATACTTGGAGTTTCCCCAATGAGATGGCCTCCGGAGGTAAGGGTCAGAAAGACAAAGGACCTAAGCTGTGGTTGAGAAAGAGCCAATTCAGGCCATTCTCCATCTTCTTTCGGCCCTTCGTTGACTGGGTTGACCCACTCAGGTTCTATGTAGCCTCAATGAGAGTGAGGCCCTGTCCCCACAAAATCTTTGTTCTTTACTAAAGAGTGTCACTAAATGGTTCCTGGGAATGGGAGAGGCTCTCCTGTGTAATGGTGTCAGGTATCCTGTTCCTTCAAAGGCCAGGGAGCTAGCAAAGACACCCAGCTACCGGAAGGGCGTAGATGGACAGGGAGGGGCGGTTAGTCTCTGTGCTTCCATCATGGGCTTCCGTGACTACTTTGTCATGTGGACAGAAGACCCTGACACTAACTGCACTGCCACTTTCTCTCCTTCTCCTTTTAACCAAGGCCCGTCTTTAAAGGGCCCCCACTCCTTGTCAAGAACTGCTGTCTTAAAGACAAGATCACTAGGGGCAATTTAATCTAAATAAGACAGTCAAATCATGCAAATTCCACCCACGACTGTGCTCATCCCTTATCGGCTGTCCTGTCATGGGCGTGGTCTGGCTTCCCGCATCCCCCTGCCGTACTTCCCCTCTTCCCCCCTGAGGACTCTATGCAAACAGCTCTGCCACCCAGCTTCTTCCCAGGGAAGGCGGACTCTTGGTTCCACTGAAGCATTTTACTCATATGCTTCTAGATAATAGAAGTAAGAGGTCCTATGGATAGTGAATAAGAACTGTTTCAGCTGGAGAATATGGTTTTTAAGAATAGGAAGGACATGATTGTAAAGGGAATTTTGGGTATGCCTGTGCTTATGGATTTACGCACGAATGGCCTCTCTCTTTTCTGGAATGAAATCATTAATATTTAAAAGATAAAAGTTTAAACTGTGCCCAAAGACTGGTAAGTCTCTATTCACACACACAATTTGGGAGTGTGTGCATTCATGCCTATGTGCGTGTGTGGTGCCTGTGTTTGTGTGTGGTGCATGTGGATGTGTATTTGTGTGTGATTGTGTGTGTGGTGTCTGTGTGTGCATGTGTGTTTCTACGTAGGTTTGTGTATATGTATGTGAGGTGGTATGTGTGTGTGGTGTGCAAATACAGGCAGTTCTCAGTACAAAGTCTGAAACTGTTTTTAAGCCCCATGTTTAGACTTGGGACGTGTTTTCTGACAGAAAGAACGTTATACAAGGTAGATTCCCTGGCTTGCTCTATGAAAAAATAAATAAGCCCATGAGACAAATGAACAATTGTACATTTACGAAAAAAGAGAATGAAATAAAAAAAAACAAAAAAGCTATGTGGCCTCACATTTTTCTTTTGAAGCTCAGAAAGTACATTTGGAGCATTGGATCACTTCTTTGGAGATAAAAATAGCTCCAAAAAAAAAAATAGCCCCCTGCCCTTCCTTTCCTGCAGCATTTCTGGACAGTTGTACATCTCACTCTCCCTAGAAAAGGCAAGTTTCTCATGCTAGCTCCCCATGTATGTGGTAGGTAATAAATGGAAGCTACCGTTTATGTTAATGGAGGTGCCATTAACATAAACGGTACGTTTACGTTATGCTTGTCACGCTCTGGGACACCCTTTCACGTGTTTGCATACAACATACTCATGTGTATATGGTGTAATTGTGAAGATACATGTTCAGAGCTGCCTGCAAATGTACTTGTGGGGTGTTAGATAAATATGTTTCAGACTCACTGTAGCTGTTACCTGTCAATTTTTCAAGCATAGCCATCCTTCCGTAAAACGGGTACACTTGATTGGAAATACTTTGGTAGGCACATTTTTCTTAAGAATTATTGGCATGGAAGTATTTTAATATGATTAGTTTCCAGCCGTATATTTTATATACATTTACTTTTTCCCTTCTTAAGGAACACCAAGTTTAGAATAAATCATTGATTCATTGAAGCATACAGAGGTTGGAGGCTTCATAATTCTAATTTTGCATTGTTTCAGGTGTTTGTGGAGTCTCCCAGTTCTAGAACCGCTGCTTTCAGTATTCTGGAGTCATTTGTTTGGTGGGCTTCTCTGTTTGCACCCCTTAGGCTTCAGTGTGTAAAAGTGAGTTTGGGACATTTGGCTGTGTCATCTTCCAGTGTTTCAATTTAGTTTTCAAATGCTGCTCTGTGTGCATTCCTTCAAAAATGGGTTGCCAATAGATAGACAGAGGCAATTACCAGCTAAGAATGCCAGAGGACATCTCTGAGCAGTTATGAAGATGAAGATGTCTGGGTCGTTTATTGCCTTTAATTTGCACAGCAGTCCTCCCCCCACCTCCCATCTGTAGGTGTTAGGAGATCTTTAAGGGTGCTTGACATTTAGCTTTGAAATGAATACACTTTTTTGTTGTTCTTCTTCTTCTTAATAACCAGGGTAAGTTTTCATAGGTAATTTAGCAAATGTCAAACTTTTCTAATAGTGTGGATTTGATTTATAAGGCCAAGCTTGTTATTCTTATTACCTAGAAGCCTCAGAACTTGGCTGGCTTTCAAACCATGGCAGCCCCTTCACTGCTCACCCTCAGATGCCTGTAGCTGCCCAGGAAGCACCATGCCTTGCTCACTTTCCTTCTCAGCATTTCTGCTCTTGCCTCTTCTCACTTCTTCTGATTTCTCCGTATCTCTGCTAGTTGGCAGGTCAGTGGGAACAACTATAGCAGTTTTTTCCCCCCCGATTCCCTCCTTATTGCTTAAACAAAAGCTATTTCTCCTGATAATGACACACTTATTAGTCTTTCAATGATGAGAGCAAAGTAGGCAAAATAACTCATAGCCAAGCAATCAGGACGTATTTGTTGAAAGCCCGTTGTATACGAGGTTCTTACTGCTCAAATTCCCAGTTGTTTCCTGGCTGCCAAAGCAAATACCATGCAATGAGACCTCTTTAAACAATGGGAATTTACTGGCCCATTCATTTGAGGCCAGAAGTACAAAATCAAGGCAGCATCAAGGTGATGCTTTCTCCCAGGAGACTGGCATTCTGGGGCTGGCTGCCAGCAATCCTTGGTCCTGGACTATTCTGTCACATGGTGATGCACGTGGTGGCCTCTTCCTGGCATCTCTGTTCCATTGATGTTCAGCTTCTGGCTGCATCCTGTGTAGCTTTCTCTCCCTGTGTCTGAATTTTATTCTGCTTATAAAGGACTCCAGTTATAGGATTAAGGTCCATCCTCATTCGGTTGGGCCACACCTTAACTACAGTAACCTCATCAAAAGGTCCAACTAACAAGGGTTCATGCCCACATGAATGGATTAAGTTTAAGAACATGGTTGTTTTTGTTTGTCTGTTTGTTTTTTGGGAACCAAACCACCACACTTACCCAGTACCAATTTCCATTTTCCCCTTGATTTATGTGAGTTGGGAGAAACTGACTATTCTACCTTTTCATCATATGACCCAGCCTGGCCAATTGAAACCAGCATCCCCAATCCTCATTGATTAGAGAGACTAACCAGATGAGAACCAACCTAGATCTGAGAATAACCATGAACAAGGTTTGCTGAGAAAATAAATTGTAGGCCTGGAAATGTGAGTGTCCATCCTTGGGAATAGCCTACCTGAGAATGAAGCCACCTCATTGAAAACCAGAGTCAAGAAATGGAGAATGAG